>NC_064644.1:12758673-13061703 GCF_023864345.2 Schistocerca serialis cubense
ACGAGAAATATTTTTACATCTGCACACCTGATTATGACAAGCGTCTTTCTATGAGAGTTGAGAGAATTTCTACTAACTTACGAAATGCCACATAGCTATTGAATGATGTTTTTGTGCTTTGGTTTGCGTAATTGCTTATTTCATTTGACATCTGGTTTCCAGCTGTGTTGCAGCATTGCTTTTATAAAATAAAATGCATTTGCTAATGTGAACACTTTCTGTCAACAGATCTATTAAATAATTATTTTATGACCCACATTCTTCGATAAAGGAGCTCTTGGAAAGGAAAGAACAATAAGAAGGAACTAGTACCAGTAACTGCATCTATAATTTTCTTTTCAAGTACTTGGTAATTTCTTTTGTAGAATAATTTGTGGTGCACCACTTTAATTACATAGACATTAAGATGTGATTACACATTTCCCTTATCTGCATTGTTATCTTTAGTGTACTATTTTTTCTGCTTGAGCTATGTCATGTTTTGATATAAGTTATTACATTTGCTGCTGCTAGCTTTGCCAATCTGTATTTTTTGTCATTGCTGCTTGTGTTAATTGTTTTGTGCTGCTGCATTGCCTCGTTCCTTAGTTTAGCATCTGAGCTCAGTAGACTTAAGTTAGCTTAAGAGGGGGTAGCCTCTAAGAGAATGAGTTGCGATGAATTGGAAGAAATGCATTGAGAAAACAGGTTTAGGTAGGATTTTCTTGGAAATAAATGTTGAGGTAAGAAATGTGTGAACATATAAATACAGAAAGCATGCTTAGATAGAATTTTTTTGGTGGAAGCAAAGGATGAAATAAGAGGAAAGATATATGAAGTTTTGGGTTGGACTGCAGTACCAAATGTTACACTGAAAACGAACCCTGTCCTTTCCTATTGGTGTTATCCCACTATGTGTTTGTGTACCCTTGAGTATTTGTTTTCTTCCTGCCTCTGTGTAGTTTCATAGAATTTTTTCTTCTTTTAATATTAAGCTACATTCACTATGATGAGGAATACTGTTATCCTCGAATATAATTGGCATTAATAATATGTTATTTACTTTGTAAAGATGTTAGACATTATTAATTCTGTTCTGTTCAATGCTCATGTGTGAAGTTGATGTTTCAAAAGTTATTGTGATCTTTTATGTATGTACTCATGTCATAATTCCACTGATGTATATGTTAGTTCGATTCTTTTGTAAAGCCTGTACTACAAATGTTATCTGTATTATTATGTTCTTTAATGATGTATTTTGTACCTTTGTAATTGTATTTTCATGTTGTAAATTTATAAAATTGTAATTGACACCAGTTCATCTTATTATTAACTTGTAAGTTACATTTCACTGCACACGTTTCTGTTGGTCATAGTATATGGACAATATGTGAGAAGTAGGGACTGTTAGTGTTTGCACGTGTGTTAATAATTCAGCAAGGGACTGGATAACAGCATTGCTGGTTCTAAGGACAATTCCAAAAACTTTGTGAGTGCAAAAGTGGTGGTTTATGGACTTGCTATATTCTCCGCAAGACTCTTCGATGGTGATTGTGCACCTGCACATTTGCAACAGATGGCTGCTGGCCGTCTCTACAAGGACTACAGTGGGTCTACATCTTTGATGATCCATCAATACCATTATTTCTACAAGGACTGCAGTGGGTCTGCACCTCTGATGATCCACCAACGCCATTATTTCTACAAGGGCTGCAGTGGGTCTGCACCTCTGGTGGCCCACCAATACCATACTCTCTACCAGGACTACAGTCGGTCTGCTCTGTGATGACCTACCTACCAATATTCTTCCAAACTACGACTGACTCTGCTGTGGGTTTGCTCTGTTGTGGCCCATTACCTGTCTGCATGTCGAGAGTCAGCACTGTCTTTCCGTTGGAAGGACAACACTATTTCTTCAAGACTGCATGGAAATCCACTACTTCTGTGTGCAATTTCTTTTACTAATGAGACTTTGTGAAAAAAAAACCTGTAATTACTGTTATGTATGATTAGGACTGTCTTTATGGACTGTGAGAAAATTTAAGCTTTTGACCAACATTGTATCAATAAGTGTGTGCATTTGCTTTCTTTGTTATTGTAATTATGAAAAATTTTTTTCAAATCTGTATTGGCCACTGCCCAATCCAATTTGTAAAAATTTTTGTGGGGAGCATGGGGGCTATGTAAGTAGGCTGTTTATGTTTTCTCTATGTAAGTAGGCTGTTTATGTTTTCTTATTGGCAACGTTACGTAGCGCTCAATATGAAAATCACTGGCTGTGCTGTGTGCAGTCTGTGGCTAGTTTGCATTGTTGTCTGCCATTGTAGTGTTGGGCAGCGGCAGCTGGATGTAAACAGCGCGTAGCGTTGCGCAGTTGGAGGTGAGCCGCCAGCAGTGGTGGATGTGGGGAGAGAGATGGCGGAGATTTGTAATTTGTCATGAACTGCTATATTTATACATGATGATATCAAGGTAAATACATTGTTTGTTCTCTATTAATATCTTTCATTTGCTAACTATCCCTATCAGTAGTTAGTGCCTTCCATAGTTTGAATCTTTTATTTAGCTGGCAGTAGTGGCGCTCGCTGTATTGCAGTAGCTTGAGCAGCGAAGATTTTTGTGAGGTAAGTGATTTGTGAAAGGTATAGTTTAATGTTAGTCAGGGCCATTCTTTTGTAGAGAATTTTGAAAGTCAGATTGCGTTGCGTTAACAAAATATTGTGTGTCAGTTTAAGCACAGTCCTGTATAAATTGTTCAAAGGGGACGTTTCAGTCTTCTCGTCAAATTTCTTTGCAATAAGCTCAACTGACTCTCGAAGAGGCACCCTGGCGAATAATGAAACAACATCAAAACTCACCAGGATATCTTTCAGCTTGAAGTTGTGGAGACGTTTTACGAAATCCACAGAATTACGAACGTGATGAGGGCATTTACCCATATAAGGGCTTAGTAATTCTGCCAGGTATTTGACTAGCAAATACGTAAGTGCCCTAATGTTGCTGACAATTGGGTGTAACGGCATCCCTTGTTTGTGGACTTTAGGGAGTCCACAAAGTCTTGGCGGTACAGGTCCTTGAGGTATCAATTTCTTGGCGACACCCTCTGTTAAATCTGCGTCCTGGAGAAGAACTCTGGTTTTGTTCTCCACCTTCTTTGTGGGGTCAGCGTTTGATCTCCCTGTAAGATTCGCCATTTAGCAGGCTCTGCATCTTTTCAATGTAGTCCTTATGGGGAAGAACAACCGTTGCATTGCCTTTGTCAGCCAGTAAAACAACAATCTTAGGGCTCTGTCTGAGGTCCAGAATGGCTGCCCTCTCCCTGCTGGTAATATTCGACTTGATCGGTTTAGTTCTCGTCAGAGCACGGCTGGTTTCCCGGCGTACTTCTTCAGCTGCTTCAGGTGGTAGTCGCGCAGCAACCTGTTCAACTGCACTGACAATGTCCGCTAACGGCGTGAATCTAGGTGCGGGAGCAAAATTAAGTCCCTCCTCCAGAACGGAAACAGCATCCCCAGTCAGCTCAATCTCCGTGAGATTAATGACCGTCTTGCGTGGGGCCTCCAGCAATGGTTTGTCACAGAGACGAGAGAATTTAGACATCTGACGTCCCGAGTTCTTCTTATGTGCAGAATCGACGGTCACCCATGTAACACCATCAATCCAGTCCCAGGTTTACCGACAGTCATTCTACCCAAGTACTATTCGCGAGTGGAACAGGTTTGGAACGATCAAATAGTGGTACCGAAAGCACCCTCCGCCACACACCATTATGTGGTTTGCTTAGTATAATGCAGATGATGGAGATGCTGAATGGTCGTTGTTCACCAACTCAACGCATCTCCCACGGGCTCTACGGGATTTAAGTTGAGGGAACGGGCAGGCCAATGCATTCGTCGAATATTCTCTCGTTCCAAGTCCTCCACTACCTGCGCTCTTCACACACTGTTATACATAAAAATGGACTCAACGGTGAATGCGGCCCTGAAAAGACGCACGTGAGGAAGGAGTACAGCGTGATAATAACGATGTCCGGTGAGTGTACGATTTGAAAGATTCCTAGGTCAGTACTCGCATGTAACATTATGCCCCCACATTGGACCAACAAAACGTTCATGTTCGGCAGTGTTCCTGGGTGCTTTACGGTTCCCACCTCTCGCCATGTCGGGGTATGTCCAGCACTGTCGAACGTTTTCGTGCTCCAGGTGTTACGGTGCGGGCATGCATAAAGTCGCATAAGCGTATAGAAATGGAAATTTTTGAACACAGTACACTCACAGGTAAACGTTAGTATCACTTTTCACATGTGCGTTTCTTCACTGGTTCGTTGGATCCACAGTTGATTTTTAGGGTTCTGTGCCTCAGGATGTAAGAAAGTAGCCCTTATACACTGAAGCGTCAAAGAAACTGGTATCGGCATATGTATTCAAATCACAGATATGTCAACAGGCAGAATACGGCGCTGCGGTCGGCAACGCTTACCTAAGACAACAAGTGTGAGGTGTTGTTCTCAGGTTTGCTGCTGCTACAGTCCCAGGTTATCAAGACTTAAGTGAGTGTGAACGTAGTGTTACAGTTGGTGCACTACTGATGGGACACAGCATCTCTGAGGTAACGATGAACTGGCGATTGGCCCCTACGACCGTTTCACGAGTGTTCCGTGAGTATCAGGAACCCGGTAAAATATCATATCTCTGACATCGCTGCGACCGGGAAAAAGTCCCTCAAGGATGGGACATACGACGACCGAAGAGAATCATTCAACGTGACAGAAGTGCAGGCCTTCTACAGATTGCTGCAGATTTCAATGCTGGGCCAACAACAAATGTCAGCGTGCGAACTATTCAACGAAATATCATCGATATGGATTTTTGGAGCCGAAGGCCCACTCGTGTACCCTTGATAACTGCACGGCACAAAGCTTTACACCTCACCTGGACCTGTCGACACCGACATTGGAATGTTCATGACTGCAAACTTGTTGCCTGGTCGGTCGAGTCTCGTTTCAAATTATATCGACAGGATGGACATGTATGAGTATGAAACCATGCATCCTGCATCTCAGTACCGGACTGTTCAAGCTGCTGGAGGCTCTGTAATGGTGTGGCGCGTGTGCAGTTGGAGTGATATGGGACCGTTGATACTTCTCGATATGACTCTGACAGGTGACAAGTACGTAAGCATCCTGAAACTTCCTGGCAGATTAAAACTGCGTGCCGGACCGAGACTCGAACACGGGACCTTTGCCTTTCGCGGGCAAGTGCTCTACCAACTGAGCTACGCAAGCACGACTCACGCCCCGTCCTCACAGCTTTACTTCTGCCAGTACTTCGTCTCCTACCTTCCAGACTTAACAGAATCTCTTCTGC
The DNA here is from genome assembly GCF_023864345.2 of Schistocerca serialis cubense. Classification (NCBI taxonomy): domain Eukaryota; kingdom Metazoa; phylum Arthropoda; class Insecta; order Orthoptera; family Acrididae; genus Schistocerca; species Schistocerca serialis. The sequence continues at coordinate 12,764,019 of NC_064644.1, forward strand.
GAACCTTGCAGAACTAGCACTCCTGAAAGAAAGGATATTGCGGAGACATGGCTTAGCCACAACCTGGGGGATGTTGCCAGAATGAGATTTTCACTCTGCAGCGGAGTGTGCGCTGATATGAAACTTCCTGGAAGATTAAAACTGTGTGCCGGACCGAGACTCGAACTCGGGACCTTTGCCTTTGAAAGTTCGAGTCTTGGTCCGGCACACAGTTTTAATCTGCCAGGAAGTTTCATATCAGCGCACACTCTGCTGCAGAGTGAAAATCTCATTCTGACGTAAGCATCCTGTCGGATCACCTACCCCAATTCGTGTATTGTGCATTCCGATGGACTTGCACCATTCCAGCAGGACAATGTGACACTCCACACGTCCAAAATTGCTACAGAGTGGCTCCAGGAGCACTCTTCTGAGTTTAAACACTTCCGTTGGCCACCAAACTCCCCATACATAAACATTATGGGGCATATCTGGGATGCCTTGCAGCGTGCTGTTCAGAAGAGATCTCCACCCTCCAGTACTCTTACGGATGTACGGATAGCCCGACAGGAATCTGGTGTTAGTTCGCTGCAGCACTACATCAGACATTAGTCGAGGCCATGCCAAATCGTGTTGCAGCACTTCTGCGTGTTGGCGGGGTTCCTACACTATATTAGGCAGGTGTACCAGTTTCTTTGGCTCTTCGGTGTAGAATACGGTTTTTTCTTGTTTGTGTGTCTGTCCGACTGAGAATCCTATTTCTTAGGAAGTAGTAGACTTACTAAGTTCAAATTTACGTTACATACTGAGGTATATGGTCCCTTCGTGGTGCAAAAGTTTTAAGCTTCTATGTCAATTCAACATTTAATTCACATATTTTGATACTTGGAAATTCACACATCAAAATCTACAGCGTGTCCATAAAGTCCCTATACAACCTCAGAATTATATTACAACGGCTGTTGTTGAAATGTTACTAAAGTTTTTATACATACTAAAATTTTGTGTTTCAGATACTGTGTTGATGCATGGAACTGAACCTCTATAAAATGGCAACACCTCAATAGAAGGCACAGTGTGTGTCCTTGTTTACTGAGACAAAATCGGATGTTCAGACTCAACGGAACTTCAGATCGAAGTATGGAAGAGATCCACAATCGCGCCCTTCAATCCGTGCTTGGCACAAAAAATTTACGGAGACAGGGACAGTGTTGGATAAAGGGAGGAGCAGGCGACCAAGGACACCCGAGGAAAACACCGATCGCGTTTTAAACGTCTTCACTCGTTCACCAACGAAGTCCATCCGCACTGCTCCCAGACAGTTTCAACTACCACGTCCAGCTGTGCATAAGGTCCTCCACAAGAACTTACGGTTGTGCGCTTACAAAGTGCAACTGTTACAAACGCGTGAGCCAAATTACAAGCCAAAATGGACAGACTTTGCACTCAGCATGCTGGAACGCCTTTCGGAGGATGAAGCATTCCTCAAGCGAGTTTGTTTCAGTGACGAGGCTACTTTTCATGTTTCTGGGACATTAAACAGCCTCAATGTGAGAATCTGTGGATCTGAACACCCCCATGTGACTAAGCAGCTTCAGTGGGATAGTCCAAAAGTGAATATATGGTGTGGAATTACGTTTAACGGAGTAACTGGTCCATTTCTCTTTAACGAGTCAACAATTACTGCAGAGGTTTACCTCGACATTCTGACCGAATATGTAGCACCACAACTGATTGTCTTACAACCAACTATCATTTTCCAGCAAGATGGTGCACCACCACTATGAGTACAGCATGTTAGTCCTTTCCTCAATTAAAGATTTCCAGGCAGATGGATTGGGAGAGATGAGCCAATTCCTTGGCTACCACGTTCGTCATATATCACTCTCTTGGACTTTTTTATGGGGCTATGTAAAAGATATCGTGAATAAAACACGGATATGGGGCACTGCTGACTTGAAGCAAAGTATTCGTGATGCCATTGCCACCACCGATGACGCTATGCTACAGCGAACATGGCAAGAAATCGAGTACCGTCTTGATGTGCTTCGTGGACCTAAAGGCGCCCATATAGAGGTCTATTAAACACTTTCAAAGAAAGTTTTATAAACACTGATTACAATAAAAGAAATGATGTTACAAATAAACTAAATTCGAACGATCAGATAGATAATATTGTATGTAGAGCAAACCAAAGACTGCGATTCATTGGCAGAAGACTTAGAAGGTGCAACAGGTCTACTAAAGAGAGTGCCTACACCACGCTTGTCCGCCCTATTCTGGAGTACTGTTGTGCGGTGTGGGATCCGCATCAGGTGGGACTGACGGATGACATTGAAAAAGTACAAAGAAGGGCAGCTCGTTTTGTATTATCGCGAAATAGGGGAGAAAGTGTCACAGACATATACGTGAATTGGAGTCGTAATCATTAAAACAAAGGCGTTTTTCATTGCGACGGGATCTTCTCATGAAATTTCAATCACCAGTTTTCTCCTCCGATTGTGAAAACATTCCGTTGCCACCCAACTACATAGGGAAAAATGATTATCACGATAAAATAAGAGAAATCAGGGCTCGCACAGAAAAATTTAAGTGCTCGTTTTTCCCGCGTGCCGTTTGAGAGTGGAACGGTAGAGAGACAGCTTGAAGGTGGTTCACTGAACCCTCTGCCCGGCACTTTATTGTGAATACCAGAGTAATCACGTAGATGTACATATAGATGTTAAAATACTTCAACAACTGCCGTAATAATAAAACTTTGAAGTTGTAAAGGGACTTTATGGACAACCTGTAGGGTGTTCTTCCCGTTGACATAGAATGAAAAAATTTGGAAAGAAGGTTTCTCGGTACAACTAAAGTAAAAATCCGCAAATAGTTAATTTTTTATTATGTAACACGAAAAAACATCTTTTTGGCATTTTTTATCCCTCTGTCTCTGTATCTGTCCATATGTTAAGACGCATTTTCTCTGGAACCGTTTCTTGTATCACTCAAAAATTTATATCATATACTAAGGTCTATGTGCCCTTCTCGGTGCAAAAATTTTAAGTTTCTAAGTCAATGGAGTCAAAAGATAAGCCATTTATGTTTCATATTTTGATACTGAAAAATTCACTCATCAAAGCTTATATGGGGCTTTCCGTTGACCTAGAATGAAATTTGACAAGAAGGAAGGTTTCACGTACAACTAAAGAAAAAAATCCGATTTTTTTAAAATTTGTTATTATATAACATGACAAAATATTTATTTTGTCATTTGTTACCATTCTAGAAATTCTTGTAATCCTTCGGACTGATGTCCTTCCAGTATAAATGTCGACAGGAGGCAAAATTCGTGAATATCCTCGATTATAGGAATACATAAACTAAATAGAGAATTAAGTTAGTGCTGATCCCTCAGTACTCGCGTCCTACTCGCATCTGACAAACTTTTTGGAATAGTGGTGGCCGACCGAAAGAGTCAGCGCAGTTGGGGGAACTCTTGGGATGAGAGGATATTTGGCGAATTAACTGGTCCGCTCGTTCCCCTGGCTTAAATTCCACCGACCACTTGTCTGATGCGTTGGAGAGACATGTTACAGCCCCTCCACGTCCTCCAGCGACCATCCAGCAATTGTCACCCGCGCTAGTTGACGAATGGGCAGCCCTACCACAATGCCGCCGTATGAACCTTGTCGCTAGCAATGAACCAAGTTGCTTTGTGCAGAGTGTCGTCCCTGACGATTACACACGCTATTAGGAACTATGTCGCCCCTTTTTAATATCCAGAGCATCATTAAGATTCGTGGTGATTTCAGTGATACTATTCTCTTTAAATAAAAATGTTATTTCCGTTAGTCTCATTGCGTATTTCTTTCAGTTACTTTCTGCACTACACTGCAGCAGCTCTTTCTGTGTATGAGTCGACTTTCTTCAAGCTAGACTGAAAAGCCAAATAAACTGGTACACCTGCGTAGTATGGTGTAGGGCCCCCGCGACCAAGCAGCACTATCGCAACACGACGTGCCATGGACTCGACTAATGTCTGAGGTAGTGCTGAAGGGTTTAATCCTGTAGGACTGTCCATACATCTGTAAGAGTACGAGCGGGTGGAGATCTCTTCTGAACAGCAAATTGCAAGGCATCCCAGTTATGCTCAATGATGTTCATGTCTGGTATGTTTGGTGGCCAGCGGAAGTGTTTAAACTCAGAAGAGTGTTCCTGCAGCCACTCTGTAGCATATCTGGATGGACGTGTGGGATGTCGCGAATGGATGCAGGTGATCAGACAGGATGCCTACGTAAGCACCACCTGTCGGAGTCGCATCGAGACGTGCCAACGGTCCCACATCACTCCCACTGCACACGCCCCACTCCATTACAGGACCTCCAGCAGCTTGAACACTGACATGCAGGGTGAAGAGATTACTGAGGTTTTCTCCATACCCGTACACGTCCATCCGCTCGATACAACTTGAAACGAGACTCGTCCGACCAGCCAACAAGTTTGCAGTCATAGAAGTCCACTTTGTCGGTGCCGAAAGGCCCAGGTGAGGTGTAAATATCTGTCTCGTGCAGTTATCAATTCCTGATATTAACAGTACACTAGTGAAATGGTTGTACGGGCAAATCCCCACTTCATCACTACCTTGGAGATGCTGTATCCCATCGTTCGTGCGCGGACTCCAACACCATGTTCAAGCCGACTTAAATCTTGATAACCTACCAGTTTAGCAGGAGTAACCGCTCTAACAACTACACCAGATACTTTTTGTTTTACATAGACGTGTTCGACCGCAGCCTCGTATTGTGCCTGTTCACTTATCTCTTTATTTGAATAAGCATGCCTATACCAGTTAATTTGGCGCTTGAGTGTACGTTACTGGGCCGTGACAAATCACGTTTAAGTTGTTCTCGTATTTAAGTTTTGCACACCACCGTGCGTAACAAGAAGGTTGAATGATGAAGTAGTGAACTGGATAACGATAATAACGGAGTGACCTGCGTCAAACGCGAATTTGAAGATCATAAAAGACAGCAAAGAGAAATAATATAGACTACGCACTAAGATGCGAAAATAAATACAACTTCAACAATGCTTGGTTGTGTTTCTCGACAGTATACTTTTGCATTAGTTACAAATAAATGTTATCATTGTTTATCCTTTGAGACCTAGTGGCTACAACTTTGTATATTAATTGTTACTGTGTCTTAGTGGCAGTAGAAGTACTCTCCCCCAAAGGAAATCTCATTTACAGATTTGAGAATGTTCAGTCCTTTCATCATGCTCAATTGCTTCCACCTGTCGAACGTAACTATAAAATTATCAACACGCGACTGTAGCAATGTGCAGCAGCTTATGACTGCCAAAGTACAAGGAAGTGGTTGATTAAGTATATCCCATTGTATAATTGAATGTTGCTCTTTTGCGTGGTAATTATTGAATGACCAGTCTATTTATTACAATAGTGAATATTACAATATTAACTATATTTGTTCATAAAATAAAGCATTGTGTACAAAGTATTTTTTAAAAATGGGAACATATATTTGTATAAGTCTAACTTATAAAATGATTTAAAAAAGTACGCATGAGGATTAAAGCTTAAACTAAAATTTTCCATCCTCTAGAAAAAGTTCAAGTCTAAATGGATTTTAAAAAAGCTTCCACTCTTAAAAAAGGCGCTTCGAATATCTGTTCGATCGTACTGATTTAGGTTTTTAGCGATTTCCCTAAACAGGCTACGACGAATACCGAAATGTTCCATTGTATAATTGAATATTGTTCTTTTGCGTGGTAATTATTGAATGACCAGTCTATTTATTACAATAGTGAATATTACAACATTAACTATATTTTTTCATAAAATAAAGCATTGTGTGTCCAGCAACCAGTTAGTTCCATAAATCTCACCAATTTTATGCGGCAACACATACTCGGTAATGAAAACGGTGATACATGAAGCGAAGATTCTTTTTTCTTTTCACTTACAATCAAGAATCTCCGACAAATAACTGTGTATTATCGATGTCAGTAGGGCGGTATCTGTGGCTGACGCAGATCCTGAAACAGATGTAGCCGCTTGCCCTGTTTGAGGGAAGTCTCTCGGCCTGCAAGATCTGGGCCATCACAATTACTGGTAGTTCGAGCTCCAATATAGCCACGTAATGGGGTCCCTTAGAGATATGGCTGCCAGGGAGTGGAAGACACCCTGCGCGCATTTACTGTGTATACAAGCTGACCCCATTCTAGATGTCGAACGGATCCTTCCGGTTGCCATGAAGAGCACAGCGTGCAATCAACTGCTACTGGTACCAATTACGGTTTCGGTCGGCTATACGAATGTGTAAAAGCTGCCAGTAGTGCTCGCATGACGAAGGCGAGTCTCACCATCTGTAGCGTTGTCGACTGCGGACCTTTAGTACAGAGCCAAGAGCAGCGTCAAAATGAGAGTCTCAGGAGGTTCTGCGATCTTGTAGGATGCCGATTCCTCGACTTGCCCCTTAAAGTGGTGTAGTTTCGGGTCCCACTTAATATTTCATTGGTTTAGTACACACAGCAAGTGGCTACGCAGGTAGTGGGGCCTGTATGGAGAGGAGGGGGAATTCTTCAGGTTAGAGGGTCTCAGGAAAGTACAAAAATGGCGTCAGCCTCAAATGTTGAAGAACGGACACAGGAAGAGGATAGATAAAGCAACAATCAGTATTTTATTTATAAACGATCGTAGTTGTGTTGAAAAAGGACTGAGATCCAAGCGGTAACGCACCCGAAGAAAAATACAGCGACGGAATTATCCAAATGGGACCGAAAACGGTAGATGTGATGTACGTATACAGAAAAACAAATTAATACAATTTCGAAAAAATTGGGTGATTTATTCAAGACAAAGAGCTTCATAACTTGAGTTATGGCACCACAGACCATTAAGTCCTGGTTGTTGCACCATATGGCGAGAACACGGGAACAGTCAAGTTGGCATCGCCCGGCTGTCCAGGGCGCTTTCAGGCACTTCACTGGTCATCGGGGCTCAGTTCTAAGCTGTACTCATCTTTGAAGACAATTCAGTCAATGAGATTCCAGGTCTAAGACGCGTTTGGAGACGCCGCAGTTAGATAGCCAGACTAACGCCCGTCGTAATGTCCGACAACCAAGAACCGACAACCAGGACACCTGCGGTGCCATTACATTCCATAGCAGGATCCCTGTGGTTGTCAGCTGCGGCAGCCTTAGAACACAGTGCTACGTCTACGATATTCTATACCCCGTTTGGTTGCTGTTCGTGGGAAGCCATCTAAGGCTTACACTTCAGCAAGATAATGCTAGCGCACAAACGGCGAGAGTTTCTTTCGCGTGTCCTTGAGCTAGTGAAACCCTGCTTTAGCCAACAAGGTCACCGGATATCTCCCCAGTTGATTACGTTTCGAACAAGCTTATCAATCAATGCCAAGCCGCGTAACTGCTTGCATTAGGGCCAGCGGTAGACCAACGCGCTATTGGCTTGCTAAATTTATGAAGCTGGATGTCTTGAATAAAACACCAATTTTTTCTGCAAATGTAACCATTTGTCATTCTGTACGTGTACACAACATTGTATAATTACTTCGTGATTGTCATAGCTTAGAAAGCACTGAAACGTAATCGTTATACACTAAAGCCAAAGAAACTGGTATAAGCATGCATATTCAAATACAGAGATCCGTAAACAGGCAGAGTGCACTGCTGAGGTCAGCAACTTCTATATAAGACAACAAGTGTCTGGTGCAGTTCTTAGATCGGTTACTGCTGCTACAATGGCAGGTTATCAACATTTAAGTGAGTTTGAACGTGGTCTTATAGTCGGCGCGCTAGCGATGGGACCAAGCATCTCCGAGGTAACGACCAAGTGGGGATTTTCCCGTACGACCATATCACGAGTATACTGTGAATAACAGGAATCCGATAAAACATAAAACCTCCGACATCACTGCGGCCGGGAAAAGATCCGGCAAGTAAGGGACCAACGACGACTGAAGAGAATCGTTCAACATGACAGAAGTGCAACCCTCTCACAAATTGCTGCAGATTTCAACGGTGGACCATCAACAAATGTCAGCTTGTAAACCATTCAAATGGTTTAAATGGCTCTAAGTACTATGGGACTTCAGTCATCAGTCCCCTAGAACGTAAAACTACTTAAACCTAACTAACCTAAAGACATCACACACATCCATGCCCGAGGCAGGATTCGAACCTGCGGCCGTAGCAGCAGCGCGGTTTCGGACTGAAGCGCCTAGAACCGCTCGTACACAGCGGCCGGCCTCAGAAGAGTGTTCCTGGAGCCACTCTATAGCGATTGTGAACGTCTGGGGTGTCGTATTGTCCTGCTGGAATTGCTCAAGTCCGTCAGAGTGCACAAAGGACAGACCTCAGATCTTAAGTCGTATAGTGCTACAGCCATTTGAACCATTTGAACTCTTCTGAGTTTAAACACTTCCGCTGGCCACCAAACTCCCCAAACATGAACATTATTAAGCATATCTGGGATGCTCAGAAATGTGCTGTTCAGAAGTGATCTCCGCCATCTTGTACGGGTTTGTGGACTGCCGAGCCCTGCAGAGTTCATGATGTCACTTCCCTCCATCAATACTTCATCTGCGCCACGTCGTGCTGCGGCAGTTCTGCTATACGATATTAGGCAGGTGTAACAGTTTCTTTGGCTCTTGAGTGTAGTTAGCAAATGCTGCCTAAAGCCGTAAATCCATTCATTTCAAATTTCTATGAAGTATCTAAAGGTGAGGTCAACGTGTGGTCACGTTTCCGTGGACACAAGCTTCAGGTTTGTAGTTCTTGCCCATCACATGCTGAAGTAGCACAGGCGATAAACTACAGTATAGCCACCCTTCCACGGGCATCGTGACGTAGAACTGTTCAGTGGCATAGCACAGACTCACGTCGGTTGCTACCAGACAGCCAATATAAGACGGTACACAAGAAGTAAATTAATAGCGAAAACTGACAGGGGCTATACGAAAAAAGTAGGGTATAAACAGAGGAGTCGTTTGCGAGATAATTGAGAATTTGAGGTTACGGCCCCAATTTCTTTCAGTACGAAATATCTAGATGCAACCATCATTCATGTCTGCAGTAAGTTACAACCTTTTTCAGCCCAGATCATCTCGTAAAACTCAACAGTACGCTGCTCCACTCGTTCATCTGTATCAACAGCATTACTGCGCTGTTTAATTTTGAGACGACTGTAGGCAGAAAAATCCAAAGGGTCGAGGGCAGGTTCAAAGAGCTCTGAGCACTGTGGGATTTAACATCTGAGGTAATCAGTCCCCTAGAACTTAGAACTACTTAAACCTAACTAACCTAACGACATCACACACATCCATGCCCGAGGCAGGATTCGAGCCTGCGACCGTAGCAGCCGCGCGGTTCCGGAATGCAGCGCGCATAGTGCTCAGAGCCATTTGAACCATTTTTTGACTGACGGAGACCGCCGACAGTTGAAGAGGGTCGTAATGTGTTATAGGCAGACATCTATCCTGACCGTCACACAGGAATTCCCAACTGCATCAGGATCCACTGCAAGTACTATGACATGCGGTAGGTGAGAAAACTTGTATTTCATGGTCGAGCGGCTGCTCATAATCCACACATCACGCCGGTAAATGCCAAACGACGCCTCGCTTGGTGTAAGGAGCGTAGACATTGGACGATTGAACAGTGGAAAAACGTTTTGTGGAGTGACGAATCACGGTACACGCACGCAGTGGCGATCCGATCGCAGGGTGTGGGTATGGCGAATCCCCGGTGAATGACATCTGCCAGCGTGTGTAGTGCCAACAGTAAAATTCGGAGACGTGGCGTTATTGGGGAGACGTGTTTTTCTTGGAGCGTCTTGCACCCCTTGTTGTTTTGGACGGCACTATCACAGCACAGGCTTAAATTGATGTTCTAAGCACCTTGTTGCTTCCCACTGTTGAAGAGCAATTCCGGGATGGCGACTGCATGTTCCAACACGATCGACCACCTGTTCATAAGGCACGGCCTGTGGTGGAGTGGTTACACGACAATAACATCCCTGTAATGGACTGGCCCTCACAGAGTCCTGACCTAAATCGTCTAGAACACCTTTGGGATGATTTGTAACGCCGGCTTCGTGCCAGGCCTTACCGACCAACATCGATACCTCTCCTCAAGCAGCAGTTCGTGAAGAATGGGCTGCCATTCCCCAAGAAATTTTCCAGCACCTGATAGAATGTATGTCTGGGAGAGTGGAAGCTGTCATGAAGCCTAAGGGTGGGCCAACACCTTACTGAATTCCGGCATTACCGATGGAGGGCGTCACGAACGTGTAAGTCATTTTCAGGCAGGTGTCCAGATAATTTTGATCACATAGTGTGTAGTGTGTTTGAACATTATAAATTACCTCGAAGAAAACGATTTATTGACACACAGTCAGCATAGATTCAGAAAATATCGTTTTTGTGAAACACGACCAGCTCTTTATACTCATAAAGTAATGAATGCTATCAAAGAGGATGTCAAACTGATTCCATATTCTCAGATTTCCAAAAGGCTTTCGGCCAGAGTGGCCGAGCGGTTCTAGGCGCTACAGTCTGGAAACGTGCGACCGCTACGGTCGCAAGTTCGAATCCTGCCTCGGGCATGGTTGTGTGTGCTGTCCTTAGGTTAGTTAGGTTTAAGTAGTTCTAAGTTCTAGGGGACTGATGACCTCAGCAGTTAAGTCCCATAGTGCTCAGAGCCATTTAAACCATTTGAACCAAAAGGCTTTCTACACCGTTCGTCACAAGTGTCTTCTAATCACACTGCATGCCTATGGAATATCGCTTCAGTTGTGCGACTGGATTCGTGATTTCCTGTCAGAAAGGTCACAGTTCGTAGTAATAGAAGGAAAGTCATCGAATGAAACAGAAGTAATATCCGGCGTTCCCCAAGGATGTATTATAGGCCCTCTATTGTTCTTGATCTATATTAACGACATCTGAGTAGCCCTCTTAGATTGTTTGCAGACGATGCTGTTATTTACCGTCTTGTAAAGTCATCAGATGAGCAAAAGGAATTGCAAAATGTTTTAGATGAGATATCGGTATTGTGTGAAAAGCGGCAGTTGACCCTGAATAAAGAAAAGCTGAAGTTATTTCTCATGAGTACTAAATGCAGTCCGCTAAATTTCGAGTACGCAATAAGTCACACAAATCTGAAGGCTGTAAAGTCAACTAAATGCTTAAGGATTACAATTACAAGTAACCTAAATTGGAACGATCACATAGATAAAGTTGTGGATAGAGCAAACCAAAGACTGCGATTCATAGGCAGAGCACTTAGAAGGTCTACTAAAGAGACTGCTTACACCACGCTTGTCCGCCTTATTCTGGAGTACTGCTGTGCGGCGTGAGATCCGCATATGGTGAGACTGACGGATGACATCGAAAAAGTTCAAAGAAGGGCGTCTCCTTTCGTATTATCGCGAAATAGGGAAGATAGTGCCACAGACATGATACGTGAATTGGAGTGGCAATCATTAAAACAAAGGCGCTTTTCACTGCGACGGAATTTTCTCATCAAATTTCTATCATCATTTTCTCCTCCGATTGCGAAAACATTCTGTTGGCACCCATTACGTAGGGAGAAATGATCATCACGATAAAATAAGAGAAATTAGGCCTCGCACAGAAATAATTTAAGTGCTCGCTTTTCCCGCGCTCCGTTCGAGAGTGGAACGGTAGAGAGACAGCTTGAAGGTGGTTCATTGACGCTACGGTCGCAGGTTCGAATCCTGCCTCGGGCATGGATGTTTGTGATGTCCTTAAGTTAGTTAGGTTTAAGTAGTTCTAAGTTCTGGGGGACTGATGACCTCAGCAGTTACGTCCCATATTCTTCAGAGCCATTTGAACCATTTTTTTTGTTTTTGTTTCATTGAGCCCTCTGCCAGGCACTTTATTGTGAACAACTGAGTAATCAGGTAGATGTAGATCGTTTCACAGTTTATTTTAAACATCGAGTGTGGTACCATTGCAGAAAAACACGGTCTATCTTTTTCAAAACTTCATTCTAATACTTGCTGCGTGTAAGTCAACATTCGACAATCCGCTTGACTTTGTCAGTCTACCGATGACGTATATAAGTTAGAAGTGAGCAATGAGCTGGGCGCCTGCCTGGCAGCAGGTTTCGCATTATGTGTAATAATTACTACAAATTTTGCATTCAACTGCTTTTTTTCGATTTTGTTATTTTATAACATTCTATCATATGCATGAATTTATATAATTTTGAAGCTATATTACTGAGTGATTTTTCTAAGAGAAATAAGATGTTGCAGTTGATCCAAATTTTGAAACTTGGGTATAAGAGCAATTGCGTATATAGGTGAATAGGAAAAAGAGAACAATGAAAAAAATTTTGACTATTCTAATTTCATGGTAGCTGGTGGTCACCATTGACCAGAGAGCGGTACTAGGGAAGAAAATTGTTTATTGGAAGACAAGCCAATTTTCAGTTCTGCAGATAATTATTCACAGCAAACGAAGTACCTTTATGGCAAAGATAATTTCAGGTGGGACCGTTTAGATTCAGTTAGAGCAATAAAAACATCTCAGCACAACATTTTGAAAGGAGGAATGCCTGAACTAAAGTCAAAATCTAATTTTGGCGCAAATGCCTGCAAAATCTCAAATATAGGAGAATTTATTTGATGACGATATGTCAGAGTGACACCGACCGATAGAATTGAAAAGACGAAGATGGGTATGAAGTACTTTGCAGCAAAAAAAGGAGAACGGCGTATATGTATACCAAATGTAGATACTCATAACGTTTCGTGTTCATTTTGAAAAATGTAATCAACTAAGCCTGTATAAGTGCTGATCAGTATTGCTTCTGCTTATAATATGAAATAGTTGACTATTCACTTTATTTGCGTCAGCTTATGTCGTGTTATGTGACAAAAAGTTTTACGAAGTCCATGACTCCGTAAAGGATTAGACTGTTAAACTTTATAAAATGAACAAAGAACTGGTGGTTTAACTCATTTAAAGTTACAGAAATATCTAATGCCCGTGTGTTCAGTAACCAAAATTAGTTTTGGACGAATATTTAAAAAATTGCTTGCTAATAGTGTTCGTGAATACTAACACACCAAATTTCAAACGCGCTGATACCCTACCTGTGCCCAAAAATAGGAAAGTTACTCCTAATTGCTTGTCGATTAGGACTGCCTATCTCATTGCCGTATTTTTTGAGTGTGCTATTTGCAACATGCTTCATTACAACATTTTGCAGTGCTACTTGTGTGTATTGTATATATATATATATATAGGATGATTCACGAAGACATGCAAATATTTCAGTATGTTATTCTACAAGTATAACTAAAGAAAATAGTTCATATAAACATAGCTCTGCAAATGATTGGTTACGGAGTTACGGCTAATAAAAGATTTTGCCTGAAATTTCGCAACTTCCCTAATATGGAGCCATCGTAATACTCAACGAGTTTAAAGTAAAGCACGATTTCCATTTATTTTGTTGTTATTGATCTGGTGAATCTATTAAAACCTGTCCCTGAGGTGTATCTGCAGTAGTTTTCCAGAACATCCAGAGAAGCAAAGATTATTATACAGTACTAGTAAATTTGTTTACTTTCCATTAACAATGTAGAAACTTGTATGTCATTGTTACCTACCGTTATTGAGTTGTTCCAATCGTTTCCTAACCTTGAAACGAGTTAGTTTTCTGTTTTTTTTTTTTTTTTTCAGTGGTAGAACATACACAACAGTGTATTTGAGTGGAACCACATAGTAACTTTTGCAGTTTGTAGATTATTTATGAAATAGGGATGCCTTTCAAATTTATGACAGAGGTACGCCGATATGGTTTTATTTTTGGCAAATGTGATGGTAATGTTACGGCTGCAGTTAAGGAATATCGCCTACGTTATCCAGGTCGCAGGATTCCGAATGCACGAACCATTCATTAGTGGTGTATTTGGAACGTTACGGGAGACAGGTTCTCTCCCTAACGTTAATTAATCAGTACGAGCGCTCGCTACGTGAAGACGATGACGAGGATATTGTGGATGGTGTTCAACGTAGCCTGGGTACCAGTATATGACGTATCTCTCAACGGTTAGGCATTTCGCAATATGAGGTATGGCATACACTGAAGTACAGTAATCTGTATCCTTACCATAAACAAAAAGTGCATCATTTACATCCGAAAGATCTTGCCCTTCGCTTGGAGTTGTGCAACCGGTTAAATGCTAATCGGCAATTACACAAATACATTTTATTTACTGATGAGGCATCAGTTTACTCGAGATGGTATAAACAATTTACAAAACGAGCGCTTATGGTATGAAGCAAACCCACATTCAAGAGTGCAACGCAATTTCCTGCAGCGATTTAGCATAAATGTGTAGTGTGGTATAATCAACACACACTTTATTGGACCATTCATTTTCTCAGGACATCTAACTAGCGAGACGTACTTGCAATCCCTTCAAGAAGAAATGCCCCGCTTGGTCGAAGATATTCTACTTGCTACGCAATTGCAAATGTATTTTCATCATAACGACGCACCTCCACATCTCACCAACGCCGTTAAATTTAAATGAACATTTTCCCCAGATATGGATTGGTCGTGGTGCTGCACGTCTATGGCGACCCAGATCGCCCGATTTAACACCACTGGATTTTTTTTCTATGTGGATGGATGAAAGACGTAGTTTATGAGGACAAAGTCAATACACATGAGCCATTACTTGCTCGCATTATGACTGCAAAACACTACATAAACAACAACCCTGTGAAACTGAAACAAACAACAAAATCTGTTCATACAAGTTCAGCTAAATGCATTGAACTCGGTGGAATTGTGAATGTATTGTGAAACTGTATGTACACTGTACACCGAACATGAATTTACATGTGCAATTGTATTAATAAAAGCAGGTTATCCGAGATATACAGTTTCAGGTAACATTATTACCATCATTTTCCAATATTAAATTCTCTACAAGTTCTATTTAAAACTTAGTGCAGTTGTCTGTAATTTAAAAGACGAATTGGGCCTAGTTATTCACAAGCTAAAAATTTTCCGAAATTACTTAATTGCTTCTCTGGATGTTCTCTAAAACTACTGCAGATACACGTCTGGGACATGTTTTATTAGATTCGCCAGATCGATAACAACAAAATAAATGGAAATCGTGCTTTACTTTAACATCGTAAAGTTTTACGATGGCTTCATGTTAGCGATGTTGCTAAATTTAAGGCAAAATCTTTTATTAGCCTTAACTTCATAAATAAACATTTGCGGATCTATGTTTATATGAACTTTTTTCTATAGTTTAACTTGTAGGATAACATATTGAAATATTTGCATATCTCCGTGAATTACCATATACAGGGTGAGTCACCTAACGTTACCGCTGGATATATTTCGTAAACCACATCAAATACTGACGAACCGATTCCACAGACCGAACGTGAGGAGAGGGGGCTAGTGTAATTGGTTAATACAAACCATAAAAAAATGCACGGAAGTACGTTTTTTAACACAAACCTACGTTTTTTAAAATGGAACCACGTTAGTTTTGTTAGCACATCTGAACATATAAACAAATACGTAATCAGTGCCGTTTGTTGCATTGTAAAATGTTAATTACATCCGGAGATATTGTAACCTAAAGTTGACGCTTGAAACCTCCGACGTTCAGTTGCGTGTTGTAACAAACACGGGCCACGGTCGGCGAACAGGATCTGCAGGGACATGTTTACGATGACGACCGTGTTTACGAGTGTGGCTGTAGTGCACTGTTGTGGTTTGGTCTAGCTGCCGCAGTGTCCGCATGTAGAGCTTGCTGCTATTGTTATTCTGCATTCGTCTCCGCACGCAGGCCGACTGTAGTACACCGTGTTACCAGACGTCTGTGATAGTGTAGTGTTGTAGGAACTGTGACCACGGTGTGTTCGAACTCTGAAAAGGCGGAGATGATACTCATCTATGGCGAGTATCGTCGAAATGCAGCTGAAGCCTGCAGGGTGTATGCAGAACGGTACCCGGACAGAGAGCATCCAACGTGCCGCACATTGCAAAACATCTACCGCCAACTGTATGCAACAGGTGTGGTCGTAGCACACAAACGGGTCCGTAACAGGCCCGTCACAGGAGAATCGGGTGCAGTTGGTGTGTTAGCTGCTGTTGCCATGAACCCACACATGAGTACACGGGACATTGCGAGAGCCGGTGGACTGAGTCAAAGTAGTGTCATGCGCATACTGCATCGTCACCGCTTTCACCCGTTTCATGTGTCGCTACATCAGCAATTACATGGTGATGACTTTAATCATCGAGTGCAATTCTGTCAATGGGCATTAACAGAGAATGCGTTGCAGTTCTACCTGTTTACCAATGAAGCGGGTTTCACAAACCACGGGGCAGTGAATCTACGGAACATGCATTACTGGTCCGTGGACAATCCTCGCTGGCTCAGACAGGTAGAGCGACAGCGACCGTGGACTTTAAAAGAATGGTGCAGAATCATTGGCGACCATCTCATTGGTCCTCACTTCATTGCAGGGGCCCAAACAGCTGCAACATACATCGCGTTTCTACAGAATGATCTGCCAACGCTGCTCGAAAATGTCCCACTGGAAACGCGTCGACGTATGTGGTATCAGCATGATGGTGCACCTGCACATTCCGCAATTAACACTAGGCTGACCCTTGACACGATGTTCGACGGGCGTTTCATAGGACGTGGAGGACGCATAAATCGGCCAGCCCGTTCTCCTGATCTTACACCTCTGGACTTCTTTCTATGGGGTACGTTAAAGGAGAATGTGTACCGTGATGTGCCTACAACCCCAGAGGATATGAAACAATGTATTGTGGCTGCCTGCGGCGACATTACACCAGATGTACTGCAGCGTGTACGACATTCATTACGCCAGAGATTGCAATTGTGTGCAGCAAATGATGGCCACCACATTGAACATCTATTGGCCTGACATGTAATTGAAAATGGAAACCACGTGTGTACGTGTACCTCACCCCTCATGCTAATGTACATGTGCGTCAGTGAAAAAGACCAATAAAAAGGTGTTAGCATGTGGACGTAATGTGCTGTTCCAGTCTCTTCTGTACCTAAGGTCCATCACCGTTCCCTTTGGATCCCTACGTAATTCGGTGATCTCCGATACACACTATCGAACAGCGGAGGAGTGGTACGCAAGCGTCAACTTTAGGTTACAATATCTCCGGATGTAATTAACATTTTACAATGCAACAAACGGCACTGATTACGTATTTGTTTATATGTTCAGATGTGCTAACAAAACTAACGTGGTTCCATTTTAAAAAACGTAGGTTTGTGTTAAAAAACATACTTCCGTGCATTTTTTTATGGTTTGTATTAACCAATTACACTAGCCCCTCTCCTCACGTTCGGTCTGTGGAATCGATTCGTCAGTATTTGATGTGGTTTACGAAATATATCCAGCGGTAACGTTAGGGTGTTTCACTAAATGTGTTTGCCTCTGTAAGTTACGAAATAATTGGCGACGGAAATATTTATTGCGGTAGGTCACCATAAGAAACGTTACACTGTCCGTGGAGCTATGAACATACTTTATTGTGCTGTTATCCAAAGAGTTACTGCAAAAAGAAACATTTTTTAAGTGGAACAATAGTTGTTTCTATCATGCGCTGGCATCAGTAACACCAGACGTGCAGTCATCAATTTAAATTACATTCCTATCACTTTTAGTTTGGGAGCTACAACCGTTCAAAGTTTCAGGGGCAGATACCACACACGCTGCGCATAACGCAATGCGCCTTCTAAATGTGGTACGGCCGAGTTGTAACGTCGCTGCTGTCACGGAGCGAGAAGCTTTCTCGATGCGTTGTTAGAATGCCGACTGTTACCGCACACGGCCGTATACCCGACACTTCGAGCCACACAAACAAACGGGGCTCGAGATACCACAGTTAACGGACATCGAATGAAAATGGAGTACCTTGACATGCTGATGCTCGGCGAGTGCCGACACGATGCCACTGAAGCAGCCATGGCGTACGCCTTGAGATATCCTAGGCGAAGAGCTCCGGCAGCCATTACGTTGTTACGTGCCGAACAACGACTTCGGGAAACAGACAGCTTGGTAATGTGCCGCAGTAACAGACGAAGAACTGCAAGAAGTGGGGAGACGGAGGTGTTTGTTTTAGCTGCAGTACACCACGATCCTCATGTCGGCTTACGGGCCATTGCTGCAGTCGCCGGTGTCAGTCTCACATCTGTGTGGCGTACAGTATACGGCCACAGGTTTCACCAGTGTCGCCTGTCACTGAACCAGGAGCTGCATGGGAACGATTTCCGTGCGAGAGCTACATTCTGTGAATTGTCCATGCGTAACTTCACGCTAAGCCGGCCGAAGTGGCCGTGCGGTTAAAGGCGCTGCAGTCTGGAACTGCAAGACCGCTACGGTCGCAGGTTCGAATCCTGCCTCGGGCATGGATGTATGTGATGTCCTTAGGTTAGGTAGGTTTAACTAGTTCTAAGTTCTAGGGGACTAATGACCTCAGCAGTTGAGTCCCATAGTGCTCAGAGCCATTTGAACTTCACGCTAGA
Source organism: Schistocerca serialis cubense (assembly GCF_023864345.2). Lineage (NCBI taxonomy): Eukaryota > Metazoa > Arthropoda > Insecta > Orthoptera > Acrididae > Schistocerca > Schistocerca serialis. The sequence continues at coordinate 12,782,614 of NC_064644.1, forward strand.
GTTTTTACAAGGTGTTATGTTCTCTGATGGGTCCACGTTCACAAATTATGGTGCAGTGAATCGGCCGCATCCAATCCTCGGTGGGTACGACCTGTCGACCGTCATCGTAGGTGGTCTATTGATGTATGGTGCGCAATCCTTGGGGATGAAATCATCGGTCCGCACTACTTCCCAGGTGCACTCACAGGTGAGTTACATCGCGCGTTTATAGTCGACAGTTTGGGTGGTCTCCTTGAACATGTGTGTCTACACACGAGAGTCCATATGTCGATGCAGCACGATGATCACCCAGCGCATCCTGCGCGTGCTCTTGTGAGAGAACTAAACAACAGGTTTGCAGGAAGATGGCTGGGGTGCCATGGTCTTCATTCATGGCCCGCAATGTCGTCCGATTTAACACCATTAGATTTCTTTTTGTGGGGATATCTAAAGGATCGTGTTTATGTCACTGAGCCCACATCGCCAGATGATCTAATACGGCGCATCGAGGACGCATGTTGCTCCATGACACCGGCGATGTTACATCTCGTCCGCCGGCCGGAGTGGTCGAGCGGTTCTAGGCGCTACTGTCTGGAGCCGCGCGACCGCTACGGTCGCAGGTTCGAATCCTGCCTCGGGCATGGATGTGTGTAATATCCTTAGGTTAGTTAGGTTTAAGTAGTTCTAAGTTCTAGGCGACTGATGACCTCAGAAGTTAAGTCGCATAGTGCTCAGAGCCATTTGAACCATTTTGAACCAGTTTATGCTCAGGCGCGAGGTATTGTGTCCGCCTAGGCGGGCCTCATGACGCTACGGTCAGTTCCAGTACAGCACTCGTGGCTGCCGCATCGCGGTCGCGAAGTGGGGCCAAAGCAGTTTCAGATACGTTTTTACTGTCTGACGATAATTTATGGATTTTTAGGTTTAGCTTCACGATGTCCATTACGGACAAACGGTAGTTACTGTTATTCTGGAGAAGGTTGGGTTATTCCGACTGAAACCTAGGTAAATTCTAGGTAAACGGTGCAACTATGGTTGTTAGTTATTAAAATTAAAATTAAGTTTAGAGTAATGTTTGCCTTGTATGATGAGAGAAGGGTGAAGTCAAGTGCCGGCGCATAGCCTACTTCAAGAGAAATCACCATCAACAGTGCCTCATACCCTCACTTCATGAAACAGTGTGGGTAGGTTTAGTATCTAAACCAGATCACTGGCGCAAAGTCTGGTGACCAGGTACTTTACGGCAACACCTCCTCCCCTTGCCAGCCAAATGTTGGCAGTGATAATTTTTTCCACCACCAGGATTCGAACCAGCTGACTCCTGAATCTATCTTTTTTCCAATGGCACTACGATTTTGCTGCTGGCCACCACGTCCCATACCCTTCTACCAGAAAACAAAAAAAGCGTAGGGAACATGGAGTATAAGTACAAAGGACATCAATCATTTATTTATTTATTTTCTCCTTTTTTGATTTTAATGTTATTAATACCAACCAGTATAGCTTAAGGCCGGCGTCGTGAGGAGAGGGGAGCGGAAAGGTGCCAGATTCCGTGAGACTATCGACGCATAGTTTTTCGGGGAAGAACGTTTCGATGACCAGAGAATAATCGGTTCCCAGTGTGGTGTCACCGCCAGACACCACACTTGCTAGGTGGTAGCTTAAATCGGCCGCGGTCCATTTAGTACATGTCGGACCCGCGTGTCGCCACTGTGTGATCGCAGACCGAGCGACACCACAAGGCAGGTCTCGAGATACGGAATAGCACTCGCCCCAGTTGTACGGACGACATTACTAGCGACTACACTGACGAAGCCTTTCTCTCATTTGCCGAGAGACAGTTAGAATAGCCTTCAGCTAAGTCCATGGCTACGACCGAGCAAGGCGCCATTAGCCTTACATAGTTTGATAGTTATCGTATGAAATGTCTCATCAAGAACGATGTATACAACAAGGATTAAAAGTTAAGTAATAGCAGCTACGTACTTTTCTTTATATCATTCAATAAGTATCCTGTTTCAGACCTCTACCTAGCCTACGTGAGATTACGCGTGCCTTTCGGCTACTTCAGTGTGGCGTAGCTGTCTTGTTACGCCACAACACCCAGAGTGGAACTCCTTAACGCAGTAACACCCCAACTCTGGGGTGGGTTAAAAAAGACACTATACAGAAAATTGGAAGAAAAGACTGCCTGCATTTGAGATAGAGGACAACTGCACAACGGCGTTTATTAAGGACGTGACAAACATCAAGGACATTTTTCTCGCGTCCAGCAAACAATTAGTCCTCAAATCCGCTTGACAAAATTCGGCGTTTTTGTGCAAAGTATACCCAGTGCGGAAAGAGGAGCCGGTGAGGAGCTATCTGATGAGGATTCGGACGGGTAAATAAGTCACAGAGAACCAGACACCTATCACCGACTCGTACACCATGCGTGACCTCATTCACGAAGATGGGAGTCATTGCCGTATACGAGGACTAATCAACAAAGGATGAGACCATTTTCATTTCCTGTGGCGTCCGTGATACCTTCCTATCTGTACCATGAATATGTCAAAAAACATCTTTTTGCGTCAATAGGCTGCAGCAATCTCGTGTCGGTAGATTGGTACTAATGCTCTGTCATGTAGACGCTCTTTGCATTTCGTATACCAGACAGTGGAGGTGACGGGTGAGTAGCAGTACGGCGCAATAAAATTCTGCGTCCGTTTACATTACACAGCCACAGAAACTTACGAAAGTCTGGAGCAGGCGTACGGTGAAGATGCACTACCTCGTGCAACAGTGTTTATCTGGTTCAAGGACTCCAAAGGAGGCCGAGTTGTTTCTCTTAAGAAGGGTGGAACTGACGTTTCTGCTTCTGTTGTGGCTGAAGTCGGCAACAACATAGGTACTGTTGATTATCCGTGAGGATCGGCGAGTAATATTATGTAACCTCAGTGAGATGTTGAGAACTTCATACGACGGTCTCTTTACGATTATGCATAATCATCTCCATATGATCCGTGTTTGTGCGCATTGGGTGCCACGTCTGTTAACTCCAGAACGAAAGGTTGTGCGGATGGCGAAAATCCGTGAGGTGCTGTGTCTCTTTGTTCATGGAGGATAGTGGTGATGAGACAGCTGCATCATCATGATCCTGAAGGAAAACGAACTAGCACAGCGTGGAAATCGGCAGGTTGTCAAACACCAAAAAAGATGGAAGTTGTTCCATCTGCTAGGAAAGTGATGGTGATCACATTTTTTTATTGTCACGGAATGATTTACCAGTATACTACAGGTCAGCACTGGATAAATTGAGGAAGCACATAGCAAGGAAACGACCAAAACTTTCTCGGACTGCGTGGCGACTTCAGAATGACAGTTGACGGCCACATGTCCCAAATTAAGTCAAGTGGTTTCTGGCTCAGCTCAGTATTACGTGTGTACCGTATTCTCCTTGTAGCCTCGACCTACCACATTCTGTCTTGTTCCCAACACCAAAGCAAAAGCTTTGGGGCATTTGAATGGAGAACTGAGTGTTCAAGAAAAAAGAGGCGATTCTCAAGAGTCTGCCAAAAAATGACCTGCACCATGTGTTCGAGGACTGGCAGAGGCGCTATAAAAAGTGCATTCAAGTAGGACGGCAGTACTTTGTAAAAGATAACGTTAATACTGAAATGGAGTAAATAAACATCTGTGCAAGAAAAGTAGACTCAATCTTTGTTGATCAACCCTCATAGTTTTACTATTCATTTTCGTATTAATATTAGTAAGTAATTTTTGCCCATTTTCGAGGTATTAGAGTAAGGCACGTGTTGAAACTGGAGCTAATTTATATTGAATTTTCTGCAACCAGTTTATTTTATGGGCGTCTATTTTTGTATAATGACGTTTCAAGATGCCTAGTATCCCATTTTCATATACAGTCGATACCGTTTATAGCGCCATCTCCTTTAACGAAATATTGCCTATAACAGCTAAATCTAACGGTACCCTCCAAATCCTATGTAAACAATATATTTAATAAGTCGCTTAGTTCGACATCGCTTATTGCGCCTAATCATATAAAACGACGTATTTTTTCATTACATTTTCGGAGAAATATATCGGTTAAAACGTCCAATGTTCATTTTTGTTTGTTACGTCTTATGTTAGTAAGAATGTAATGCTTACTTCCAACGTCTTGTTTTTTCTAGTTGATGGTTTCGAATTAGACGTTAAAACGAATGTATCCTCAAATGCAAAGTGCGTACGCACTTCTTAAATGCAAAAAGCAAACAAACAAAAGTTGTTACATTAATTAGGGCAATATACTGCAGTATTCTTTAGAGCATTGCATCTGAAAGGAACTGATTATAAAACTATACATCGCTATCTTTGTTAGAAAATTAAATTCTGATTGAAAAAAGTACGCAATATCTAACACATAAACACAAAACATCAATAACGAATACATTATTAATCCACTTCTGTACTCTGAAAAAAGGAAAGTATAGAAGTGGATTAAAAGTTCATTGCTTATTGATAGTTTGTGGTTATGTGTTAGACATTTTTGGTGTGTTACGTACAGCACATCACATTTGTACAACATTTTAAAGAGAAACAAAAGCGAAAGTGTAGGTCTTCGTGTAATTTATGAATGAAATACTGTCTTTTCATTTTGTTATTCTAGATCAATTTTTGTAATACATACGAAGTTGTGCCATTCATGACTATTGCACTATATACCACTTACAGTTAATTTAAACATTCTTATCGTTTTATCTCATACGTTACCCAAGAATATATTCGACTTTATTGAAAAATTTACAATGTTACTTCTTCTTTCACCAATTATCAAATGTTTTTACATTTTACTGGTATTTTTTTGCTGTACGCACTGCATAAACATAACTAAAATTTCTCTTCACTCCTTGTCCACATTTAGTGTAGGTGTATTATATTTCTGCTGCTTTTGATGTGTTAACTGTATGACAGAATAAAATTTACGGATACAAAATTTGTATCAAAAAATAATGCGAAAACCCAGTTTGTAGGCCCCATTGACACCGTTATAACCGGTTTAGAATGTATACACATTTATTTTCGTGTTGACAACATTATTTATTTAATAAGCCGTTCCAGAATTTTGCAACAGAAGCTCTTAAGGCGACTATTGTAAGGAAACAGCAAGTAAGGAAGCACTGTTCACACCGAGAAAATAAATGGAATTATCAAAAACGTGTGTTTTAAGGCATAGTTTGTTGGCGTGTCGTTTCAGCAAAGGGATTCTGTCCATATCGGTCCGTTACCCCGTAAGCATTTAACGACACTGGCGTTATAGTTTTGACTTTATGCACTAGGAGCGCTGCTGTCGCGTCATCTGTGAGACGGCCTCCGAGCTTAATTAAGTATGTGAAACACACCCGCAGTTCACCATACGTTGCCCATGCCTTAGCTAGAAGAACATTTCATATTGTAGTCACAGGTGGCAAATTATCTTGCAAACGGCTTGTTTCCAGATGCCTGTTTACTGGAGCATTTTGGCTTCTGCTGCTTCGCTCGTGTCGTTCTTAATCATGGAACACCCTTTAAATAGGCTTCACCATCCGCAGAACCAAGCAGTTTAATCCCTCTGAAGGGGATTGCTACAAACATGGGCGAAATGTCCGTTTAACAGTTGTGTCAGTGTGTATGACCGAGCCTAATGACCAGAAGGGAGTTATTCAAAGATTCTCGAAACTGCCTGATTCATACGAATATGTGTTCCTCGAGAAACTATTTTAGACCACCCACTGTTCCTAATTTACGTAAATGATTTAGGTCACAATCTGAGCAGCTCTCTGAGATTGTTTGAAAATATGTATAGCAAACGTCATCCCAAGATAAAAAGTATCTGCAAAATGGCTTAGCCGAGGTAACTGTACGGTGCGAATAGTTGTACTTTGATTGTAAATAATGAAAAGTGGGAAGTCATCGACATGAGTACTAAAAGGAAACCGTTAAATTTCGGTTACACGATAAATGACACAAGTCTGAAGTTCAACTAAATACCTAAGGACTAATCACGGAAAACTTAAATTAGAACTACTATACAGATAACATTCATGGAACGGAGAAACAAAGTTTGTGTTCTATTAGAAGAACACTTAGAAGATACAACAGGTCTAGTAAAGAGAATGCCTGCACTAATCTTGTATGCCCTTTTCTAGAGTACTGCTGCACGATGTGGGATCCTTACCAGACACGATTGACAGAGGACATAGAAAAAACTGCAACGAAGGGCAGCTCGTTTTAGAGTATCTCAAAATAAGGAAGAAAGTATTACCGTTATTATAAGCGGTCTGAGGTGGCAAACACTTACAAAAAAAAGGCGTTTTCCATTGGGGCGAGATTTTGTCACGAAATATCCATCACCAACTTTCTCTTCCGAATACGAAAACATTATCGTGACGCACACCTTTCTAGGAAGAAATGACCAACACATCATAAAAGTAAGAGAAATCAGAGCTCACACGGAATAACTTAAGCATTCGCTTTTCCGGAAAGCTGTCAGAGAGTCGAAAGCAGGAAGGTGGCTGGATGACCCTCTGCCAGGCAACTAAGTGTGAATTTCAGAATAGTTGTGTAAATGAAGATCGCATGAGCGTGGCAACTGATATACTGCGAAGTATGGAAGAAGGGTAACAGGCAGATTCCATATCTATAGATTCCCAGAAAGCGTTTTACACGGTGCTCCATTGCAGGCTGCTAAAGAAGGTACGACCATATGGAATAGGTTCACAGATATATGAGTGGCTGGAAGACTTAATTTATAGAACCGAGCATGTTCTCCTCGACGGGAGAAGGGTACTGTCAGGAGTGCCCCAGGATAGTGTGAAAGGACCGCTATTATTCGATATACATATAACTGATTTGGCAGACAGGGCGGGCAAGAGTCTGCGGTTGTTTTCTGATGATGTTGTGATGGACGATAAGATATCAAAGTTGAGTGACTGTTGCAGGGCACAAAATGAATTAGAAAAAATTTCTAGTTGGCTCTAAATGTAGAAAAATGTAAGTTAATGCGGAGGAGTAGGAAAACCTATAATGTTCGGGTAGAGCATTAGTAGCGTCCCGCTTGACACAGTCAAGTCGTTTAAATATCTGGGGGTAACCGTTGCAAAGTGATATGAAATAGAACGAGCATGAGAGGATTGTGGTGGAAAAGGCGAACTGACGACTTCGGTTTATTGGAAAAATTTTAGGAAAGTGTGGTTCACTTGTAAAGGAGACCGTAGGTAGGGCGCCAGTGCGACCTGTTATTGAATATTGCTCGAGTGTTTTGGTTCGGTATCAGTTCGGATTAAAGGAAGACATCGAATCAGTTCTGAGGCGAGCTGCTAGATTTGTTATCGGTAGGTTCCAAGAAAACGCAAGTGTTACGGAGATGCTTTCGGAACTCAAATGGGAATCGCTGGTGACAAGGCGATGTTCTTTGCGAGGAACTCTGTTGGGAAAATTTAGAGAACCGGTATTTGAAGCTCACTGCAGAAGGATTCTGTTGCCTCTAATATACATTGCGCGTAAGTACCACGAAGATAAGATGCGAGAAATTGGAGCATATACACAGCCTTCTTTCCTCCACTCTGTTGGCGAATGTTATGGGAAACGAAATGACTATTAACCGTACGGTATACTCTCCGTCACGCACCATCAGGTGGATTGTGGAGTATCAATGTAGACGTAGATGTAGATGTCTTCACATAAGGTTCACGAAAAAAGTTAAAAAAAGAAACACGTTTGCACTGCAAATGCACTGTACGTATCAGCCGACTGCTCAGTTGTACCCAAACAGCACCAGTTTTGCCAGCCCACTGTCAGTGCACTCGAGGTCAAAACAACCATCTAGCCACAGTAGGGATATTTGGAATCCGCCAAGTCCCCACGGCCCTCGCCGCTCGAGTGCCCACGTCGTAGCACGATTCGCTGCAGACTGCGTGGCGAGTCTCGGCTACGCACTGGTCTGGAACTGTAGTACTGTCGAGCCTGTTGCGTTTGGAGGACCACGGTGGGGGCGGCGCCGCGTGGTGGGGGAGGAACGCATGCGTCGGAGGTGGCGTCGGCGGTGGCGTCGGTGGCGTCGGCGGCGGAGCGGCCGCCCGGTGGCCAGTGCCCGCCGCGCCGCGCTCGCAGCGCCGTGCTCCCGCCCCCGCCGCCTCCGCTGCCTCCGGTGCCGACGCCGACGCCGACGCCGCCTCCGCCGCCGTGGCGAACGTCGCTTCCGCCCGCGGTCCCGGCGCCGCTCGGGACGACTTCGCCTGAACCGCCGCGCAGAAACGCCGCCATTAGCACGCCGTGAGTACACTCCACTGACTGTCCGCCTACTTGTCGTGACGTAATCGACAGGCTGTGGCCTCTTTAGCGTCTCAGCTATGTGGTCGCTGTCATCCACCGAGCCAGAGTGTGCCTGCGGTTGGCAATGGTTACACTGCGTGCCGAGGAGCACTTCATCCTGTTCTCAAACGAATAGTGACTTTTGCGTCGCTGTCTATATAGCATTATTGTATAACTGTTCCCAGTGTACTTGTCACGTCTATGAAAGTCTAGGCATCCGACAATAAATTTCGTCTGACCATTTGTGGGCTTGCTACTGGAAGTTACAGATTCCGGTTGAGTTTGGTCCCGTTGCAATCGACTTTGTTCGTTGCACATGCTGGCGTAACATGTCTAATAAGCTGTACTGTTTGCGTTTGAAGACTCCGTTGATCTCTGGCATTGTGGTTCGTACGTTGATAGCAGATTACGCTTGGGGCCTGGAGATGACATTTTTTTTGGCATCGATACTGGTAGCATGTTCTGAATAAACGACGTTTGAATTACAAAACGGCTGTTGGTTTTAGTTTTCATTATTCACGTAATAAATTACCAAGTGCGTCAACGAAGCTAAAAAATATATACGTTTTGCTCCAAGTAGTGCGTGATAACTGGCATGTGACACTGAGAGATTACACAGGTTTTTTTCTCTTTTTATACTCTTACTTATATTGACAGAGGGGGCTTATCAAGTAAGTATTCCATTGAGTGGAGATTTCTTTGCCAAATTCTAGGCTAGCTGCTTGTTTCGTGAACGAAAAAGGTATTCCGTTACCTCTTCGATAGTAAGTAGATTTTCTAACGAAGAAAGCGGTGCTTATTGTTGAAAGTTGGGATTTTCATTGAAAGAGTTTTTACGACACATCGGTTGTGAGTGACTGCGTAGTTATATAACATTAACCAGGTGCTCGTCAAAGATAACAGACGATATCATTATCCCATTTTCACAACGCATCGTGCGGTTTTTAAATTAAACAATTGTTAAGCAACTGCTGTACACGCAAACCCATGACTTTTTTTAGCTATGTCTTCAGTTGCCAGACATTTACGGAATGACTCCATAACAGGCTGCAAGTGTTATCCTGTAAGTGCGTTCTCAACAAAATCGTACAATTTCGGCGTTATGCAATTTTCAAGTACCTTAGGTGTGAATTACACATATGGAATGATCCGCGATAGCACGTATATGATCTCTCGAGCATCGTACTTCCAAAACTACTAGTTATTTCGCTCTCGAAACTACGAAGGCCAGACGTCTAGGACTGCTAGAGGGTAGTGAGTGCATAATATTTTGCGTAGGAACCCATGTCCGTAAACGCACCGTTTCAATTCAGATGCGCAACACGTACACGTCTGCTGAGGGAAAAGTCTCAGATATGCTTGTCCTGTATGCTGTAGGGTAGACAGAATGGCGCGTATTACACCAGACGGTTACCCGCTGCACTAGAAACTGAAGAGACACCAGTTGGGATGGATAGCATGTACCACTACATGCTTCGTAGTTACTATGCCTGCAACAACTGTGGTGGTCGCCACATCGAGCCGCTGTTGGAGTGCTCCTGTGATGTTCTGTACACACAGTATGCTGGGTTATTTTTTTGTTTTGGACTAATGTAAACACACAATGTTTAAGTGTTAATACAACCAAATGTGCGTAAATGATAAAAGGATGTTTCGTTGTGTTTCCGTTACCTAATAACTATACTACGTCACGCCTAATTCAACTCTTCAACTCCTCAAGCAGAAGCGTATGAGTTAAACATCTAAATTGAAACCGTCGTTCCTCTTCAAAATATTAGGTACTCAACACTCCGCTCTACAAGTACATCCAAGAGAGTACAAGAGGCCAGCGTCGAAATATTTTTCTTCACGAATGATTCAAATTCAAAATTTACACCTGGTGGATTAGAAAACGGCTTGTGGCCGAAACTGTACACCTGTACTGAGTATAAATCCTCAAGTCGACAGCTGCAGTTGGTTAGTGGGCCACTTTAGTTATACAGTGAGGACTAGATCCTTTCCTGCAAATCGGCCATGTCAAGTCCCATATCGCACAGTTGCTATTACTTTCCGACGATCTTATGTAATCACAGTTAATTATGAAGAACAGAAAGCAGTCTGGAGTGAGTGTGTGTGTAAAATTTCTACATTCCTGTTTCGAAGCACATATATATGAAAGTAATTTGCAGTCAGCGATTAGTAAATTCGTAGAGCAGCATTAAACCAAACAAACGTAACTTTAGTCCGATGCTTCTACCTTTTTCTGACGTATATGCTATCTCTTGATAACAGAATAGGTTGTGCTTACTTTTCTCGTTGTTTTACCGTAGTTTCCTTGCGACATCCACTGTTCTGTTTCACATCGACAGGGCGTTGAGCCCACAAATCTCCGTTACGATTTCTGGCTACGTGAAGCAGAAAATTCATGCCCTGATGTGTAGACTCGCTCTTGACTAGATAATTTTAACCGCAACCCAAGGCCTATGGCTCGGTACTTAAGCTACAAGGTAAGTAATAATTTGTTTTTCACTACGTTACCTCTATATATAACGGAGCCTAACCATGGCACACTTCCGTCTGTCTGTGAATATGCGTTTCGAACATAGGCTGCCTGAGACTGCTCCGTGTCAGTAGTGTGTACTTAAAATTGCGGAAAGCAAAAAGGCATGTGGCTCACATTGGAATTCTTAAACGTGAGACAATAACTCATTTCAGCTCGTATTAGATATGCCACCCGTTTTCTTTCTAATTTCAGGTACTTCCCTTCAAAGTGATTCTTGTGAGTTTACAACAGCGTTGAAGCCACAATTTGTCTTGAACTACAGCAGCACTATGCCTTTTGTGACCTGTGTTTCACGGACTGAATTGAATGAGGGCAGATGATAATCTTTCGTATGTTCGTTGATAACAAACAGAATATATAAAAAATGCCGCATGGCTATTTTTAACGGCATAAGTGATTTACCTTTTGTTTCAAATAATATCTTCAGAGTTAGTACGAAATCTTAAATAACCCTTGCTTTGGTACACGTTACGGTTGTGAAACATTTCCCTTCTAGGTTATTAATGTGAGTATCACAGTCATTTTTATCACATGGTAAGAAATTAGAAAAAGGAAAGGAAATATAAACCGAAAATTAAGTGAATATACCCATCAGTTTTACGTAGTAACTAAGTTCTGGTATGTTATAAATCTATAATGAATGTATCTAAAACCTAATTTTTTTTATTTTTGCGATTAAGCACCACACATGTTTTCAAAAAAAGGCGCAACCCGTTCGTGATATTTATTTGACGTACGCCACTACTAGCGTACTCTTTTGTAAGACGACTTATTTGACTGTGTCAAAATCATTGAATTGTACGTAAGCACTAGCAATATTAGGAGATTTTTGTAACTTTATATCGTTATTGACCTGGTTACTTCACAATCCCTGTTATGCAGAAAGCGACCCAGTAAATTATGTTCAGTCATATCACTTTAGGTAGATGTTCGTCTCAGTATATTGCTAATGTGTCAAGAGCTTACTTTCCTTGTGTTTTACGACTGTTAAATGAATTATTGTCAACTCGTTTCACTTCCTTTTATATGGCATAATCACTGAAAACGTATTCTTAGCGCAGAGAAAAGAATACCCGTATCATTTATGCTTAAGTACTTCATCTTTAAAGGCTGTTATCTTGGTATCCCGAGATTACTGCGGTGATAACCTCGAGTCTTATTATCGAACATAATCGCTCGACATGGTCCATTGAGCCATTTGGCACGTTGTATCATTCTTTGTTCCTTCTGAGAAACGATTGCGTAGCTTATAACTTTAACGTACATTAACAACAGATTGCGTCACGTATAGCAACGTGGTCGGTACAAAAATTTGATGGACATGGGGAATAAAAAACTATTATTCCAATCTCATTTAATACATCTACGAAAAGTAGTTCCAATGCGTGGAGTTCCCATGGACTGGATACCTGTTACGCTTACTTCAGACACAACTTAGGGAATACGAAGATTGGGTTTCGGATATGACTTTTCGCTGACCTTTTTACACGTTAAAGCCTGAAGCCGTTTTTCTAGACCTGTCTAACAACGTTTTCTCGGTCGTCTGTTGTTTTATACCATTGGCAAGTGAGAATTAGCTGATTCTGTCTCTGATATTGTCAGCATAATGTCTCTCTCTCAGTTAAATATCGTATGTAATAAGTTTCTAATATTTCTACGTTTAATTCGCTTCTCAGAAAATCACATCGTCTAGGTTAGTCAAAAACTTTTAGAGACAAAACGTAGCCGGACATTTCAGAAATGATTGCGTATTTAGACGGGAGCGAAAATCGACCGATGGAGAGTAAATTCGGCGGCTAGAATCCCATTTGAAGAATCTAAATTGGAGTGTTCCCGTGATCAACCAGAAGCGTTGCTGGTAACTCTGTTTACGAAGCTCTATTTGCGATCCCGTTTAAATATAGTAACCGATATGTCGCACTACCGCTCGTGTGAGATAATAGCACTACCGGCACTTCACATGTTGTTATTGAGAGACAGTAAGCTGGTATTTTGATGGCACAACCAACAGAACCGAAAGCACTAAATTCGTTTAAAAACATTTATATCAGCTAACTGCAATATAAAACCAGTTAAATTCTTCATCAGTGACAGTAATAATTTCTACACTTATTACTAAAATCTTTAATCACGAGATTATTTTGTGCTTCTATCTTCAAGGGAATACATCTGAATTTCAAGATGTATGTCTACTTCATGCATTAAGCCAGTCGCTTTAGTTATAATGTGTTTGTTTGTTTGTTGGCGCAATCAACGGATGTGGGAGGGCCAAGTGCTTTTATTAAGCATTTTATATAATTCCAATACAAAAGCAATTAAAATGCGTTATCTCCGTCAGATGTAATTTATACACCGATCCGCCAGAAAATTACGACACGTACCTGATAGCCGGTACGTCCACTTTTGACACGGATAACATCGGCGACGCGTCTGGTCATGGAAGCGAAGAGACATTGGTAGGTCGCTGGAGGGAGCTGACACCACATCTGCACACACAAGTCGCCTGATTTCCGTAAACTCCTGGGAGGTGGGGTGATGAGCCACGTTCACTGACATCCAGCATGTGTTCGATCGGGCCACCACATCAACTGGAACTCGCCACTGTGTTCCTCGAACAACTCAATCACTCTCCTGGCCTTGTGACATGGCGCATTATCCTTTTGAGAAATGCCAATTCCGTCGGGAAACATGATGGTCAAGAAGGGGTGTACGTGGTCTGTAACCGGTACTCCTTGGCCGTCAAGGAGCCTTGCACGAGCTCCACTGGACCAATGGATGCCCACCTGAATGTGCCCTACACCATAATGGCCACTAGCTTGTCTTCGTCCAGCAGTACAGGTGTCAAGGAGTAGCTACCCTGGAAGACGACTGACTCGCCCACATCCATCCACATGATGATAGACATATTGGGATTCATCAGACCATGCAACGCTCTGCCACTACGCCAACGTCCAGTGCCGATGGACACTTGCCTATTTTAGTGGTAGTTGCTGATGTCGTGGTGTTAACATCTTCACACGCATGGTTCGTCGGTTGCAGAGGGACGCTTTAGGAGGGTTCGGTGCACTGTGTGTTCACACTTGTACTCCGCCCAGCATTAAAGTCTCATGTTAGTTCCGCCACAGTTCGAAGTCTGTCCAGTTTCATCAGTCTGCCCAGCGTACGACGCCCAACATGTGTTAAACGCGGTGTGGCCGCACAACCCCACAACCTCTGGTCGCGGCTTCACCTTGGTTTCTCTACGTGTTGAAGACACTCACCAAACACTCCTAGAGCATCCGACAAATAGTGTAGTTTCCGAAATACTTGTGCTAAGCCTCCGTGCCATCGTAATCTACCTTCCGTCAAAGATAGATTCAAATGGCTCTGAGCACTATGCGACTTAGCAACTGAGGTCATCAGTCCCCTAGACTTAAAACTACTTAAACCTAACTAACCTAAGGACATCACACACATCCGTGACCGAGGCAGGATTCGAACCTGCGACCGTAACAGCAGTGCGGCTGCGGACTGAAGCGCCTAGAACCGCTCGGCCACAGCGGCCGGCAAACTCAGACTGACTGCACGCCTTCCCCATTCTACACACGGGCCGCATACTCACTGACACTACATGCATCGTTCGTGTGTGTCTGACTAGCAGTCATTCCCCGCCAGTTGACACTGCTATGGTCTGGGCGGGTTTATATCTATAATAGGTTGGTGGTTATAATGTTCCGGTTAATAAGCGTATATCTTTTATTAAAATCTACACACAGTTCGAATGGCTTGGCCCTCCATAATCAGAATATATCTGTATTTTTGAGAAGTATCTCTGCTTTAAGTTTCAGTGTGGTTTGATGTAGTAATTATTATCGACCCGTATGGACCGTGCATGGGTATCACTAAGTATCTAGTGCCCGTACGGTTCGTCTGGCGTAACAGTCATAAGTCATACACACAAACCTTTATCGTGAATTAGACTATCTATTAGCGAAAGCAGTATAAAAATCCCTGCTGCAATTCATGAGCCTAACCTTAAAATACGGGTGGAAGAACACGGTAGGGGACTATATACACTACTGGCCATTAAAATTGCTACACCAAGAAGAAATGCAGATGATAAACGGGTATTCATTGGACAAATATACTATACTCGAACTGACATGTGATTGCATTTTCACACAATTTGGGTGCATAGATCTTGAGAAATCAGTACCCAGAACAACCATCTCTCTCCGTAATAACGGCCTTGATACGCCAGGGCATTGAGTCAAACAGAGCTTGGATGGTGTGTACAGGTACAGCTACCCATGCAGCTTCATCAAGATACCACAGCTCATCAAGAGTAGTGACTGGCGTATTGTGACGAGCCAGTTGCTCGGTCACCATTGACCACAAGTTTTCAATTGGTGAGAGATCCGGAGAACGTGCTGGCCAGGGCAGCAGTCGAACATTTTCTGCGTCCAGAAAGGCCCGTACAGGACCGTCGTGGATTATCCTGCTGAAATGTAGGGTTTCGCAGGGATCGAATGAAGGGTAGAGCCACAGGTCGTAAGACATCTGAAATGTAACGTCCACTGTTCAAAGTGCCGTCAATGCGAACAAAAGGTGACCGAGACGTGTAACCAATGGCACCCCATACCCTCACGCCCGGTGATACGCCAGTATGGCGATGACGAGTACACGCTTCCAATGTGCGTTCACCGCGATGTCACCAAACACGGATGCGACCATCATGATGCTGTAAACAGAACCTGGGTTCATCCGAAAAAAAGACATTTTGCCATTCGTGCACCCAGGTTCGTCGCTGAGTACACCATCGCAGGAGGTCCTATCTGTGATGCAGCGTCAAGGGTAACCGCAGCCACGGTCTCCGAGCTGATAGTCCATGCTGCTGCAAGCGTCGTCGGACTGTTCGTGCAGATGGTTGTTGTCTTCCAAACGTCCACATCTGTTGACTCAGGGATCCAGAAGTGGCTGCACGATCCGTTACAGCCATGCCCATAAGATGCCTGTCATCTCAATTACTAGTGATACGAGGCCGTTGGGATCCAGCACGGCGTTCCGTATTACCCTCCTGAACCCACCGATTCCATATTCTGGTAACAGTCATTGGATCTCGACCAACGCGAGCAGCAATGTCGCGATACGATAAACCGCAATCGCAATAGGCTACAATCCGACCTTTGTCGGAAACGTGTTGATACGCATTTCTCCTCCCTACACGAGGCATCACAACAACGTTTCACCAGGCAACGCCGGTCAACTGCTGTTTGTGTATAAGAAATCGGTTTGAAACTTTCCTCATGTCAGCACGTTGTAGGTGTCGCCACCGGCGCCAGCCTTGTGTGAATACTCTGAAAATCTAATCATTTGCATATCACAGTATCTCCTTCCTGTCGGTTAAATTTCGCGTCTTTAGGACGTCATCTTCGTGGTGTAGCAATTTTTTGGCCAGTAGTGTAGACGCAATCAGTGGCCACCGCCTCTGCTCGACATGAACATCCAATAACCAATCACAGACGGTAGGTAGCAGTAGTAGCAGTGAAGGGTATATAAAGCGTCTGGGAGACGCGGAAAACAATCCAGTTGCTGTCGTAATGCGGAAACGGCCTAAAGCGCACGGTCTTTCGCATTCGGGCCAAGGATGGAAGAGTTTCGGAAACTCTTCACGTGCCGTCGTACTTAAAGTGTACCGTGAATGGCAACAACAGAGCAAGGTGGCGCAGTGGTTAGCACACTATACTCACATTCGGGAGGACGACGGTTCACACCCGCGTCCGGTCATCCTGGTGTAGGGTTTCCGTGATTTCAATAAATCGCTTGAGGAAAATTCCGGGACGGTTCCTGTCAAAGGGCATGGCTGACTTCCGATGGATGTCTACGTGAGTTGTCCTACGGTAGCCAAGAAAAGAATCATAGGACGTTGACCCTGTTTGGACGCAATTAGTAACAGCGTCACCATAGTTTATGTTTCTGCATTTGTCGCACACACGTCAGAGACACACGAATAGCATACTAACACTTAGCCTACATGTCGGCCCTCTTATACCCACGACGAAGTCGCGGTATGTTGCAAATACGCTGCAGAAACTCTCCAAACGTAAACTTTTTTAGATCGCCCATTTTATTTAAGAGCTAGGAAGTCATTACTGTAATTATCTGTCTGGAGCGCAGCCTTATGTGGAAATGAATTGTGGTCGATACTCTGTTCAAACGAATAGAAGCTTTTGAAATATGATGTTACAATAATAATTCCGGAGGTGGGTAGACGTAATATCTAGTGAAGAGGGAGTGTATCGAATGGGAGAGAACGCAGATTTGTGACACAGTGTGACTAAAAATGAGGATCAGTTGACTGGACACTTCCTGAGGTAACAGGAACCTCTCTGTTTCGTACTGAAGGAAAATATGTGTGAAACGGCGAGGGTGGTGGTGGGGGGGAGGGTGCGACAATTCGTGGAGGGAGACCAAGACCCTATCACACTAAGCATGTTCAAATGCGTATATACTGGAATAGTTATATGGAGAACAAGAGGCTTGGATAGGATGGACAAGGGTGAAGAGATGCATAAAGCCAGTTTTCGAACCTTTGACCAGTTCAGCGATAATCCACATTACCTGTAGGGTGAACTGAAATAGCTGTAAGCGTACGCCAGCTTAAATTGTGATTTAGGGGACATCAGACAGGTTGGTCGTCCTCAAGCTTACAACGCGTTGAATCAACTCTTGGCGGGCTCAGGTCCGCTTCTAGTCCGTATCCCTCCTGACGCCGTTACACGGTAGCATGACGCCTCTGCGGTATCTGCCGCTATCTTCAAATAGGCGTGCTGGCAGCTACGCCTCCGCGTTTCCCACAGCCGCCACCGCGGCTCGAAGGCGCTGCCATCAACGATTACGCCGCTGCCTATGAGATGCGTGCATCCCCTCTCCGGTGCTCCAGTGGCGGGTGTACTTCTACTCGAACATTCACGCACAGGCCAAATTTTTTTTTTCTGAAGGTCGCGTTTTTTTTGGGGGGTAATTTATTTATTTATTAACATTACATCATTAGAACATATCATCTTTACAACAATACACGAACAGAAATGTAATTCTGAATAACGGGTCAGTATTATACAGAATCGAAAACCTTTAAAGAAAACAGAATTAAAAACAAAGACAATTGTAAAGTGTGACAAATTATTCACAGAGTACTTTTGGTAACAATCCTAAAGAAATGTGTATAAGTTATGAAACTGAAACAAATTGAAATAAGTGTATCATATAGTAGTAAAGAAATTGGACAACTCTAATGGCAAGAGGGAAACAAAGTGGATACTTCTATCGAAGGTATTCACTGTAACTGAAACATTCTCTGATAACCATTTTTGGTGTTATGCCAGTTGAATAAACCTACATCGTGGCCAAGTCTCGACACATCCTGAACAGACATTATAGTGAAGAGTTGCAGATTTATAAATCTTTTGTACATATATATGTTTCAAAATTCAAATCTCCTATTAGCAGCTGACGCTGCAGCGAATTTATGTATTATTTTTACGGTTTGATATTAGATATAGAGTAAAGTAATATCTGAATTCTCTGTTCATGAACAGCATCCGTTCCTCCCTCCTTTCTCCACTAAAGAACCACACAGCATGCAAAGGAAGACGTAACAACTTCTGCGAAATTAATAAAAATTCATGATGCCAGTAAATATTGTTTACCGATTTGCAAAATAAAAAAACTTTGGTACAGAGGTAGATGTCATTTGCATCACTATCGGATTATAACAAATATCTTTTTCTATACTAGTGCAACTTATTGACTTCAATTGCGCCTATAATTCTACCTACATTTTGACTCGCTGAAAGCTAGCTGAGTACTACCGCCTACCTTCTGTAACCATTCAGCTGCCTTCCGTGAACGTCAACTGTGATAGGAATTAATGTGATTACCTCACTTTGAGTGTATCACACCAATCGTCATTACGTACAACGAGTGCGACTTATAAAATTTGTCACCTCGGAAAAATAAAGTTTTACCATTGTGTTTTGGTTTCTCTAACGGCGTGCGTTAATTTTTTCGAGCTGATAATAAAAACTTTATGACCTAACATCGTATTTTTCCCCTTTGTCCATCTGTCCGACAATTACATTTACGGAGGTGTTGAGAGAATAAACCGGAATGAAGTTCCAGCATTTCGAATTCGATCATGTGAATAAAATACTTTCAATAAAACAGCAGGAAGGATTATCCAATAATAGTAAATTGATAAGAAAACCGTATCACTGACCGACAACAATACGTTAATGAGAAGCTGTGTTAGAAGGGTGGAGTGCGGGTGAGGGACGGGAAAGTAAGAGGAGGAGGAGGAGGAGGGACTCATAATAGTCTCACAGTGAATGATGAAACAGTTTTGAAATTTTACGACTAATGTTTCCGGGTACCCTTGCAAATATTCAGTATCCAATACATGTTTCTCCAATCTTAGAACTGAAACGTCTGTCCATCGTGTCTATACCGCAAGGTAGGATTAAAGTTCGGTTTGTGAAGATCGATTTTATCCAAGAGGGAGGTGGCTGAGGAGAGAGATGGGGGAGGGGGGAACAGCTGCCATCTCATTTCCCCACCCCCTACCCCAACGGCGGTGTTCCCCAATGTACGATTTGACCAATATTTGAGGAGGGTATGAGACAATCTGATTCGGAACAAGACACGCTACCCAAACTTTCAATGTGAAAAGTTTTGTGATACGCTGTGGCGTTTAGTCTATTGTGAGTTACTGTGTATCTTTTATGGGGCCCTGGATGATGTACCAAAAGATAAAGTAACATTTGTGATCATGAATATCACTGTTCTTGTATTAGAATCTTCGTTATCCAATTTATTACAGAGTAGTAACTGATATAACGAGGAGCAATCACACAGACAATCTTACATTACATTCAGGGTGTTCAGAAATTCCAATTACAAACTCCCAGGACTTGTAGAGGGGTGTGAGTACACAATGTTCTCAACAGAAACCCGTGTCCGGAAAAGGTTAGTTTTCATTCTACGACAGCTTCATTTCAGATGTTTAATTCATCGACATCTACTTGAGGAAATGAATTAGGTGTAACGCAGTACAATTCGGGAAAAAAACATAACAAAACAATCATTAATCAGTTGAGCACATTTGTTTGTATTAACACTTAATCATTAAGTTCTGTAAGTACACTATGCTGAGTTCTTTTTTGTTTTGAAGTAACATAAACACGTAATGTTTCTGTGTTAATACAAACAAATTTGCTTAAGTCATAAATGGATGTTTCGTTATGTTTTCTTTCGAATTGTTACCTAAATATTGTACTGCGTCACTCCTAATTCAGTTGCTCAAGCAAAAGTGGATGAGCTACGCATCTGAATTGAGAAAGTCGTAGAACGGAAACGGTACGTTTCTGGCCAGCCGCGCGGGATCAGCCGAGCGGTCTAGGGCGCTGCAGTCATTGCCTGTGCGGCTGGTCCCTGCGGAGGTTCGAGTCCTGCCTCGGGCATGGGTGTGTGTGTGTTTGTCCTTAGGGTAATTTAGATTAAGTAGTGTGTAAGCTTAGGGACTGAAGACTTAAGCAGTCTAGTCCCATAAGATTTCACACACATTTGAACATTTTTTTGTTTCTGGCCATGTGTTCCTATTGAAAATATTGTGTACTCGCTTTCCTCTGTAAGTCCCTGAGGTTTGCAACGGGAATTTCCGAACACCCTGTATGTTTAATATACTGTTGTATATCACACTTGCAACCCCTCTCCTTCTTATGCTCAACGACGTAATCCACACCTTGGAGCTGGAACACATGTCATAGCACCCCTTTAAGTCATCATCAAGTTCCTTTGCACTTGAAAGCCGGGACAAAGATTCCAAAAGCTGTGCCCGCCTACAACGAGTGAATGTTATTCTGCAGGATGAATTTGAAAGAAAGAAATAATCTCGATTAATAAAAAGGATATGGCGTTACGAACGTATTTCACAGTTTAGCAGGTAAGTAGTGAAGTTATTGGACATCTTCCAATTGTAAACGGAAATATTATACGGAGTAGAAATACTAACTGATGTTTCAGTGTCGAAAGTACTCGAGATTATTCAGCCTCTCCTTTTTTCTGGTCCTAGCAATTCTTCTACCTTATTTGATCGCTGACATCTGCTGAATTTAATTAAGGTGCGATGCAACAGAAAATTATAACGCCGCTGAACAGTGGTGACGAGTAATTTGGAACGTCACAGCTAAGTAAATCGCCCACTTAGGAGATCTTCTGATAGCGGAATAAACCACCCTGCGCTCCAATTAAGCATCTCCCGCCGCCGGAAGTAAATAAAGTGCTCTACCCCGCTTGTAGCCGCAGCGCGCAGCCAGGCGTTAACGCCGTGGCGAGGACTAAATTAGCCCGCAGTGTAGTGAAGGCGTAAAGTCGGCGCGACGCTGTGATGACCTGTGCAGTGGGCGGAATGGAGCGCAGCAGAGGCGGAGAAAGCGGCGCGTGTGCGGCGAGCGGCAGCACGTGATGGGACAGACCGGGGGGGGGGGGGGGGACGTGTGTTTACAGGGGCGGCCGACGGATCGGCTGGAGGAAAGGTGTGTCAGCCGGCTGGCTGGCGAGGACTGACGCACCTCGACACAGTTTACCTGTTGCGTCCGTCGCTGCAAACCACCTGGCTCGGCAGCAGACTTGCGGCGCACTGTTAGCTGCACGGAACACTGCTGCCGTCCAAGAGCGGCGGCGAGGTTCCTTCCGTCCCTTTACGACAAACCTGCGCCTATCTGTGAACATCGTCTCAGCAGATCATCAGTAGGAAAGCCGAGTGAAACCTACTGTACTTCGATGTGAACCAGGCTGCAATTGAAGTCACTAATCTACGTTTCGGGAGAAAGTTTTTATACAAATGAAAGATTGGAAATTTTGTCCTCAATTAATATATTCTGAAGCTTAGGTGAACAAGTATCACTGCCAAGCCCGTGCTAGTCTTAACACACTCACTCACAATCCCTTTCACTCAGGATAGCATGTTTTTGGTGTTCCATTTCCCGAAAGCGTAATAGTTACAAAAATACGGATTGTTTTTGATTCAGAATCCTCACCAAATATTAAGTCTGTCGGTACCAAATGCAGTCACAGTTTTTAGCCACCGACATGCTCAATACGCCGCGCGGAATTTGTCTTTTCTCGTCACAAAATTCACTAAAAAATTCCGAAATTTCTACACACCCATCGGAATTATCATGCCGTCACTTTACCACACTTTTGATGTATGAAACACTGCTAGATCCGGCAACTTATCATTTCCATCGGAACTACTACTACACACGTCCGAACTGTTTCATGGCTAGGCTCTGACTCTTCTCTAGAATACTCTGAGTTTTCACTACCTGCAGAGAAAGGCGCGCGAAGAATATTGCTTTACCATTGGTCAGTTTACTCAACAGCCAATAGCAAAACAACATTCTCCCGCGTCAGCCCGCGCTTTTCATCAATAACCAATGGCAAAATAGTAAACCTAACGACTGCACTTTTTACCGACGTAATTATCTAATATGCTGAAGTTTTGCTTATGCATAAAGTTATTTACTATTGTTATTTATACCTGAATTAACTTTCCCTTTGCCATAAACTTACTTTACAAATCTATTCCACAAAAATCCCCTTTGTCCACATCCATTCTTCTTCGAAATGTTCCCACACTAAATCCTACTACGTAACTCGTTAAACAATTATCTTGATATTAACCTTAAACCACACTCACGCATCATTCATACTGCTAAAACACATTTATAACATTTTACATACACAACAAGACATAATAACACTTCATGAAAATACTAGAACAGTTTTCAAAAACATTCTATTACTTTAGTGCACTCTAGTGGGCACAATCGAAACTAAAATCACAGTCCCCTATCCAATACTGCCCTCTACCGGCTGATACGTAAACTACGTGCTCCCCTTCCAGTCTCGCGTCACCATCTGTCACTATCCAGCTCTGAGACAAATCTCCCACTTAACCGCCTCCAAGGCAGAATCGGTATACGGCGCTACGCCTCACAAGTAGGAAACAGAGTGTGAGGATCGGTATGCGGCGCTAGGCCTCACAAGTAGGAAACAGAGTGTGAGGATCGGTATGCGGCGCTACGCCTCACAAGTAGGAAACAGTGTGTGAGGATCGGTATGTGGCGCTACGCCTCACAAGTAGGAAACAGAGTGTGAGGATCGGTATGTGGCGCTACGCCTCACAAGTAGGAAACAGAGTGTGAGGATCGGTATACGGCGCTACGCCTCACAAGTAGGAAACAGAGTGTGAGGATCGCCAGGGCTGGAAGCAGTGGGGATACAATGATGTGTAACGACACCACTGCAAACATTTTGCAGTTAACATGACGTCATACATAAAAAGCCTTGATGGGTTACGCTTAGAACGATATAAAATCTCGGTGCACTGTGTGTTCAGATTCACTCGTAATCGGCCCAACATTTAAGTCTCATGTTAGTGGATCCACAGTTCACCGCCTGTCCTGTTTTACCAGTCTGGCAGGCCTGCTACGTCCATCTCTGATAAGGGGTTGCCACGTGCTGAAGATGCTCACCACAGCACCCCTCGAACAGCCGACAAGTCGCGTTTGTTTGCTGAATGCTCGTGCCCAGATTCCGGGCCGTCAGAGATACTCCAAACTAAATCAATTCCGTCTGAGGAATTAAATATTTTTACATTCAAATGGTTCAAATGGCTCTGAGCACTATGGGATTTAACTTCTGAGGTCATTAGTCCCGTAGAACTTAGAACTACTTAAACCTAACTAACCTAATGACATCACACACACCCATTCCCGAGGCAGGATTCGAACCTGCGACCGTAGCGGTCGCTCGGTTCCAGACTGTAGCGCCTGGAACCGCTCTGCCACCCTGGCCGGCTATCATTACGTGACAGGTTAAACACATCTTAATGACATCACGAGGTTGGGGGAAGAGCTCACTACATTAGACTTTAACGAGAAAACTAATACTATGGATTATATTAATATCATTAATAGACGGTCACAACGCCCATAGTACTAGGGACAGAAAGTTGGCTGAAACCAGACGTAAACAGTAATGAAATCCTAAACTCAGGTTGGAATGTATACCGCAGAGACAGGCTGTACAGTGAAGGGGGAGGCGTGTTTATAGCGATAAGAAGTGCAATAGTATCGAAGGAAATTGACGGAGATCCGAAATGTGAAATGATTTGGGTGAAGGTCACAGTTAAAGCAGGCTCAGACATGGTAATTGGATGTCTCTATAGGCCCCCTGGCTCAGCAGCTGTTGTGGCTGAGCACCTGAAGGATAATTTGGCAAATATTTCGAGTAGACTTCCCCACCATGTTATAGTTCTGGGTGGAGATTTTAATTTGCCGGATATAGACTCCTGGAAATGGAAAAAAGAACGCATTGACACCGGTGTGTCAGACCCACCATACTTGCTCCGGACACTGCGAGAGGGCTGTACAAGCAATGATCACACGCACGGCACAGCGAACACACCAGGAACCGCGGTGTTGGCCGTCGAATGGCGCTAGCTGCGCAGCATTTGTGCACCGCCGCCGTCAGTGTCAGCCAGTTTGCCGTGGCATACGGAGCTCCATCGCAGTCTTTAACACTGGTAGCATGCCGCGACAGCGTGGACGTGAACCGTATGTGCAGTTGACGGACTTTGAGCGAGGGCGTATAGTGGGCATGCGGGAGGCCGGGTGGACGTACCGCCGAATTGCTCAACACGTGGGGCGTGAGGTCTCCACAGTACATCGATGTTGTCGCCAGTGGTCGGCGGAAGGTGCACGTGCCCGTCGACCTGGGACCGGACCGCAGCGATGCACGGATGCACGCCAAGACCGTAGGATCCTACGCAGTGCCGTAGGGGACCGCACCGCCACTTCCCAGCAAATTAGGGACACTGTTGCTCCTGGGGTATCGGCGAGGACCATTCGCAACCGTCTCCATGAAGCTGGGCTACGGTCCCGCACACCGTTAGGCCGTCTTCCGCTCACGCCCCAACATCGTGCAGCCCGCCTCCAGTAGTGTTGCGACAGGCATGAATGGAGGGACGAATGGAGACGTGTCGTCTTCAGCGATGAGAGTCGCTTCTGCCTTGGTGCCAATGATGGTCGTATGCGTGTTTGGCGCCGTGCAGGTGAGCGCCACAATCAGGACTGCATACGACCGAGGCACACAGGGCCAACACCCGGCATCATGGTGTGGGGAGCGATCTCCTACACTGGCCGTACACCACTGGTGATCGTCGAGAGGACACTGAATAGTGCACGGTACATCCAAACCGTCATCGAACCCATCGTTCTACCATTCCTAGACCGGCAAGGGAACTTGCTGTTCCAACAGGACAATGCACGTCCGCATGTATCCCGTGCCACTCAACGTGCTCTAGAAGGTGTAAGTCAACTACCCTGGCCAGCAAGATCTCCGGATCTGTCCCCCATTGAGCATGTTTGGGACTGGATGAAGCGTCGTCTCAAGCGGTCTGCACGTCCAGCACGAACGCTGGTCCAACTGAGGCGCCAGGTGGAAATGGCAATGCAAGCCGTTCCACAGGACTACATCCAGCATCTCTACGATCGTCTCCATGGGAGAATAGCAGCCTGCATTGCTGCGAAAGGTGGATATACACTGTACTAGTGCCGACATTGTGCATGCTCTGTTGCCTGTGTCTATGTGCCTGTGGTTCTGTCAGTGTGATCATGTGATGTATCTGACCCCAGGAATGTGTCAATAAAGTTTCCCCTTCCTGGGACAATGAATTCACGGTGTTCTTATTTCAATTTCCAGGAGTGTAGACTGGGAGACTCAAACGTTCATAACGGGTGGCAGGGACAAAGAATCCAGTGAAATTTTTTTAAGTGCTTTATCTGAAAACTACCTTGAGCAGTTAAACAGAGAACCGACTCGTGGCGATAACATATTAGACCTTCTGGTGACAAACAGACCCGAACTATTTGAAAAATTTAACGCAGAACAGGGAATCAGCGATCATAAAGCGGTTACGGCATCGATGATTTCAGCCGTAAATAGGAATATTAAAAAGGGTAGGAAGATTTTTCTGTTTAGAAAAAGTGACAAAAAGCAGATTTTAGAGTACCTGTTGGCTCAACACAATAGTTTTGTCTCAAGTACAGATAGTGTTGAGGATCAGTGGACAAAGTTCAAAACCGTCGTACATTATGCGTTAGATGAGTATGTGCCAAGCAAGATCGTAAGAGATGGAAAAGAGCCACCGTGGTACAACAACCGAGTTAGAAAACTGCTGCAGAAGCAAAGGGAACTTCACAGCAAACACAAACATAGCCAAAGCCTTGCAGACAAACAAAAATTACGCGAAGCGAAATGTAGTGTGAGGAGGGCTATGCGAGAGGCATTCTATGTACTGACTTGGCAGAAAATCCTAAGAAATTTTGGTCTTACGTCAAAGCGGTAGGTGGATCAAAACAAAATGTCCAGACACTCTGTGACCAAAATGGTACTGAAACAGAGGATGACAGACTAAAGGCCGAAATACTAAATGTCTTTTTCCAAAGTTGTTTCACAGAGGAAGATTGCACTGTAGTTCCTTCTCTAGATTGTCGCATAGATGACAAAATGGTAGATATCGAAATAGACGACAGAGGGATAGAGAAACAATTAAAATCGCTCAAAAGAGGAAAGGCCTCTGGACCTGATGGGATACCAGTTCAATTTTACACAGAGTACGCAAAGGAACTTGCCCCCCTTCTTGCAGCGGTGTACCATAGGTCTCTAGAAGAGCGTAGCGTTCCAAAGGATTGGAAAAGGGCACAGGTCATCCCCGTTTTCAAGAAGGGACTTCGAACAGATGTGCAGAACTATAGACCTATATCTCTAACGTCGATCAGTTGTAGAATTTTGGAACACGTATTATGTTCGAGTAAAATGACTTTTCTGGAGACTAGAAATCTACTCTGTAGGAATCAGCATGGGTTTCGAAAAAGACGGTCGT
This sequence comes from Schistocerca serialis cubense, assembly GCF_023864345.2. Classification (NCBI taxonomy): domain Eukaryota; kingdom Metazoa; phylum Arthropoda; class Insecta; order Orthoptera; family Acrididae; genus Schistocerca; species Schistocerca serialis. Next base: position 12,809,460 of record NC_064644.1, read on the forward strand.
GTGAAACTCAGCTCGCGCTATTCGTCCACGAGACTCAGAGGGCCATAGACACGGGTTCACAGGTAGATTCCGTGTTTCTTGACTTCCGCAAGGCGTTCGATACAGTTCCCCACAGTCGTTTAATGAAGAAAGTAGGAGCATATGGACTATCAGACCAATTGTGTGATTGGATTGAGGAGTTCCTAGATAACAGGACGCAGCATGTTATTCTCAATGGAGAGAAGCCTTCCGAGGTAAGAATGATTTCAGGTGTGCCGCAGGGGAGTGTCATAGGACCGTTGCTATTCACAATATACATAAATGACCTGGTGGATGACATCGGAAGTTCACTGAGGCTTTTTGCAGATGATGCTGTGGTGTATCGAGAGGTTGTAACAATGGACAATTGTACTGAAATGCAGGAGGATCTGCAGTGAATTGACGCATGGTGCAGGGAATGGCAATTGAATCTCAATGTAGACAAGTGTAATGTGCTGCGAATACACAGAAAGATAGATCCTTTATCATTTAGCTACAAAAAAGCAGGTCAGCAACTGGAAGCAGTTAATACCATAAATTATCTGAGAGTACGCATTAGGAGTGATTTAAAATGGAATGATCATATAATGTTGATCGTCGGTAAAGCAGATGCCAGACTAAGATTCATTGGAAGAATCCTAAGGAAATGCAATCCGAAAGCAAAGGAAGTAGGGTACGGTACGCTTCTTCGCCCACTGCTTGAATACTGCTCAGCAGTGTGGGATCCGTACCAGATAGGGTTGATACAAGACATAGAGAAGATCCAAAGGAGAGCAGCGCGCTTCGTTACAGGATCATTTAGTAATCGCGAAAGCGTTACGGAGATGATAGATAAACTCCAGTGGAAGACTCTGCAGGAGAGACGCTCAGTAGCTCGGTACGGGCTTTTGTCAAAGTTTCGAGAACATACCTTCACCGAAGAGTCAATCAGTATATTGCTCCCTCCTACGTATATCTCGCGAAGAGACCATGAGGATAAAATCAGAGAGATTAGAGCCCACACAGAGGCATACCGACCATCCTTCTTTCCACGAACAATACGAGACTGGAATAAAAGGGAGAACCGATAGAGGTACTCAAGGTACCCTCCGCCACACACCGTCAGGTGGCTTGCGGAGTATGGATGTAGATGTAGATGAAAAAGCCTTACGATACTGTTGCTCCTTATTCAAAGCCTTCTGTGCAAAGGGCGTCGGGACCATGTGTGCTTAGCCACAATAAACTTTGCTCTCTTTTCTGATGCTGACCATACAGGCTCATAATACGTCATTCCATTTAAAGTAATAACATCTGCAGTGCGTAATGCTTCATAAAGTAGTATCCAAGGTTCTCGGGTGTCCAGCCGGATCCGATCGTCGAAGTTCCGCGGTTATTCGCCGAAATATCGTGGAACTTGGATACAGCACATTCGCCGGGAAAGCCTCAGATCGCTTCATAAAGTAGTTTGTTCCTTTAGGACATTTATTTGAATCCAGGTGATTTAAACTGCAGTGATATACTTCAGTTTGCGCACAGCGACTTGGTAACGACTCCGATTACTAGAAGTGCATTCCACCTCCCACAGAAACCTTTATGCTGAGTTTATTAGAATCTGATAGTATTTTCTTACGAAAGAAAATAAAATCAAATATTGACCAATATTAGAATGAACTCATAGTGACCTTTTACTATAAAATATTCTAAACTCGAAACGAGGAACCTTACTGCTGCTCATATCGCCGTATGTCCCCCTCTGACCGTCACCAACTGTCCTCGCTAAACTGCCATCTCATAAATCTTCTGAGAAGTTTCCCAAATACTTCACTTGTTTCAATAAAATCTTCACGGTTTACAAGCCACGTCGTTTCTTATGAAACACTCGAGCTTTCGACAGCTGTCTCCACAATCACGGACTGCCAGGAGTGGCATGGTATTCTGCTTATTATAGACTGTCATGGAGCGTCTGCAACCTTCCAGAGAGGGCCGGAGAGGCACATCCGCCGAAGGCAAGTTGGGCAGCTCCTAGAGGCGGAACCGAGTCACGACACATGACGGGAGCAGCCGGCGCCACGTTTGAAACTGCCGCTCCCACGTCCCTACAAGGACCAAGCGTACGTCTTTCTTTTCGCTCAGAGTCCAAAGCCCGCCCCCATGCCCAATGCCCTAACCGCTCGGCCACCCCGGACGGCAATCTGTCATCAAGACAGTTTTAGCCAAAATGCGTTTCCATTATTTAAACACGTTTGCCAGTGACAGTGAATTCAGAAAACACTTACAATCTTCGATGAAACAAACGCTGACACATAACGCAACAATCAAAAATTCTTAGCTGAAGAAAGAACTAACATCCGTGAGGAAAATATACTTTAGTTGAGACAGGTCGGCAAGTGTGGCTCAGTTATAAAACAGGGCAGTATAGACATACAACCATAACTACCGAGGGAGATTCTTAATCATATGCTTCTCTTCGGCGCGTTATTACGCAAATTTAGGGAATGAAGCTGTTCCGAAACTGTTGCAGCAGTCGTAAGGAAAACTAAATTTCAACACGTCCATTTAACATTAGAAAAGCCGGCCGGAGTGGCCGTGCGGTTCTAGGCGCTACAGTCTGAAGCCGAGGGACCGCTCCGGTCGCAGGTTCGAATCCTGCCTCGGGCATGTATGTGTGTGATGTCCTTAGGTCAGTTAGGTTTAATTAGTTCTAAGTGACTGATGACCTCAGAAGTTAAGTCGCATAGGGTTCAGAGCCATTTGAACAGTTTATGAACATTAGAAAATGCTATTATAACAGATAAAGACCATTGATGATAGAAGAAGGTATAGTATAAGCAACGTTAGCTTCCCTTGTTCACAGCAAGCTGCGAAGACGTCACTCTCCATCCCACATGTGACGGGAATCGATTCTTTCAAGTAATAAATATAAAGGAAGTCTAAGCTGCAACAGACTATAATTAATAGCCAGTATACAATGTTCTTAACAAAAAGGCAGCCCAACACTTCTTCTTTTGACAACTACAAATACTGGCCACTGTAAATATCAAAACACGTCCCAGCAACTGACAATTAATCAGGTGACTGCCACTCGGATGCAGAAATAGCAAGTAGAAATGTCAGCGCCCAAACGAACACTCTGTGTGCTTTAATGCAGGAAGGGAAAACAATCTGTGGGAGTACACAGTAGAGCTCACTGCCATCACACAGAACTCAGAAAATATGACGGTGCCTTTCAGCACAAAGAGCAAGGACAGCTCTGGCTCGATACACATACTACAGATGCTCACTCCACCACCATATACGCTCAACGCGATACAGACGTTCGATATGCAATCTTTCAGAGCATTAACTTGCAGGTACATGCCAAATCAGCTGCAGACGTCTGCAGCTGTTCCGCTTCCTTCAAAGGAAGCAAAAAGTTTCTTTATATGCTTTACGTGATTTAGGGAAGCTTCCCACTTCATCTAACTGGGGCGAAATTACATTAGGTGTTCCACAGGGTTCGATCATGGATCCCCTTCTGTTCTTGATATATGTGAATGACCTCTCTTCTTATCTGAAACAAGAAGCTAAACTCACACTGTTTGTTGATGGTACAAGCATTATTATGAATCCAGTAAAAGAAACTCCAATAGAAAATGATACAAATAATGCCTTTGGAAGTATTATTGATTGGTTTTCTGCGACTGGACTTGCTCTGAACTTTGAAAAAATAGGGTACATCCGATTTTCTACTGCAATGAATACAGTTCCTTCAATAAATATAACACATCGACAGAAATCAGTAGCCAGGGTAGAGCATACTAAGTTTTGAGGTGTACTTATAGATGACAATCCTAATTGAAAAATTCATATTTTAGATCTCCTAGGTTTACCAACTTTTGCAATGAGAACAGTTGCTAATTTTGAGGACACAGTAATTAGCAAGCTAACATACTTTGCATACTTTCACTTTCTGATGTCATACGGAATAATATTTTGGGGTAACTCAACACTTACGCAAAAAGTATTCACTGCTCAAAAGAATGTCGATAGAATAACGTGTGGTGTTCATAGTCGCACATATTGTAAGCATCTCTTTAAAAGTTTAGTAATTCTTACCACAGCCTCACAGTACGTGTACTCAATAAAGAAACCTGTTCTGAGCATTATGGACCAGATTAAGAACAACAGTGACATTCATTATTATAACACCAGAAGAAAGAAAGATTTACATTATCATCAACTTAACCTGTCTTTGGCACAGAAAGGGTTAAAATATACTGCTGTAAAACTTTTCGATAAATTACCGCTTGAAATAAAATGTCTGACGGACAACAGCAACAGTTTTAAAAATAAATTTAAATCATATCTCCTTGACCACTCATAAACCATAGATAAATTCATGAATAGGAATAAATAAAACTATAGGTATAATATATGCATTCTGTGCCATTTTAGGGAATGTGGTACGTAAAAAAAATTTAAGCTTTTTTTTTTTTAAAAAAAAAAAAAAGGGAACCTTTATTCATGTATGAATTTCGTATGCACTTGACACGCTCCACATCATAACGGTTTCCGTGAGATTGATCAAAGGAACACATAACTAGCTAACTAACTAACTAACTCCTTATGCCGGCCGCGGTGGTCTCGCGTTAAGGCGCTCAGTACGGAACCGCGCGACTGCTACGGTCGCAGGTTCGAATCCTGCCTTGGGCATGGATGTGTGTGATGTCCTTAGGTTAGTTAGGTTTAAGTAGTTCTAAGTTCTAGGGGACTGATGACCACAGATATTAAGTCCCATAGTGCTCAGAGCCATTTTTTTAACTCCTCCTGCTGCGTAATGTCACTGTCCACTTCCTCCACGCTGGCTGCTCACTAACAAACACCCTTTCAGGCAGCGATCTCGTAAATCGCAGGCCGTGGAAGGACTGCCATCTTAGGCCACAGGTTGGAACAGCGCCAACCACGGCTCAAAAAGTGTAAAGCCTGCGGGTTTTGAGTGTTGTATATGAATGCTGACAGTGCATGTGCTGAGGTCAGGTGAAAGCACTCCTCTATGTGTCATTGAAGTCATCATATGTCCTTGTGTGATTGTACAAACTGTTATTAGCATACGACAATTTGCAGATTGCGGGTACTACGTGTGCACGATGCATGCCGATCACAAGCGTCAAACATGAAGCGTTTAAACCATAAGAATCACCCTTAAAAGAGCTTTCTGAATCCGAAAGTTCCTCTCTCTGGGACACAGATGTCCACGTGTGTAAATATTCCTTGAAACTGTGCCGTTTCTGCTGTATTAGCTGCAGTCTCCCTTAAGTCATCTGCCAACCGTTCAATGTTGGGATTCTCCTTACAGCTACTAATTTACGGGAATGCTATTCCCACAAGCCACCTGCTGCTACAAATCGGACCAGACACTTTCTGTGGAATTAAAGTCGGATGATTTAGCGGGCCGCTAGTGGTACGATTGGGCGGCTAAGCGTTCGTCAAGTCAGAATCGTATCCTGGCAGCACTGTCAACACGGCTTTTATCATCTTGAACGGTAGGTGACAGGTCAACACCTGATAATAAATAAATGTTGAAATTATCATCATGGTTTCTGTTCACAGTATTCTGAAAAAGTCATGGTACGAAAAATACCCCCAAAACTCCACAGAATCACCTCTCACCTGCTGAAGTACATTCCCTACACTCTACATAATAAACGCTTGATTTGGCCGTCGGTGGTATCGACGGGTGGCATCATTTGAAAAGAGGCAAAATCGTGACGTCGGAGTACACTACACGCCTCCAGTACCATACTGTCTATTTTATGTGTTGTTTTGCACACTGAATGAGCAGCTTAATGTGCCATTCTGAGGACTGTCCGTGAAATAGGAACTCGACTGCAGATTTCCATTGCACTCACAAGGGAACCTCCCCATCGCACCCCTCTCAGATTTAGTTATAAGTTGGCACAGTGGATAGGCCTTGAAAAACTGAACACAAATCAATCGAGAAAACAGGAAGAAGTGTGGAACTATGAAAAAATAAGCAAAATATACAATCTGAGTAGTCCAAGCGCATGATAGGTAACATCAAGGACAGTGTAAGCTCAGGAGCGCCGTGCTCCCGTGGTTAACGTGAGCAGCTGCGGAGCGAGAGGTACTTGGTTCAAGTCTTCCCTCGAGTGAAAAGTTTATTTTCGCAAAGTTATGATCTGTCCGTTCGTTCATTGACGTTTTGTTCACTGTAATAAGTTTAGTGTCTGTGTTTTGCGACCGCGCCGCAAAACCGTGCGATTAGTAGACGAAACGACGTGCCTCTCCAATGGAAACCGAAAACATTTGATCGCAAGGTCACAGGTCAACCGATTCCTCCACAGGAAAGCACGTCTGATATATTCTATACGACACTGGTGACGGCATGTGCGTCACATGACAGGAATATGTTGTCGACCCACCTAACTTGTACACTTGGGGAATGGGTAAAAAGATTCTTCTACCTTGCCCGATTTAGGTTTTCTTGTGGATGTGATAATCACTCCCAAGTAGTGATGAAAAGATAACAGTTTGTCACATAAACTGCAACAAATAAATGCAACAGTTTCACAGTCGCACAGTCGCACAGTTTTCCTTGTGCTCTGTCAAAAAATGTGTTTTTAATGTTTTCAAATTTTTCCGTGTGTGGACTGTCAAATCCTGCATATGTCCAAGCGAATCTGAACAGGTCCTGGAATTTTGGAAGGCGAAGTTGATTACATAAAAAATTAAACTTATAACTCGAGGGAAGACTTGAACAAAGTACCTCTCGCTCCGCAGCTGCTCACGGTAACCACGGGAGCACGGTCCTCCTGAGCTTACACTCTCCTTGATGTTACCTATCATGCTCTTGGACTACTCAGTTTGCATAATTTGCTTATTTTTTTCATAGTTCCACACAACTTCTTCCTGTTTTCTCGATTGATCTGTGTTCAGTTTTTCAAGGCCTATCCACTGTGCCAACTTATAATTAAATCTGAGGGGTGTGTGATGGGGAGGTTCCCTTGTCAGAGACTGGACCGGCATTCACCGGCGGCAGAAATTCCTGTTTGGTCTGAAAACGATTGCCATTAACAATTCGTGACACCCGTGTCCGGTGTCCGTTGGCTAGGTTACTCCTACGACAACTGTTCTTAGGACGCAGTACATGGGTCTGAGTGGATCTGCATTCCATGCAGACACTTCAGACCGGGGTCGGCAAAGGCGTGCCAAACTTCACGCGAGCCAGATGTGAGCGCCGCATGCGGGACGAGAATCTGCCTCTCTCGGCTTTCCTCGCTCCCTCTCGGAAGTACCCACCAAACACGAACGGTACTGATGCACTGTGATGGTTGTTCTGCCTGTCACAGAGAACTGCGACTCTAATTCTGTACCGATGGTGAGAGCGTGTGCGAAGTTACACTAACATCCAACCATGTCTTCTGCGTGCTAATTTTTTTTTTTTTTTCAGTTTAATCGGCAGTAGAACTACGGCGATTTCCAATTCCAGTTACACTGACATCCGATCATGTCCGCTGCGTGCTTCTTTCTTTTTGTCTTTTTTAACCAGGCGGTGGAATTACGGCAAGTTGCAACTCCGCGGGTGGGACCGTTCCCTGTGAGCCGCGCCCAGGCGTCCGGCGCCTTCCGCCGCGCGGCCCCTGCGTTATTAGTGCAGACCCGGCCTGGGGTTAGCGCCGTGTGTAATGTGGACGCTGGTGCGGACGTGCTGGACCGGCCCGCGAATAGCTGTGAGGGCGCACCAATTAGCTGCCTGCTGGTGCTGGGGGCGGAGGTGGAGGCGGCCCCAGCCTCCTGTCGATACGCCGCCCCCTACTCGCCAGCCGGCCGCGCCTCCGCTGTGCTGGAAGGCGGCGCTGAGCTTCTCTCGCCACAGCCCTTACCACCAGTCCACACCGTCCAGGGTGGATAAGGTATTGCAGAGCCTGTGGAATTCCAGATTACGATGCGAGATTCCTTCGGACATGCATGCACCATGCACTGCGGTGACAACAGCCATTATGAAATACACGAAATCTACTCGCAATTGCGAATGTGGAGAACCATCAGCTCTGTAATGAAATGACGACGATGAAAATTTGAGCCGGACCGAGACTCGAAGCCGGTTTCTGCTTATCGCGAGTGGTCGCCTCATCATTAGACTATCCGAGCCAGTGGCGGATACATGAGGTTGCCACCCGGTCCGCCCACGCCAATCAGCCCGCACGCTATTCGTTCGTTTCTCTCCGTCAGTCGGTTCTACTGAATCGAGTTATCGAGTAGTTGTACTTTCCTATGTAGCTCGCGCGTTCGCGTCATCAGGTACATTTCTGTCTGATCCATAGATAGCTAACACATACCTACGGGAAAAGTCGGGGCTGTTCTAGTGATCTCGATAAGTTCTTCTGTCTCGCATTTCTTCCAGAAAAGTCGCGAATATTCTTCTGTTTTCTTGTGCAGAGAACCTTCGATACGTAAAATGTCTTAGCTGTAGCAAGTGCAAATGTGAAAATTAGTGAAGAGTACGAGTGATCAGTTCATTGTGAAGCATTAATAATGGTAATTTCTCAGTAAAAATTTTCGTAACAACATATTGTACCGAGTCTCGCAACAGACTCGTAACAATATTGTTACTAATAACGTAACAATAGTTTCCCATACTTAACTCGTTTATGCCATAAGATGGAATTGTCTTGTATATGTGTATAATCAGCTTAAATAAAACTTTCTTAAACTTTGCATCTGACTTTATTATTTTTTTATTACGGTAGAAGTATAGATACCGCAAGAGATCTTCAGCGCCCCCTCCTTGAGATTTTTCTGTAACCGTCACTGATCCGAGCACCAGACTCAAACTTCCATATGTCGTCAACCATGTGTCAACAAATGGTTCAAATGGCTCTGAGCACTATCGGACTTAACAACTGAGGACATCAGTCCACTACTTAAATCTAACTAACCTAAGGACCTCACACACATCCATGCCCGAGGCAGGATTCGAACCAGCGATCGTAGCGGTCGCGCGGTTCAAGACTGAAGCGCCTAGAACCGTTCGGCCACTACGGCAAGCCATGTGTCCACAACATGTACTCGCACATCCATTGTGCATATGGACGAGAAACTTCACTTGAAAATTGCTTGTCCAGTGTACGCAGATAAATACGGTATTGCAGTGACTGGTTGTTGGCACATGGAAGTTTGGGTATGGTCGTGAAACGTGCTCGGATAGCCTACTTGTAACGCGACCGCTCGCTATAAGCGGGAAATGCGGGTTCGAGTGCCACTCTGGCCCAAATTTTCATTGTCATCATTCCATTATACTGCTGATAGTTGTCCACATTTGCAATTGTGAATACGTTTCATGTACTTCATAACATCTGTACTCGCCGCAGTGGCTGTTCCTTTGGACATGCATGTATGTCGGAAGGAATATTGCATAGTGATAGGCACTGCAATATCGTATTTATCTGCCGACACTGGCTGAGCGACTTTGAAGTAAAATGTCTCGCCTATGTGGGACTATACATAATGGATGTAAAACTACACCTTGGAGACACATGTTTGACGACATATGGAAGTTTGAGTCTGGGTGTCAAAGTTGCTCGGGTACCCTAATGGTAAGGTGACCCCTCGCGATAACTGGTTCGAGTCTCGATCCGGCAAAAATTTTCACTGCTGTCATTCCATTAGATAGCTGATGGTTGTCCACGTTCCTAGTTGCGAATACATATCATGCCTTCAACGGTATGCCAGGCAGGAATACAGTCCATACGATGTGACTGGTAATTTACATGGCCCCCGACCAAACAATCATAATCTCTGACGTGGTACGATCGGGAAGGAAGTGATAAGGTGCTGCCCCGAGATTACATTACAAATTTCGATTAAAATAATTCATCGCACAGGAATTCAAACGTCAATATAGAAATCCAAAAGTTTGTTGTAACTTTCACAGAGTGAATAATACATGCTTCGTAACCCACATTACAATAGCTGATGACGTAACGCTATGAGAAATAATAGTTTAACAGTTTGATGCTGACCCTCATGAAACCAAGCAGTAGCCACAAATTTTACACATTGACTATAGCTCTGGAAAAGAGGAAGTGTGAAAACTCAAATGAGTTTCAAAGACTTGAGATAACAACTATAAAATAACAGATCCACTTGGTATACAAGTTAAAACCTGATTGAGAAACGTAACTGTGCTTACGAAGCTTTCACGTAATCTAGTTACAATGTTTCCATCTGATGGAGCTAATATGAACTTGCAATTATAGTATAAATTTTTGAACCTTATAAATATCATTAAGCCAGAGGGCAGTGCAGTGAAGAGACTAAAAAAGACACAACAGTAATTAAATATCTTCAGTTAGTGAACAACTATTACAATTTAAAGCATGGATACACAAATGCTCAATAACATTATTCACAGTCTCTTCGTAATGTATCGACCTATAGGATCCGATATAGTGTATTACAAGGCACTGAGTTCAATCAGACAGTTCAAGAACAGTAACGGCAGCTTGGAACTAAATAGAAAATTTCTGTAACTAACAGTCCCCAGAGTACATAGAGGGTGACAGTTATTGAGCTTTGTGAAATAAAATCGTCATTTTGAACGGTTTGCGTTAGGACGTTCAAACTGCATGGCTGGCGGCGGGGCATCACGGAAGTTGTATGGTGTGGGTTAGCGACGATGCCCACTTTCATTTGGATGGATTCGTCAATAAGAAAAGTTGTTGGCGCATTTGAGGGACTGAGAAACCGCATTCCACGATCGAGAAGTCTCTTCAACTTCAATGCTTGACCCTAAGGTGTGCAGTGTCCAGTCGCGGGGTAATCGGTGCGATATTTATTGATGGCACGGTGACTACCGAACGGTATGTCAACGTTTTGGAAGATGATTTAATCCCCATTATCCAAAGTGACCCTGATTACGACAAGATCTGGTTCATGCAAGACGGAACTCGACCCCATCAAAGCAGGAGAGCGTTTGATGTCCTGGAGGAGCACTTCGGGGACCACATTCCGACTCTGGGCTACCGAGAGGCCACAGGCGTTGGCCTGAATTATCCGCCATATTCTCCGGATCTGGACCAATGTGACTCCTTTTGTGGAGCTGTATTAAAGCAAAGGTGTGCAGCAATAAGCCCAAAACCATTGCTGAGCTGAAAGCAGCCATTCTGGAGGTCTTCGACAGCATCGATGTTCCGACACTTCAGCGGATCGCACAGAATTCCGCTATTCGTCTGCGCCACATCATCGCCAATGATGGCAGCCATATCGAACATGTCATAACCTAAATCCGAATACCTGTAGAGACGTTTACATGTCGAATAAAGTGTGTGCACGCCGTAGTTTCTAACTAATTTACGTTGTTTTTTTCTTATAGTTCAATAACTGTCACTCTGAACAATCGGAATAGCGAACTAAGAATTGACTAAGTTAACAACAGGATCAGAAATTTAAGCATCACTTAAGAGCCTGGCTCCAAACAATGACACACTTACAGTAAATTACAAGCACATTTACAACCATCACTGGTATGCGGCTGCTCCGTGTGTTTTTAAAACAACAGTCATCAATGTGGCCTTTGCAATGCATTGAACAGAGCAGAACATTTGGACAGAAATACCTCGAACATAAATTTATTACCATAAACAACGGACATTGACAAACATAAGGGAAGGCACTTATACGTTAAACGTGGGCGGAATTAGTAGCATCAGTGGCACACAGCAGCTACTGATTTAAAAATTAACGAAAGACAACAACTTGAGGTCACGGAACTTTTCAAAACTTGAAAGGAGAGTAAACACATTATTCACAATTAAGATGTAACCAGGGCGCGGGAACAGTTAACAAACACAATAATTCTCACCGGTTTCTGGAGGACCTGGAGAAAAGAGATGCACCGCACCGTGGTTTGCCCCTCAAGATCAGCTAGAAATAACATTGTGGCCACAGGCTACCAGAGAAGAAGAACTTACAAGATTCCCGTAATAGTTCGCCACAATGTCAGCAACTTTTCGCGGGCTCCAATTCCAGAATACCACGCAGCACGTTGATTTGTTCTTCAGGTTGCTGACAGAACCCTTTGAGACACACGTGCCTCTAGCCGTCGCCAAGCGGCCCACGCTATTACTCGCGTGACAGCCACACTGAACACACCACAGCCAAGCCGCTCCAGCCGCTGTCGCCAGAATCCAGGTCACTGGCAACACATTGCTTGGAGCCGCCACACACACCAGGCGCTGTGGTCCAAGTCTCTCCAACAGCAACGCTCCCCCCCCCCCCCCCCCCCAAATAGCCTTCTGCTGCCTGCACAAGAAACCCCCTGACGGTAATTTCGAGAGAACAACTGATCCAACAAAGGAGTAGAAGGCGCAGCAAAACCATCGCAAAAAAGGTGAAGTTATGTTTGTTTGGTTTGTTTGAAATCGTGAATAACATTTGTTACAGTTTCATTCATTATTTTAATAAACAAAATGCAAAGAATGAAGAACTTTTCGTTTAAGGGGGACAGGACGTCAAACGGGCCGAGTTGGAGCAGGAGAGGCACCACAGGACAATTTAATTTCCACTGTCTATACTTTTACAAATAAATTCATAAAACATTGTCAGTATGACAAGGAATGATTCAGCATTCACACTCATAGGAGTGGAAGTTCAAAAACATAACAAAATAATTTTTTTTACACGTGAAATTTCATCATTTTTTCACTTACTATTGGCTGAATTTGTTGCTACAGGTACATTTTTCTTCACAAGTAAGAGACATTCTTCGACAAATTTTGCACAGTATACAAACCGTACTTACAGGTGTATGAAACTGTAGAATTTATTTAAGTTATGAAAAACTGAATTAGCTGTTACATATTAAACCTCATGTTTAGAAAAAACTCAAATTCTATAGTTAATTATCTAAATTTTTTCTACAGTTTTTAACAGATTTGGAAAATTCTACAGTTTTGCGTTAAGGAGTTTGTGTTTAATAAGCATACCAAGTTTGAACGTAATAGGATATTTATTTTGGATGTTACATGTACGAAAGTACAGGAAGTTTGTGTTTTGCGGAAAATAGCCGCTCAACTTTCTGCTTGTATTTGGCATTCTTTAGAACTGTCCGGCACCATAAGGAGGTTCGTTTTCATTTGCTAAATCAGTTTCCTCTCTTTTCACATTCCTGTGATGCACTCTTATTGATTTTATCACCTCCAAAAATGATTTATCTGCTTTCACTACACGCTCTTCATCTATCGCAAAGAAAGCTTTGATGCAGTTCACTCTGGTCTTAATTCCCATTTTCTCTAAAACGTATTTCCTACTTTGCACACCATTATAAAAACATGAAACTGCACCATAAACACCAATATCACGTGCATTTCTTTCTACAAAAATGGTTTTTGGCAATGTTTCCCATAAACATTGGTTAAAACTTTAATTTGGGTCTCGGATTCCGCCATATAGACATTTCTTCAATAAGTTTTCATTTGCAAGGTCCCTGAATATAGGTTTGATGCCTTGCATTACAGCAGTTGGTAGAGAATTTCTGTGATGATATTTTCCACTTACGTATGACAGTAGAATGCTGCGCAAAGTGGTGTGGCCCTGCATCTTCGTACAGTTGAGACCAAATAACGCGAGTGATAATCTCTCAAATACATATATGTTTTATACATCAAGCTATTCAGGAAGATGTCCGCTGGAAAATAGGCATATTTTTGAAAAATCGAATATTTTAAATTTTTGGCGTCTTACCCCCTTAAACTGGCACTGAAGGTGAACGTTACGGTGGGGAAATAACGTGTGCACTCTAATGCTCTGCAATGCTTTTGTCTTGAGTAGTTTTCCTATTTTCTGTAACAGAGTCACCTGGTCAATATCCAGTAACTCTGGTCTAAATACAGGGCCTTGTTGACTTCATTTAGTTAGTTGTTTTTCTAATGTTTTGACCAAGAACTGCTGAAATGCTGCCTTTAAATGGTGACTTCGTAGACAAGTAACGAGGTATAAAGGAAGAGTTGGTCCAACAACATGTCCAATTCCAATAGTCTGCATCAAATAATGGAGAAATCGTTATCACTTCTGCACTGCACTCGGTACTCAACACGCACACGTATAATCATTCTACTGTTATTTTATGATGTTTCTGCTAAACTTCAGTGTTAATACTAACCAAAAGAAGGATATTGGGCAATGATAAACAAGGTCTGTGGTAGTGTGTTCTTTGGATAATAGGCAGATTTCGAATTATTTCACAGATATGGCATTTCTCCCAGAAAGTATATAAACTGTAAGGGACGATCTAAAAGTTTCCGTTTGAGGGCCGTAAAGTCCAGAATCGGGTAAAATTCTCGTCAGCGTTGAGGCTGTCATCCTACGACGCACCAGGTACAAGATTATTCGTTGGCTAAAACACAGTGACCTCCCGCATTAAGAGGTCCCTAACTGCCTGCTACAGGCGCTTGCCACACAGGAATCATCGACCCTTCACGCACTTTTTAAGGGACATAATCGCATGGGAAGGGATCAGGATCATATGGCGGGTGCTCGAGTCAGTCCCACTTGAGTTGGCACAACTTGTGCATAACCTCCAGATCGATCGGTGTATCGTGTTGAACTGCGACCAGCACGGAACTTGGCGAGCCATTCCACAACGTTGGTTTTCGACATACATACTGGTCCACATACTTTCTTCGTTCTCTGATGGATGTCTACCGGTGCACGTCAGCCAAGAAAATAATAACAGCACGTTGGTCCCGTCTGGAGGCACTTGGTAAAAGCATTGTCATAGTTCATGTTTCCGCATTTACCACATGCATGTCAGTAAGATACAAATGAAACACTAATCCATTGCCTACATGTCGTGGCTTACATACCCGCTGTTGTTGTGGTGTTCGGTCCAGAGATTGATTTAATGCAACTCTCCATGCTACTCTATCCTGTGTAAACTTTTTCATCTCCCAATACCTACTGCAACCTACATCCTTCTGAATCTGCTAAGTGTATTCATCTCTTGATCCCCCTCTACGATTTTTACCCTCCACGCTGCTCTCCAATACTAAATTGCTGATCCGTTGATGAACCAGAACTTGTCCTACCAACCGATCCCTTCTTCTAGTCAAGCTGTACCACAAATTTCTCTCCTCCCAAATTCTAATCAATACCTGCTCATAAGTTACGCGATCTACCCATCTAATCTTCAGCATTCTTCTGTAGCACCACATTTCTAAAGCTTCTATTCTCTTCTTGTCCAAATTATTTATCGTCCATGTTTCACGGACATGGCTACACTCCATACAAATACTTTCAGAAACGACTTCCTGACACTTAAAACTGTACTCGATGTTAACAAATTTCTCTTCTTCAGAAACGCTTTCCCTGCCATTGCCAGTCTACATTTTATATCCTATATATCCTATATATCCTATACACCGGCTACATTGCAGGTAATCTCGCCTTATACATAGGTGTTGGTGGGACATATGTAATAAAAGAACGCAATAGCTTTGAACTGCAGGGAATCTTCTTTTCCGAATACGTAGCGATTTCCTAGTTTACGGTTAAGTCCGTACCTAATAACACAACATAAATTGGTGCGTGTGAAATAATCAGTGACGTTATTTACTATAAACACGAACAGACAATTTTGAAGGATCTTTAGCATCTCGGGTCTATTTCTTGGCGGTTAGTTGAGTTCAGCTCCGAAAGTACAATTAAAATTTATCTGCACATTCTGCTCTACATCATATCCAGCTGAATCGTCATACGTCTATTTTTGAGAATTTTCGAATAATAATAAAACAGGAGCACTTGTCATAAGTGGCAACTTCAGTGTCCCAAGATTTTTTTTTCGTAAATAATTCTGTTGCATTTCGAGGAAAATGCAAAGAAACGTAATTTCAGAATTCCTTCTTCTTTCTTCCAACAACTGTAAAAAGGGTTATCCTTGATTCTAACCCGATGTAAGTGTCAAAGGCAGATCTATGGTATGTACACATTCGTACGAAGGTAGTTCTCAGCTTCGTAAGAATAATGAGTACTACGTTGCTATTAAACCAGTAATTGGAACCGGTCCCTGATTTTAAAAATTTCATGAAGCGAGAATTGCCTTGGTAGAAATGCATACCAACAACTGTTCAACTCATTCACAGTTATATCGAAATGTCACCATAGCTAACTTTTTCTGCGACTGCCAGAAGAAAGACGAAGGAGCTGTAGATCATAAGCTGCTTCCCTGCAGTTTCTGCGAAGCACATTATCTATGCTGCAAAATATTGTGAAACCGAAAGAACCCCTTCCAACAAGTGCTCCTGTTTCATTGTATCCTTAATATCCACAAATTTATAAAAGCTTTTTTTATACGAGATAGTAACATGGGTGCATTATCACTCTTACTTCCGGCTATCTGCTGCTGAGTTCTCTTTTTTTAAATTGTATTTTGTCTACAGGTTATATATCTAGTTTCCGTAGCTTTGAATATTGAACCTACGTGGAAACTGGAAAGTAATTTAAAATGGTTGTACAAAGTATTTATATTGCGATACCTCTGTAGTGTATATGATTTTATATATGTACCACGCTATAAACACTATAGTTAAATAAACCCAAAGTAAATAAATTAAAAAATAGAACGCAATTCTCTTGTTGGTTCAACCATCCTTAACATAACCCGTTAGCAGCTGCTGTCGTATGTCTCGCATATCCTTTTTTTCTTTTTTTAAAGGAAGTGTATATTGTAACAAATCTACATCTACATCCATACTCCGCAAGTGTGTGGCGGAGGGTATTTTGAGTACCTCTATCGGTTCTCCAATCCATTCCAGTCTCGTATTGTTCGTGGAAAGAAAGGTTGTCGGTATGCCTCTGTGTAGGCTCTAATCTCTCTGATTTTATCCTGATGGTCTCATCGGAAGATATACGTAGGAGGGCGCAATATACTGCTTGACTCCTTGGTGAAGGCATGTTCTCGAAACTTCAACAAAAGCCCGTACCGAGCTACTGAGCGTCTCTCCTGCAGAGTCTTCCACTGGAGTTTGTCTATCATCTCCGTAACGCTTTCGCGATTACTAAACGATCCTGCAAGGAAGCGCGCTGCTCTCCGTTGGATCTTCTCTATCTCTTCCATCAAGCCTATCTGGTACGGATCCCAAACTGGTAAGCAGTATTCTAGGAGTGGGCGAACAAGTGTACTACTGTAACCTACTTCCTTTGTTTTCGGATTGCATTTCCTTATGATTCTTCCAATGATTCTCAGTCTAGCATCTGCTTTACCGACGATCAACTTTATGTGATAATTCTATTTTAAATTACTCCTAATGCCTACTCCCAGATAATTTATGGAATTAACTGCTTCCAGTTGGTGACATGCTATATTGTAGCTAAATGATAAAGGATCTTTCTTTCTATGTAATCGCAGAATATTACACTTGTCTACATTGAGATTCAATTTCCATTTCCTGCACCATGCGTCAATTCGCTGCAGATCCTCTTGCATTTCAGTACGATTTACCATTGTTACAACCTCTCCGTACATCACAGCATCATCTGCAAAAAGCCTCAGTGAACTTCCGATGTCATCCACCACGTCATTTATGTATATTGTGAACAGCAACGGCCCTACGACACTCCCCTGCGGAACACGTGAAATCACTCTTACTTCGGAAGACTTCCCTCCATTGAGAATGACATGCTGCGCTCTGTTATCTAGGAACTCTTCAATCCAATCACACAATTGGTCTGATAGTCCATATGCTCTTACTTTGTTCATTAAACGATAGTGGGGAACTGTATCGAACGCCTTGCGGAAGTCAAGACACACGGCATCTACCTGTGAACCCGTGTCTATGGCCCTCTGAGTCTCGTGGACGAATAGCGCGAGCTGGGTTGCACACGATTGTCTAATGACTGGAAGTAATAGATAAATTTCGTGGTCCTGTACAAAGTGTATTTCTTTTCAATTCGTAAATCGTTCAAAAATATTGAAACATGATGTTCAGTTTACAGTATACAGAGGTCTACGTAATTCTGCTGCATTTTTCTACGTCTACATCTACACTCTGCAAGCCAGCTGCCCGCTTGTGGTGGTGGGTACTCCTCGTACCACTAACCGACACCTCTTCGCTGCTCCATTCGCAGGTTACGAGTAGGAAGAATTATAAAGGGTAGAGCTCATTATCAGGTCTAATTAAACTATACAGTGACAAGCCAAAACATTACGACCACTGCCCACCGCGACGGGAGGTTGGATACCGCCTGGTGATGCGGTAAAGGAAGTATGTGAGCGGAGTACACACGGACGGGGGATCGCTCTAGCGAAAATATTGGCTGCAAATGGGGAAATCCATTGAGATAAGGGACTTTGACAAAGGGCAGATAGTTATTACGCAGATCCTGTGAACGAGTATCTCGAAAACGGAGAAGCTGGTCGGATGTTCACGTGCTACTGTCGTGAGCACCTAGGGAAATTCACAAGTTGAAACAGTGACGTCGTAAATAGCGACTGATCGGAAACATAGAGATTCGACCGGGGTTCAATGGAAACGTGTCGGCTCTTCACGTGACCTACACTACACTAGGTCACTGTTCGTCTCCACAAACGCCTTCATCAAGGTGAACGGTGTCCTGAAACGTGCAGCGCACCAAATAAGAGCTGGTGGGAGCAGTATTATGCTACGGGAGATTCAAAAAATGGTTCAAATGCCTCTGAGCACTATGGGACATCTGAGGTCATAAGTCCCCTAAATTTAGAACTACTTAAACCTAACTAAAGTAAGGACGTCACACACATCCATGTCGAGGCAGGGTTCGAACCTGCGACCGTAGCGGTCGCGCGGTTCCGGACCGAAGCGGCTAGAGTCGCTCGACCACACCGGCCGGCGTCAATGGTCAGATGCAAGTTTCTCGTATGAACGCCACTTTGCGACTTGCGTTTTCATAACTTATCCCGGTTACTCTACCGGGAAAATGGAACAGTTTCACATGGAACTATCTACATAAAGACCTAAAATTACTTACCTTGGTCCATTATTCTGGAACACTCATTTTCAATAAATTGCCAGTAGCCATTAAAAAGTTGGTTTCAGGTAAAGCACATTTTAAACAAACTTTGAAAGACTTTTTGATAGGCAACTGCTACTCTATAGATGAATATCTTAATACAAAGTATTAGATCAGCTTAAATTAAAACGTATGTTAGGTTTCAGTTTTGACAGCATTTGATCATAACATGCAAGATTACGTGTTCTGCGTATGAAAAATTTATTACAAATGCGCAACTAGGTTTCATGCTGACAGTATTAATTCTGCAAATATTAGCAGTTCCAGTTTACTGTAATGTATTCACATACTCTGACAATCTCCTGAGAAATGATCAGTGTAGTTTATGTTTTTTGTCTTATGCTTTCTGACATGTTGTACAGGGACGGGAATCATCTGATTTTTGGGTAACTGTAGCGAAAACTGAACCTAATCTAATCTAAACCACACGGCCATGAAGCAGACCACACCACACGGTTAGCTTGGCTTGCGAGGCACAATTTCCCTGCCAAACTGGCAGCTCTCAAGAGTCTCATATCTTCAGACTGTGTCAGTTTTCCTACCCCCGGACTCACGGAAGCATCACCGTTTGCATATAGCCATTTCCATGTATCGTCGATGGCACTGAGAATCTGAACCGTACATGCTTTGCGCTTTGGCCTCTAAACAGGTTGAAGCGCATTCAGCAGCTGCGCCTTGTACGAATGAAGCTTCAACCACTTGTGTAGCACCGTAGTTGGTCGTCTATGCTTGAGGGTTTGATTTGGCTGGACTCCAGACAGACGCCTGCCGCATCCGTTCCGCGCCTGCTTAACTAGTGCTCGGACGCTCAGAGCTCGTCGTTTTCGACACACTTCCGGATTCCTTGAGCCTCGCGTACCACTGTCTGATAGCCGGACATGATGATGGTGTGCTTCTGTGACGTGTCAACAAGTCCTACTGGACCTTGGGCCTGGTCCTTGTCAACCATTCAACACAATGTACCATTTATCGTGGGGGGGGGGGGGGGGCATTTTCATCACTAACTAACACGAAAAAATAATAAAGAACACAACTGCAGGTGTGTGTGAACATTAACAATGACTAACTTACAAAAACTAAAACTAAAATAAAACTATTGGAGTGTATGAACACTATGCCGCAAACTACTCCTTTCGACCTATCCCCGTATCTGAAGAATACGTTATCTAGTCTGTAAAGATTATTTTGGAACACCTTGCTTTCGGACACCCTGCCGTCAAATTTCAGCCCGTATCTTGGAGAGCGAAAGGTGTGACATGTGATTTAGTGCCCTCACCGACTACCTGCGTGTGTTGTTTGCGTGCGGCCTCCCGTGTGACGACACCTCGGTGGCCAGTATCTCTGAGTTATTCACCAGCACTAAGTCTGTTTCACTGCTTCCTGTGGCCGTCCGTTAAGTCCTGCTTTAGCACGAGTGCGGTACTGCGAGTGGAATGCTCTTTTCGCGTGCTGGGCGTATATTTCCTTCCGGCGAGAGCAAACCTGTTGCTCTCCACCCACTGTGTTTTGAGTAGCGGTTTTAGTGGAAGCGCCTGCCATTCCTGCCCACGCTTTGCCGAGTTGCCGCTGAAACAAGCCAGAAGGAAGATCGTAGGCGTGTGTTAAGTTCCAGGGGACAGGGGGCAGCAAACAGATCGCAGTCTGTGGGGCCCGTATTACACCGTCGACGTTCACGGGTAGAAGTTTTGTAAAATATGTGCCCCAGCTCGAACTTTCATAAAAAGATGTACTGAAAGTACTCCAGACGTCAAAGATTTTATAAACTGCCTTTTGTAAAAGACATTTGACACAAAGGGCCTGGATAAAATTATGGCAACACCGCTAGAAATACATGCTCGAAATAAATATAGATATTAGCCAAGCCTGCAGCTTGTGATTTTGCTTTTGTGAACCGTATTCGGAAAGTAAGGTCCGATTAGGTGCGGAATGGAAACCACTATGAAAATGGAACTTTGCACAGTTGTGTTGGGCAGTGTCTTTTGTGTGCCTGTCGATCGCTTCACGTCGCTCTTTTCAGTTCAGAGCGAAAAGTGATCACGTAGAATTGCCTAAATCAACAGTGTCTCCAGCCAAGTGTGTGGATCTGGTGACAGATTTCGCCTGAAGCTGTGCAGCCTTCATAGCATAAATGTCATGCGTTTCTTTCTTCGAGACAATTTTCAACCGCATTCTGCAGGGGCGATGAAGACGATCCTGCATCGGTTTCGATAGGAAGTGTTTCATCACCCACATTACAGCCCTTAACTGGCTTTCTACGTAGTTCATTTCTGCTCACATGAACCACTGGCTACAAAGACAACATTTTGGCACTATCTACGAAAGGCAGACCAACGTAGAGAATTGGCGGAAAGCACGGGCGGCTTCTTTCTGTGACGAGGATACTGTAAAGTTTGTACAACGCTACGACTAAAGTCTAAGTCGGAGCGGCGACTATTTAGAGAGGTATCTGGAAGGTGTGGCTAACTGTATGAATAAAGTATTTTTGATTTTCTCTGTGGTTCTTATTTGGCGACCGATCGGGCCTTACTTCCCGAACAGCCCCGTAACGACAAATGGAATGTATGCACAGTCCTCATATGTTGCAAGTACAAGTCGTGGTGAGAACGCGGTTCAGTGTAGTTGTGAATACATTGTGTCTGAGCCAATTAAATTCGAACATGGGCAAACTGTTGGTGCTCGTATGATGCATGCTTCCGTAACCACGGTAGTCGAAGTGTTTGCTGTTTCAAAACACTACGTATCGAAGATTTACAACGCATACAGGGAAACCGTAGAAACACCTTCCGTTAAGTCACAACGTGGTGAGTGAAGAGGTCTGGAACGAAAAATAAGAAGTCGATAGCTGCAAAACTCACGGCAGAACTAATGAACACTGTCAGCAGCAAAACAACGCGAAGGGAGCTCCGTAATTTGGGAAGTGCAGAGCGAGATGGAATTCCAAAAACATTGATCAGTGGTGCAAATGCTCATAACAGGAAAATTTAATGCCGAAGACATAAAACCTGGACTATGGAGCAGTGGAAGAACATCCTTCAGTCGGATGAGTCTTGTTACACACTGTTTCCAATTCTGGCTGAATTTACACTACCGGCCATTAATATTGCTACACCACGAAGATGTGCTACAGACGCGAAATTTAACCGACAGGAAGAAGATGCTGTGATATGCAAATCATTAGCTTTTCACACCATTCACACAAGGTTGGCGCCGGTGGTGACGACACCTACAACGTGCTAACACAAACAACAGCTGACCGGCGTTGCCTGGTTCTGATGCCCCGTGTAAGGAGGAGAAATGCGTACCATCACGTTTGCCACTTTGATAAAGGTCGGATTGTAGCTTAGCGCGATTACGGTTTATCGTATCGCGACATTGCTGCTCGCGTTGGTCGAGATCAAATGACTGTTAGCAGAATATGGAATCGGTGGGTTCAGGAGGGTAATGCGGAAGGCCGTGCTGGATCCCAACGGCCTCGTATCACTAGCAGTCGTGATGACAGGCATCTTATCCGCACGGCTGTAACGGATCGTGGAGCCACGTCTCGATACCTGAGTCAACAGATGGGGACGTTTGCAAGACAACAACCATCTGCACGAACAGTTCGACGACGTTTGCAGCAGCATGGACTATCAGGTCGGAGACCATGGCTCCCGTTACCCTTGACGCTGCATCACAGACAGGAGTGCCTAAGATGGTGTACTCAACGACGAACCTGGGTGCACGAATGACAAAACGTCATTTTTTCGGATGAATCCAGGTTCTTTTTACAGCATCATGATGGTCGCATCCGTGTTTGGTGACATCGCGGTGAACGCATATTGGAAGCGTGTACTCGTCATCGCCATACTGGCGCATCACCCGGCGTGATGGTATGGGGTGCCATTGGTTACACGTCTCGGTCACCTCTTGTTCGCATTGACATTGCTTTGAACACTGGACGTTACATTTCAGATGTGTTACCACCCGTGGCTCTACCCTTCATTCGATCACTGGGAAACCATACATTTCAGCAGGATAATGCACGACCGCATGTTGGATGTCCTGTACGGGCCTTTCTTGATACAGAAAATGTTCGACTGCTGCCCTGGCCATCACATTCTCCAGATCTCTCACCAACTGAAAACGTCTGGTCAATGGTGGTCGAGCAACTGGCTCGTCAGAATACGCCAGTCACTTCTGTTGATGAACTGTGGTATCGTGTTGAAGCTGCATGGGCAGCTGTACCTCTACACGCCATCCTAGCTCTGTTTGACTGAATGCCCCGGCGTATCAAGGCCGTTATTACGGCCAGAGTTGGTTGTTCTCGGTACTGATTTCTCAGGATCTATGCACCCAAATTGCGTGAAAATGTAATCACATGTCAGTTCTAGTATAATATATTTGAGCAATGAATACCCGTTTATCATTTGCATTTCTCCTTGGTGTAGCAATTTTAATGTCCAGTAGTGTACACCCCAATGAAACATGACGATGATTCGGCGATGATTTGGGCAGACAAATAGTTGTATTCCATGGACCGCCAACGTTGCAGTACTGCGAAGAGTTGCGTGACCATTTTGACTGACGAGGTCCATCTCTCGGAACAATGTTTGTGACCCAGTGGTGATGCTGTGTTCAAAGACGACACTGCCTCAGTTTACACATCTCGCTTTGTCCAGGACTGGTCTTGTGAAGACGACGATGAACTGTCACATCTCCTCAGGTCGTGCCACCAGATCACAATGTTATTGAGCTTCTGTGGCGTACTGCTTTGGAGAGAAGGATACATGGACGCTTTCCAAGTCCATCATCGTTATCCCAACGTGCCACTATTCTGGCTGTGCAGTACTGACGCAACAAGATGGAAAACAGACATGGCTACGTGTACCTCTTCTGTTGTTCTTAACTCTACGTTAAGAGGTGAGAAGATATCCGTGCCGTCAGGCGTCAAGCCACTGAAGCAACGAAGTATTATTTGCGTGTCGTACCGTACAATATATATATAATATATATATATATATCTCAATTATTTACGGAGAAGTTATTTTTTAAGTTCAGGAAATTTATTTATTTGTGAAGAATTATCTTCAGTTACTTAGTGGACATGATGGACGTTTGCAGTAAGAAGCATTTCACATGGGGATTCGTAGGATCCCAGGAGACACAGATTGTAAGCGTATTGTCATATCGCTGGTTTGGTTGCGGAGTATCTTTGCGAGCGCCTGCTTTTTGCAGAGTCGAGCACGGGACACGGAACTGTTACGTTGTGTTGTGGGTAGCTCTGCGTGGGAAAGGCATTATTATGGTAGTTCAGGAGTGGCTGCAAGTACTATTATTGTGACGTAATGAGATATGGAAGTGGGTTGAGTGTAAAGTGCGTAAAGAAGTAATTAAATATGAGCATGAGATAACGTATTTTGAGTATCCGCCCGATTACGTGTCGTACCGTAAATATCAATCATTCGCGTCGTGTTTGGCCTCCTAGAATGGACTAACGTGAATCGGTAAATTAGTTCACCACAAAGGAGAGCATTCAGGTGTCATTGTCTTGTAGCGAGCGTGAGAAGGTGCGTTCGGTCATCGCGTTTCCGCATCAACAGTGAGCCGCGTCTCGCCGGTTACGCGCACGCTCGCGCGAGGGAGAGCAGTAAACTGTAAATGAACTTTTATGAACAGTGTTATACTATTACAAGTGTCAAGAAGGACTGCTACGAGATATCTGTGTGTACGTGACAAGCATAAAAACTTTCGTTCGACCATTCGACTTCCGCACCATGAACAATCACTCGCGTACGCTTGTCCAAGTGGTAAGTGTGGACAGATAATCATAAAGATGTTAATTGGCATCAACACTTACGGCTTAGTGTGTAAACAGTGCAACCTGCGATTTTCTTATCGTCTCAGAATATAATTGTTCATACCAGAGGTAGGACAGTGTTGTGTTTATTGTTGAGTGGCTCCCTTAAGCCCACTTGCATATTTGTATACATAATTTCAGGCAAGCCAGCAGCAGTGTGCAGCAGAAAAAAAAATACGACCGCCGTGGGAGTACCAGGTATGTGGCGTGGTCAGGGCGCACCGTCAAACAAAGAACAGTTTATGGGTCCCCCACCAGTTGTACTCCGGACGTGTTACAAACTGTGCCTGTTCATTTTGCCATTCACGTTGAAAATCGCTTCGGTCCTCCAGAGAATGCTTTAGCAAGACTTGGGGTCGACACCTTGTCGGATCCTGTTTAACTCTCAGAATTCCGCATGCCTGTCCGGATCGTCTTCATTTAGCCTTTGAAATAAAGTAGGCTTACATTTTTTTCTGAAACTTCGTAGGCTTGTTCTTGCTATTTCGTGTTCTTGGGATGCCTTTCTTTCAGGCCTAGTCGATGACAGCACAACAGATCGCACGAGAACTTGAGATTCACTTCTACAGTTAACAGACTGTGATCTAAGCGAACGATGTAGCTCCCGTCTCTTCAGATCTTAAAATTAATTTAAGAATAGGTTATGCAGATGGAGGAAAAACTTGGTGATTGGAATTCCGTGACAATATCTCGCTGCAACAAAATACGTCTTTTTTTAGTGATTGACACCTGAACTCGCTTATGATATCCCTGACACTCTCTACCCCATTACGTGTCAGTACAAAACGAACTGCTCTTCTTTGACCTTTCTCGATGTCCTCCGTGAATTCAATTTGGTAACGATCCTATACGGCACAGCCCTCCGCCACACACCGTTGGGTGGCTTGCGGAGTATATATGTACATGTAGTTCTTTATCAGAAGGCGGCCAAGCGTGGTGTCTGCAGTCTCATTAGCGGATTATTTGCTGCTTCTAAGAATTCTGTCAATACAATGCAATCTTCGTATCGCCTTGCCCTTAATGTTATCCATGAGATCGTTATAATTTAAGTAGTTCGTAATGGCAATTCCTAGATATTAAATTGAACTGAGAACTTTTAGATTTGTGCAGTTTATTATATAACCGAAATTTAACGGAATCTTTTCTACTTCTATACAGATGACACCACATTTTTGATTATTTATGGTCAACTCACACTTTTCGCACCATAACGCCTTAAGCCAGTGCACAACCTACACGTAAGTATAGTGTAAGTTCTATCACGCTTAATGAAAGACTATTATTGTTTGGTGACAGAGGCATATAACAGTCCAAAATAGATTAAAGCTTACTTCCTCGGTCTTGATCAGCTGTGCTCCAATCGCAAAAAATTGCACCAATACTGTATTCTTGTCAGACACCACACATGATGAACGTGTAAAAAGTCTCACAGCTAAACCTGTAGTACATAACACATAAATTCGTCCTCTCAACCCTCGACAGTGGTATATTACAAATGAAGTGCCGGGGAGTGCGAATAACTTTATCGCCGCTCAAAGTTACGGAGCGCCTCCTCTACGTGACAGCGCCTTCTCGCGGCTGACACTATTTACACAGCAGCTGGGAAGTGGCCAAGATCTGCACATTCATCGCATCACTACGCTCTTTCCGGCTGGATGTTATTTAACGGAGCAGCTATACTAAGACGACCGAGGCTTACCTTTCAGCGAGGAACTGTTTGGAACATTACTTGCCGTAAGTCTGACTTTCCTGTCTTGTGCATGATCTAATAGGTGCCCAGGCCAATTTTAAATAATTCATGGTGAGACTGTCAACGTTTAATTTTTCGTCAGTCCATGTTTACTGGGGGGACTTTTGACCTCAGATGTTAGGTCCCATAGTGCTTAGAGCCATTTGAAAGCCATGTTTACTGGCTCAGAACACTACGTCACGTTCTTGGCAAGAAGTTCCATTATGTAGTGCAATTGATGACAGTAAAGATAGAAATAATGCACTCCGTCTTCAGGCCACGAGTGGCGTACCGGGATCATCCGACCGCCGTGTCATCCTCAGAGGAGAATGCGGATGAGAGGGGCGTGGGGTCAGCACACCGCTCTCCCGGTCGTTATGATGGTATTCTTGACCGAAGCCGCTACTATTCGATCGAGTAGCTCCTTAATTGGCATCACGAGGTTGAGTGCACAGCGAAAAAATGGCAACAGCGCATAGCGGCTGGATGGTCACCCACCCAAGTGCCAGCTACGCCCAACAGCGCTTAACTTCGGTGATCTCACGGTAACCGGTATATCCACTGCAGCAAGGCCGTTAACGAAGATACAAATAATGAGTAAACATATCTGATAATGAAGTTACTTTGAATAACTATAAGCTGTATATTCTTCATAGTGCACTGATGCTACAGCAGCTTCTGTTTCTATGAACGAACTTTTAGGCGCATACTTTTCTAACAGTGCCCTCCGAGATTTTTCTACGATTCCGAATGTTACGTTCATGGTAGTTCGCTCACAGTAATATTTTTCGAGCAAAAGTATGCAATTCAGAATACAGAAAATTAAGCCTTCGTATTGGTAGGTTTGTAATTTCAACGATTATGCTGTAACATTTTTGAATAGTAATATTACCTGAATTACATACTATCGAACCAAAAGGCAAGATATTATATATTTACAAGAGAATCATAGATTTCAAATGTATTACCATCCTCAAGCATGCCTTTATTAGTGAGGTAAACTTTTCACGTGCACATGGTATTTGTAAATCTTAAATTGTTAATGTTATAATATGGAAACACCAAAAACACAACACCTTACCAAGACTAATACGGTGTGGGAAAAACCGTTGGCATTCAAAAAAACTTTCTGTCGTCTCTCATTGGATAAATTCAAGTACTGAATAGCTCTCAAGGGCATATTATATTACTCTTCCTCCAAAATAGTGGCAAGCTGAGGTAACGTTAATGTAGTTTGTAGCGATCTACCAAAGTAGACCAAAAATGCTCAATAATCAGAGCTGGTGATTTTGGTGGCCAGGGGAGATGAGAATCTACATCCTCACGTTCACAAAACACGTTCTGGATGACGCGTATTACGTGAATAGGAGCCGTGTCATCTAGGAACACACCATCAACATCGGAAAAGAAACATTGTTCCATGGGATAGACCTGATCAGTCAAAATGGTCACTTAATACTTGACAGCAATGCGACCTTACACAGTAGCCACAGGGCCCATGCAACACGATATGGAAGCTCAAATAATCAGCACACCTCCGCCATATTTCACTCAGTTGGAAACAGCGAGCAAAAAAAACCCATCCGACCAAATGACTGTCTTTTACCGCTCCATAGTCCATGTGTTATGGTTTTGGCCCCACATTTTCGCTTTTCAAGGGTTTTGCATCAATGATAAGTGATTTTTCTCGCTCTGTAATTCCCCGCTTCTGGCGCTTCCTTCGTAAAGTCTTAGTGCCGACAGGATTCGGGAGTGCGATATTCGGTTCTGCAGTGACTGTTTGCAGTTGTCCTTCTCTTAGTTTTAATCACAATCCTCTCCAGTGACCGTCTGTCGCGCTCACTCACTGCGTTGTGCCTTAGCGGATGCGTTTCCATGTTTTAGTCCAACAACTGTGCATCACACTATTGAGGTGTTAGACATCCGCTTAGGGTTACCACTGGGCTGCCAACTGCAAATATTGAATTATTTCTCTTTTTGTTGGCGTAATTAGGGTGTACGCTACATTCAACAGAAATGTAGCGAGTGCTTTTTAAGACATTCAACAAAACCTGACGTTTTAATTTCACAGAACGGGCATATGACTAGTGAAACTGGACAGTTCAAATTTCTAGGTGTTCAGGTAGATAGTAAGCTGTCGTGGAAAGCCCACGTTCATGATCATGCTAAAAGACTTAATACTGCCATTTTTGCTATTCGAACGATATCTGATGTGAGTGATCGTTCGACACGAAAATCAGTCTACTTTGCTTATTTTCATTCGCTATTGTCGTATGGTATTATATTTTAGGGTAACTCTTCCCATTCTAAAAGTATATTTTTGGCTCAGAAACGGGCGATTCGGGGAATAAGTGATTTAAGTTCACGAATCTCTTCTCGAACCCTGTTCTACATCTACATCTACATTTATACTCCGCAAGCCACCCAACGGTATGTGACGGCGGGCACTTAACGTGCCACTGTCATTACCTCCCTTTCCTGTTCCAGTCGCGTATGGTTCGCTGGAAGAACGACTGTCTGAAGGCCTCCGTGCGCGCTCTAATCTCTCTAATTTTACATTCGTGATCTCCTCGGGAGGTATAAGTAGGGGGAAGCAATATATTCGATACCTCATCCAGAAACGCACCCTCTCGAAACCTGGCGAGCAAGCTACACCGCGATGCAGAGCGCCTCTCTTGCAGAGTCTGCCACTTGAGTTTATTAAACATCTCCGTAAAGCTATCACGGTTACCAAATAACCTTGTGACGAAACGCGCCGCTCTTCTTTGGATCTTCTGTATCTCCTCCGTCAACCCGATCTGGTACGGATCCCACACTGATGAGCAATACTCAAGTATAGGTCGAACGAGTGTTTTGTAAGCCACCTCCTTTGTTGATGGACTACATTTTCTAAGCACTCTCCCAATGAATCTCAACCTGGTACCCGCCTTACCAACAATTAATTTTATATGATCATTCCACTTCAAATCGTTCCGCACGCATACTCCCAAATATTTTACAGAAGTAACTGCTACCAGTGTTTGTTCCGCTATCATATAATCATACAATAAAGGATCCTTCTTTCTATGTATTCGCAATACAGCAGTAATCCACGCGTATTCAAATCGAAACTGAAGAGTTTCCTCATGGGCCACTCCTTCTATTCTGTCGAGGAGTTCCTTGAAAAATTTAACTGATTTTTATTGTATTGCTGATAGCGTGTACTTAAACTTATGGACTGTCTTTTTTAAGGTTCATGGACATTTATTTTTAACTGTTATTACGTTTATGTTGTAATTTCAAGTACTTACACGTTCCATGACCTTGGAAATTTGGTCCTACGTAAAGTGACGAGTAAATAAATAAAAAAAAATAAATAAACATTCTGCATTTCCTCACAGCTATCAAACTAGGAAATAGCATGTAGCATAGCATCGCTAAGGCAACTGTTAAACCCAAATAATGGAGGAGTGGCGTTTCTTTGAAGGAAACATATGAATTTCTTTTAGTGTAGGGCATTCGCCGAACATTAGAGCATACTGGGTTCTGCCAATACAAAATTGTTAGAGGAATATAAATAATGGCTAGGATATTCTGGACTATGTCCGTCGACCAAGAAGTATATTGACGAGAAACTTTCAGAAATTGGAATACAAGGATAAGGTTTTTTTCATTGTTTTCATTCCCTGCTCGAAGAAGCGGAGAAGAGTGTTTTGGATCCGGTCCATTTTAGACTCAAGGTCCTTCTCAGACAAGTACTGAGCCAGCTGGAAGTCGGTCGGACGCTTTTCCCGTTTGGAATATTTGTGAGCAGATTTAACTTTTACTTTACCTTCCAACCAACAAACATTTCCAGAAAACCTCGGGTGGGAATGGGGATTGAAACTATGAGCGCGTGCTGGAAAGTTATGCCTCCTATTTTTTTTATGTGGAAATTCTTAAGACTTTTTAAATGTAATAAACATTCAACGTCTTTATTCTTCATGTTTGCGAACTTATTTCTCAACATAGTCACCCAGGCGTCGAACACATGTGTGCTAAAGAGAGACCAGTATGTTGACCCCTTCACTATAGAATGTTTGACTTTAATGACGTAGCCACAACCCTACCTTTGCTTGCACCGCTTCATCACTTCAAAGTGAAGTCCACGAAGGTTTTGCACTAAGTTTTGGAAAACGGACGAAAATCGGATGGATCCAAGACTGGACCCTGTGGAGGATGATCGATGACCGTGAATCCTAGGCATTGCATGTCGCAATGTCACGCTGAAGGGGAGGGTGGTCCATGTGTGGGCAAACACTTCGAATTCGTGCTTTCAGTTTTCTGGGTGTCTCTCAGTACCGTACGGAGTTCACGGTGTCTTTAGGCATGGTTTTCAAATGCACCAGACCTTGTGCAACCCAAAACACTGTGAGCACGACTTTGCTTGCTTACGGCACGGTTTTGAACGTTTCTGGCGTCGGCAATCCTTTGTGGAGGAGCTCCATAAATGGTGACTTATTTTCCAGCATGAACAACATAACGTCGCATGTTATATACATCGATACAATGATCACTGTTCGCTGCTTCCATTCTTGTATGGATTTCAATTGGAGGCAAAACTTCTGCGGTTGGAAACTCGATTAGAGCACGCTGTTTCCCACACACCAACCTAGTTGCATTGTACATCGCAGCGTTACACGCTACAATTGAGCCCTCTAGCAGCAGAGGGTTGCAATTAGCGTCAGCGTAGCAGGAAATTCGACAGGGTAATACATTGAGGTGACAAAAGTCAAGGGGTATCTCCTTTAGCCCAGCGTGAACGGCAACTCGACATGGCATGAACTCAAATCGTTGGAAGCCCTTGAAGAAATATAGAGGCATGTTGCGTCTATAACCGACCATAATAGCGAAAGCGCTGACGGTTCAAGATTTTGTGGATGCACTGAACTCTCCATCATGTCCCATAAATGTTTGATGAGATTCACGTCGGGCAATGTGGGTGGCCAAATCATTCGCTCTCATTGTCCAGAATGTTCTCCAAACCAATCGAGAAAAATTGTGACCCAGCGATGCGTTTTTTTGGAATATGAATCGCTGCAGATGATCTCCAAGTAGCTGTACATAACCATTTACAGTCAATAATCGGCCCAGTTGGACCAGAGGACCCAGTCGATTCCATGTAAACACAGCCCATAACATCCGCAGCTCGTGGTCGTGCGGCAGCGTTCTCGCTTCCTACGCCCGGGTTCCCGGGTTCGATTCCCGGCGGGGTCAGGGATTTTCCCTGCCTCGTGATGACTGGGTGTTGTGTGATGTCCTTGATGTCCTTAGGTTAGTTAGGTTTAAGTAGTTCTAAGTTCTAGGGGACTGATGACCATAGATGTTAAGTTCCATAGTGCTCAGAGCCGTTTTTTCCTTTTTTTTTTTTTTTTTTTTTTTTTTTTTGAAACAGCCCATAACAACTAGCACAATGCCTTGTTGACAGGTTAGATCAATGTCTTCGTGGGATCTGCGCCACACTCGAACCCTACCAGCAGGTCTTACCAACTGAAATCGGGAGTCATTTGACAATGTGACTGTCTTCCAATCGTCTAGGATCCAACCGATACGGTCTTGAGTCCAGTGGAGACGCTGCAGGCACTCGCGTCGGTCGTCTGCTGCCATGGTCATTAACGCCACATTCTGCCACACTGTCTTTACGGATACGTTCATCCCACGTCCCAAATTGATTTCTTCTGTTACTTCACACAATGTTGCTTGTCTGTCAGCACTGACAACTCTACACAAACGCCGCTGCTCTCGGTCGTTAACTGAAGGCCGTCAGCCACAGCGTTGTCCGTGGCGAGAGATAATTCGCGAAATTTGGTATTCTCAGCACTCGCTTGACACTGTGGATCGGAGAATATTGAATTCCCTAACGATTCCCGACTACCAATACGCGTTCAACGTCTGTTAATGGCCGCCATCTGTCATAATCACGTCGAAAATCTTTTCACGATTCACCTGAATACAGATGACGGATACGCCAATGCACCGCCATTTTATAGCTTGTGAACACGATACTACGTCATCTGTATATCTGCCTATCCCCATCCCATGATTTAAATCACACCACTGTATACATGACATGTAATATTTCAACCGATATTGAGAATAAAATAAATTATTCGGTGGTATTACTTTTGTAGCACGACTTCGTATTTTTAGTGGAAGATAATATTGTTTATTGCGGCCTCTCAGACTTTCTCAGCGTGACTTATTAATGGTATACTTTCGCGTGTTCAACTGAGGAAACAACAGCTCGGCTGAGCCCGTGAAAGAACACATTTAATATTCTTCACTGTTACAGATAAAAATATAAATTATGTCTTCAGCATAAACAGTGATGAGCTGTGTTGGTGCACCTTTGGAATGCAATACAGCAGGGATTACGTGTGGTTGTGATTAGACAAGACATGATACGTTTGCAGAGGTATGTACGTGGACAAATCGTCTACGCACAGGTCAAGCAATTCCTATAAATTACAGGCAGGCGGTTTGTAGGCGCAGAGCTGTCGCCCGACAGTATCACAGATGTGTTCTGTAGAGATACGATCAGGTGAAATAACAACTTTAGTTTGCTACCATGCTCCAAAGCACTACTGTAGCAGGGTTATGTCCTTGTGGCATTAGCAGTTATCCCTCTGAATGATGCCACCGTCTTTGGGGAACTCTTCTAGGCGCTTCAGTCCGGAACTGCGCGACTGCTACAGTCGCAAGTCGGAATCCTGCCTCGGGCATGGATGTGTGTCATGTCCTTAGGTTAGTTAGGTTTAAGTAGTTCTAAGTTCTAGGGGACTGATGACCTGCGATGTTAAGTCCCATAGTGGTCAGAGCCATCTGAACCATTTTGAACCTTTGGGGAAAACAACAAGCATGAAATGATGGTCGGCAACAATCTCACACAGACCATATTTGAGATGCTGCTACGCTTTCTGCCACTGGTACCATAAAAACACAAGTGAATGTCCTTCATAATACAATATGACCTCCAACTGTATCCGTGGCATGATGGATTTCTACCAGCAGCTAGTATGGATGACAGTGTATCCGGTCACAAGCATCGACCTCATGCCACAAGAAAGTTACTCATCATCCACAGTCCAAACTCGGTGATCCCATGACCACTGCAGTCGTGACTGAGGATGACGTCGGGTCAATGTGGCATCAAGTAGGTGTCATCTGCTCCGGAGTTCCATGTTGGACAACACGCACTACACAATTTGCTTCTCACAATATGTACATGCACCAGCTGTCTATTCTGTCGTATGATTTGCCACAGATGGCCGCCTACCGTGCTTTCCGGAGCAGGCAATTCTCTGTTCGACCTCCAGGTCATGTGGTACGGCGGGGACACGGAACATCTTGTCGACTATTCCTTCTACCATCCTCCGATCACTTCCCAAAGACGCTCACGAGAGTAGCACGCGAACAGGTGACCGGCTTCAGCTTTTACGAGATGCTCGTCACCAGTTGCTGGGCAACAACTATCTGCCGTTTATCAAAGTCCCGTATGTCCGTTTATTTCCCTTATTTGCGTCCCGTATCGTTTCTAAAATGATTCCCCTTTCGCCTCTGCTTCGATTATATACACTGGAGTAAAACCAATCTAAACGTCAAAGAATAATTAAAACATTGGAGGTATGAATTAAACAACGCCTTCAGTCACAACTTTTTCGTGTTTTATTAACTACACGATGCATTTCGGACCCTGTGGGTCTATCTTCAGGTGTAATTTGTCGTAATAAATGTTTGATTTCTTCTCTTGAATGAGGTGAAATGCATGTTCCTGCCACGAAAAGTTTTAATGTTAGATTATGAATTTCGTATGTCGAACGACGAAAAAATGTGCAAAATAGTGGAAAATGAACAGTGTAAACTTACCACGTAATCCAAGGAAAGCTTTTTTAAAGTAGTTAATTTGGTAAATTTACACTGTTCATTTTCCAGTATTTTGCACATATTTTCCGCGTTCGACTTACGAAATTCATAACCTAACATCAAACCTTTTCGTGACAGGAATATGCATTTCGCCTCATTCAAGAAAAGAAATAAAACATGTATTAAGACAAATTAAACATGACGATCGACCCACAGGGTCCGAAATGCATCGTGTAGAAGTAAAACACGAAAAATTTGTAACTGAAGGCGTTGTTTAATTCATACCTCCAATGTTTTGAATACAGTCACGTTTTAAGCTGCGAAATATGGATTAAATTAAAAAGAATAATTAATTTAGAGAAAGGAAATTTCGGGAATACATTTGTCCGACTCACATATTTAACTTATTAACATTGCAAGATTACAGGGTAATGTAAGCGCGAAATACGCTGTTACAAATGAGAAATTCTGGTACCATGACAACCTGTGGAACCGGCAAAATGTTGAACCCAAGCATGCAAAGGGGCATACATTCTGTTGTATAGGTGCCGGATGTCAGTTTGTGCGATGGAGTTCTACGCCTGTTGCATTTGGTCGGTGAATGCAGGGACAGTTAACCTGTTTGTGGATGACGTTGGAGTTGTCGTCCGATGATGTCTCGTATGTTATCGATTGGGGACAGATCTGGTGATCGAGCAAGCCAAGGTAACATGTCGACACTTTGTAGAGCATGTTGGGCTACAACAGCGGTATGTGAGCGAGCGTTATCCTGTCGGAAAAAAATGGTTCAAATGGCTCTGAGCACTATGAGACTCAACTGCTGAGGTCATTAGTCCCCTAGAACTTATAACTAGTTAAACCTAACTAACCTAAGGACATTACAAACACCCATGCCCGTGGCAGGATTCGAACCTGCGACCGTAG
This sequence comes from Schistocerca serialis cubense, assembly GCF_023864345.2. Taxonomy (NCBI): domain Eukaryota; kingdom Metazoa; phylum Arthropoda; class Insecta; order Orthoptera; family Acrididae; genus Schistocerca; species Schistocerca serialis. The sequence goes on from NC_064644.1 coordinate 12,844,871, forward strand.
CGGTCTTGCGGTTCCAGACTGCAGCGCCTTTAACCGCACGGCCACTTCGGCCGGCCTGTCGGAAAACATCGCTTGGAATGCTGTTCATGAATGGCAGCTCAATAGGTCGCATCACTAGAATGACGTATAAGTTTGCTGTCAGGGTGCGCGGAATAACCACCAGATTACTCCTGTTGTCATACGAAATCGCACCCCAGAGTGTAACTCCAGGTGTAGGTCCAGTGTGTATAGCACGCAGACAGATTGTTGCAGGCCCTCGACTAGCCTCTTTTTCTAACACAACATCACTGGTACCCTGACGGAACCAGCTTCCATCAGGCAAAAAAAAAACGGACCCCGAATGAGTTCTCGCTTGGTTCTCGCTTGGCACCAATAAAGCCGCTTAAACGGCTGTCTCGGGTCAGTAGAATGCACACTACAGGGCGTCCGATTTGTAATAGTTCGGTGTGTCACTGTGGAGCCAATTGCTGCTCAATTTGCTGTTGCAGATGCAGTACGATCCGCCAGACCCATACGCCGATTAAGATGGACTTCTGCTTCGGCAATGCCACGTGGCGCTCTGGAACTCGGTTGTCTTGCGAGCGTACATTCTTGTGATCACCGCTCCCAGCAATAACGTATAGTGGCTACATTCCCGCGAAGTTCAAATGGCTCTAAGCACTAAGGGACTTAACATCTGAGGTAATCAGTCCCCTAGACTTAGAACTTCTTAAACCTAACTAACCTAAGGGCATTACACACACCCATGCCCGAGAGAGGATTCGAACCTGCGACCGTAGCAGCAGCGCGGTTCCGGTCTGAAGTGCCTAGAAACACTCGGCCACACCGGCCGGCTCCCGCCAGGTCTTTCCGTAATGTCGCTGAAGCAATATCCAGCTTCTGGTAGCTCTGTTACGTGACCTTGTTTAGCCTCAGTGACGTGTTGATAATGGTGTCTTTTTCACCTTAAAGGTATTCTTGACTGAAATAAATTCACTACGTCGAGTCTCAAAGGTGACTAAGGGTCATGACCGTTGCAGCGTGTGTTTGAAGCAAACATGATCTGCATTCTCATAGTGGCGCTACTAGCGTTACTCTTACGCAGCTGTCGCCAAATTTGAATAGGCAGCGTTTTCCAGATGTAAAAACACGTCTACCCACCGCACATCTTCTAAGTATTACGAATTTTTTTCCATCAGTGTACTTTTCTTAGCGCGTTACGTGGCTGCAGCGTTGGCGCAGCGCTGCCAGGTGGCATTCAGTCCTGGTGTGAGCATTTATCATCACGTTACTGTTAGGGCTCATTAGCGTGTCTGTTATCTGTGTCGTCCGCTTTATCAGCAAAATCTGAGAAAAGGTAGGCGTTTCAGCAAAATTTCTTATTTCGTCTACTGAAATCTTTCTTACATATCGTCGATGTGTTTTTTTGTATTTTTTTTATGGTAGGATCTGCTTTGGTAACGTAAGTAAAACAATTAGTGTGTTCTTCCTTTGTGATTTTTTCTTCTGTACTTGCTGTGATTTTGGTTTTTGCTCCTTGACACTTGTTGATGAAATGTGTGAACGAAATCGCTGTAAAGCGTATACCTGTGGGAAGTTATTGTGGTCGTATGGGTATTGAATTTTCTTTTTTATTTGTTTATTCTTTCCATTTTTATTATTTTGCTATTTTTGAAATTACTTTTAAATTACATTGCCCGGTCACATTAATGTGACCACCTGCGGAAAGTCTGAGTAACCACCTTTGGCAGCACGGATCGCTGCGAGACGTCCAGGAAGGGAGTCAGTGAGGTTCTGAAAGGGACCGACAGGGAGGTGGGGCCCTGCCAACTCCACTGCCGTGGACAGCTGGGCTGGGCTTCTCGGTTCAGAATCTATGGCGCGGACAGAGATTCTCGCTTGGCTTTGAATCAGAGGCGTTTGGTGGCCGGGGGAGTACGTTAAATTCATACAGGAGCTCTTCGAACAACGCACGTACTCTGCAAGCTATGTGACACGTCGATTTGTCCTGCTCATAGATACAATCTAACCAAGGAAAAACGAACTGCACGTCCAGGTGGGCATGCCCCCGAAGGACAGATACATACTTGTGTTAATCCATTGTGTCTTTCAGAACGGGAATGTCATGAAAATATTCCTCAAACCACAACGCTCCTCTGCGTGCATCCTTTCAACGATTGATACGCGGTGTCGGCCTTCCGTCCGATGGAGCATGAAACGTGACTCATCTGAAAAGGCCACCTGCCGCCACTCAGCAGTCTATTTACGGCACTCGCGTGCGAACTGCGGTCTTCATCGCTGATGAACAGCAGTCGAGGAGACACTGTTGCTAGCCCCCTGGTTCGTCTGAGCGGTGAACTGCCCAGCACTTGCACGTCCGTTTTCCCGCTCACGTCTTCGCAGCCGTCGTTCACCCGTTAACCATGGCCCGTGGTGCACCACTGTTGCATCGGCGCCGCCTTGGATAGCACTATTTTTCCATTCACGCTATACTTTAACCATGGCGGCTATCGAACGGTTTAAAAACTTAGTCCTTTCTGGAATACTTCCACGCTTAGCCCAAAAAAAATGATGATGTCCTTTAGAACGTGAGATAAATCGCTCCGTTTCCTCATGACGGCAACGACTGCACTGATTTCCGCTTTCCCCACCCCCTGCCGACACGCTTTATACACCCTGCACTGCCAGTGCTGCCACCTGTCGGCTGTGAGTGGTTATTACACACTGATGCCGGGCGTAATCATTGATCACGTTATTGTGACTGGTCCGTCTGTTATTAAAAGCTGATTTAGCGAAGAGTTTTATTCCTGCTTCTTTATTCACTGTGTATTAAAGGAAAAGTTTGATAAATTATACATTGTTTTTGCCGTAATTTTATTGCCCTATCAAGCAATTTTGTATTTATTGACTGATTTAATATCGACATTATTCGTAATAGGTAAGGGCCAACAGAAAGTAAATATACTACCAGGTCTAACTCAGTACTTGAATGTAGAAGCTGGACGCATTACTCTTTTTTGTCTAGCGTATCTCTCTTTTGACCTGCTGTTCTGCAATCGTCATTCTTTCCATGACGCAAATGGACGTTAGAAGAACTCTAGAGGTTAACGAGTACACCACATTTTCACGCACGAAACAAACTCGTTCTCATCGCGAAACTATACCCCACGCAAATGAGTTTTCGGTCCTCCAAATACACATAAATCCTCCGACAATATGTCGGGACTGGGCGACGTAGTGGTGCCACTGTACGTGACAGTACGCCAGTCTTCCGGACAGTGATGACCGCAGCACGCGAAATTCCGTTTTGGTGAGGAACTGGCCCCTGATGCCTAATTCAGGTCTTTCCGTGCCTGTGCCGTTAACAACTGATGCCTTGAGAATAGTTGGTATGGCTGAGACATTACCTGCATGAATGGATGCTGCAGCCACCATATCGACAATTATAGAGCCAATGTTGTTAGCTACTTAAAACAACTTGAAGTAATGCAGTCGGATGACGACCTCGAGAACATCAGCGAACTATCTATGGGCCTAGGAAGTTCCAGCCTGTTTAATTTGTCCATGATGTATGAAATAGGGTGAGCATGAAGTTACGAAGCAGTTTGTGCAGTTTCAGTAGCCTTTTACTAACAGTTATTACTATGACACGTTTCGGCAGCATGCTGCTATCATCAAATGAATTACACTTAGATGTACGTTAATCTGAATCGTGATAAAGCTTGTTTGCTGTGTCTAACAGTGTGATTACGTGACGGTACAGGGTTCAGTTTCGGTGCATAACCTCACTGTCGTACCCAGCGAACAATCCTCATCACTTCAGACTAATGTATATGTAACAGCGATGCACCTGATGATGACGGTATGTTGCTGAAACTCGTCGAGCTAACAAATATTATTAACAGGTTGCTAGTCTCTCAAAATTTCCTCGGCCAATCAAAATGGGTAATTAGTGGTCAGCCCCTGTGATGAGCAGACATCGACTCTTCGAAACTCCCTCGTAACAAAATACTGAAAATGTTCCACTAGGTGTCTCCACCCAAGAAAACAGAGAGAGAGCTTTTTAATGGCTGGCAAGGTGCCAATTGGTCACGACGAACCAGTATCTAGAAACTTTGACATTCTATTGTCCAGTCAATTTGGCAGACAAAAGAACCCGTCACAGGGCGTCGCGACTGTCTTCCTGTAGTTCTCTGTGGCGTGAGAAAGTGACTTCGGCAAGACGAGGGCTGCGGCTCTCACTCCAAACAACTCGAAGCGCTAACGTGCCAGTTCCTCCTACAGAGAAGGCGGAAACTGACGGGTAACTTCTCTCCTCGCTTCCATTACGTCGCGACGAGCCTATTCGCAAAGGAATTTCTAAGTCTTATGCGACAAGTTTTTGCAGCACACACACACAGAAGGAATACATGTTTCAGGTTGGTACGTGACGTCATGGCGCCTTGCAGCACGCCACCTGGAACCTAAGTGGTGTCTTTCCTTTGACGTTTCCTTCCCTGCAGACTTTTTAAACGCAAATTAAGAGAGCCGCCTGTTTTGAAGAGACACAAAAGGACCACCACCACCCATCTACGGACTAGGTTACAGATCCCGCAGAGTTGCGCCCTCTCATGCCATCCATGGCCGTCCCCCACACAGAGGAGTGCTGCAATTCAAATTTAGTTAACAGTGGATATTTCATTTATTGTCGTAAAGATTAAAGTATTTAGTAGGGTCTTTAGGAAGGACTTAGAAGCCTTATCTTATTTCAATAGTTTTGTTTGTCAATAGAAACCGTTATGTAGGCATGCTATTCTTATTTAGTGCTAAAGGTTTTCCTGTCAACTCCATTGTTATTTATGTACTGTTCAGTTTTTACTATTTCATTGCAAAGATGTTACTCACTGTATGTTTCTACTTCACTCTAGATGTGTTACTTCTCTTCCAATGTTGTCTGCTAACATTTAACTTCTTTGGTGATAATACTCAGTAAATGCCTGAAGATGGCCTTGTAAGCCGAAAACCGGTTAGCAATAAAAATAATATTGTAGAACAAAAGCAAACTGGTGCTTTTCATTTATTATTAAGGCTCACTTCATTTATATGAAACAAAACTCATGTAAGATCACTAATAAAGATGAGATTCACCCATGATTAATTTTCTCGTCATTACACTGAAATGAACACCCTTAGCCGCTTACAGACGTCAACAGAGATGGATGAAAATGTGTGCCCCCACCGGGACTCGAACCCGGGATCTCCTGCTTACATGGAAGACGCTCTATCCATTTTTTTTTCGTTTTGTTCTTTGTTGATCATTGTGTCTGGTCATTGCGGACGTCACACGACATCCGTTCAAGTTTGTTTGTTGATCCCTCCACTCAGTTTTTTATTACAGAGGCCAACCAACTCTCTGAACGAACACGCTGACCTACGGTGCCGCCTTGTAAGCAGCTAAGGGTGTTCATTTCATTGTAATTTCATTCTAACGAGCTGCATGGTCACCGATGGTATCTGTTCTTTCGGACATGTCCGAAAGAGCAGATACCATCTGGGTATACAGGGTATTACAAAAAGGTACGGTCAAACTTTCAGGAAACATTCCTCACACACAAAGAAAGAAAATATATTATGTGGACATGTGTCCGGAAACGCTTACTTTCCATGTTAGAGCTCATTTTATTACTTCTCTTCAAATCACATTAATCATGGAATGGAAACACACAGCAACAGAACGTACCAGCGTGACTTCAAACACTTTGTTACAGGAAATGTTCAAAATGTCCTCCGTTAGCGAGGATACATGCATCCACCCTCCGTCGCAAGGAACCCGTGATGCGCTGATGCAGCCCTGGAGAATGGCGTATTGTATCACAGCCGTCCAAAATACGAGCACGAAGAGTCTCTACATTTGGTACCGGGGTTGCGTAGACACGAGCTTTCAAATGCCCCCATAAATAAAAGTCAAGAGGGTTGAGGTCAGGAAAGCGTGGAGGCCATGGAATTGGTCCGCCTTTACCAATCCATCGGTCACCGAATCTGTTGTTGAGAAGCGTACGAACACTTCGACTGAAATGTGCAGGACCTCCATCGTGCATGAACCACATGTCGTGTCGTACTTGTAAAGGCACATGTTTTAGCAGCACAGGTAGAGTATCCCGTATGAAATCATGGTAACGTGCTCCATTGAGCGTAGGTGGACGAAACTAAAATGAGCTCTAACATGGAAATTAAGCGCTTCCGGACACATGTCCACATAACATCTTTTCTTTATTTGTGTGTGAGGAATGTTTCGTGAAGCTTTGGCCGTACCTTTTTGTAACACCCTGTATATATAATTTTCTGGTCATTTGTGTCGGATCACGTTAATGAGGCTGAATATTGAGTGTGTGACAAAAAAATAAAAATAAATTCCGTGTAAGTGGATATTTTTTCTGAGAGGTGGTACAGAGTCAGTACTTAGTTTACCTGACGCTTTCAGCAAAATGTGGCTAACAGCTACCAACCACTCCCGACTATTTGCTGCCCACGAATGATACATTCGTATATATGTGAACATAATATACATTGTAATCATAAAATCCATGACACATTTCAAAAAACCGTGTAAGGTGGCAGCTCGAATGAATGTTAATTTCGCACCTTACATGACATGTTATACGGTGTAACAAGTAGAAGGATATGTCATATGACATACTTCAGCGATAGTAAGCAGATTTGCCTATCAAAATGTACAGTATGCAATGCAAAGCGATGACACTCGATTCAACGGTATAAAGACACCGAAGCCAATGCATGCCTGTCAATGAGCAAAAGGTGAAAAAAGCTGCTGGAAGAAACGTTTTAGTTTGGGAGCAGACGCGAGTTGCGCCGTCACGACCCACATACAAGGGAAGTCTTCTAACAGGGGTTGGTGACCCGCAGTGAGAGAGACAACGAACGTATCAGGCGACACAGCCAGGGGAACAGGTAGCGGCCCAGCGCTGCTTGCGACGGAGAACTTCTTTAGAAAACTGCTTTTGGGAATTTCCAGATCAGTACAAACAGATCAGCCACGCAGTTGACCATATGAAAGGCCCGTGGTATGCTCGTGATGTACGCGTGTAACATTTAGACGTCAGGATCGGGCAAAAAATGTCCAATTGGCTGAAATAAACTTGGAAGGAGAAAAAGGGGCGATGTTTCGACGCAGTTTAAAGGTAGGCCCTTTGCGATTGGCAGGGGTGGTTTCCACAAGATGAAAGGAACGCTCTCATTGGTCTGAAAAAGCCGTAATGTGAAACACGCAAGGACACAGGTGGAGGACAGTGTGTTACGAAAGACACAATACCTAAAACTTAGCGAACACTCCTCTGAACCTGCGTCAAGTGTAGAACAAGGCTCATCTCGCTCTGTACGACCCCGAAAGAGGAATTTTGTGTGAACTCTGCGTTCACTTTGGCTGACATTCAGCTAGAAATTAGCTGAAGAGTCGTTGAGCTCCGATAGCAGAGAAACGAAACAGCCAGGCAGTTAACTGTTCTTGCGAGAAGTACACTCACTGCTCCATCTATGCACGGGTATATCGCCATATTTTCCAGACTAGGGATGAATGTTTCTCGAGAAACATAGGACTGTTTCAGCTGATAAAATCAGTAAATGGCTGGCTCTAAGCACTATGGGACTTAACATCTGAAGTCATCAGTCCCCAAGACTTAGAACTACTTAAACCTAACTAACCTAAGGACATCACACACATCCATGCCCGAGGCAGGATTCGAACTTGCGACCGTAGCAGCAGTGCAGTTCCGGGCTGAAGCGCATAGAACCTCTCGGTCACAGCGGCCGGCAAAATGAGTAAAGATTTTGATTAGTTTTTTATAGCATTTTCAGAGGACGAGAGCAGCCATGCAGCCGACAGCACGTCGCCGCTGGCAGAGGCGTAAAATTGTTGGATCACCAGCTTGCGCGCACTGTGAGCTCGAGCAGCCTTGAGTAACCTTTTGCTCATCTTGTCACAAAAACTAACCATACTCCGTAGACTTGATTGTCATCCTAAATAGTACCTAACTTAGAACGAGAATCGCTTGATTTGTCGTAATATTGGCCAACTTCACTATCTAGAAGTAAGAAAAATCTTGTAGGGAACCTTCTATTTAAATTTGATATTGTTGTTGTATTTCTGCTAAACAGGGTGTAATGCGTTATCTTGACAACTGTCCTGACTTTGTCATGCCACAATATCTGTAAACCCGTGTGCTTCTTTAACAACAATAAAGGAATAAAACAAATTTAGTACAGCTGAACACCGATGTGCTCTGTCATAGAATAAGGGTCCACTCACAACCCCAAGAAATTTATTCTAGTGACGCTAACGCACTCACAGGGTGTTTTCCTGATGTCTGACGAACGTGAAATGGAGAGGAGTGTCAGAACCGCTAGAGATAAATGACCAAGAACAACTTAACAAATGGTTGTTGTTGTTGTTGTTGTTGTGGTCTTCACTCCTGAGACTGGTTTGATGCAGCTCTCCATGCTACCCTATCCTGTGCAAGCTTCTTCATCTCCCAGTACCTACTGCAACCTACATCCTTCTGAATCTGCTTAGTGTATTCATCTCTTGGTCTCCCTCTACGATTTTTACCCTCCATACTGCCCTCCAATGCTAAATTTGTGATCCCTTGATGCCTCAGAACATGTCTTACCAACCGGTCCCTTCTTCTCGTCAAGTTGTGCCACAAACTCCTCTTCTCCCCAATTCTATTCAATACCTCCTCATTAGTTATGTGATCTACCCATCTAATCTTTAGCATTCTTCCATAGCCCCACATTTCGAAAGCTTCTATTCTCTCCCTGTCCAAACTATTTATTGTCCATGTTTCACTTCCATACATGGCTACACTCCACACAAATACTTTCAGAAACGACTTCCTGACACTTAAATCTATACTCGATGTTAACAAATTTCTCTTCTTCACAAACGCTTTCCTGGCCATTGCCAGTCTACATTTTATATCTTCTCTACTTCGACCATCATCAGTTATTTTGCTCCCCAAATAGCAACACTCCTTTACTACTTTAAGTGTCTCGTTTCCTAATCTAATTCACTCAGCATCACCCGACTTAATTCGACTACATTCCATTATCCTGGTTTTGCTTTTGTTGATGGTCATCTTATATTCTCCTTTCAAGACAATGTCCATTCCGTTCAACTGCTCTTCCAAGTCCTTTGCTGTCTCTGACAGAATTACAATGTCATCGGCGAACCTCAAAGTTTTTGTTTCTTCTCCATGGATTTTAATACCTACTCCGAATTTTTCTTTTGTTTCCTTTACTGCTTGCTTACGTTATGTAAAAGGCAGAGTCCGAAGGCTTTTCTTACAATAGTTACAAATGTTTCATGTATTTATCCTTCCTCACGTGTGACACATCTAAAGGATAGCCCATTTCTGCTCATAACAGACACAGCATGTCACTAGTAATGACAACAATAGCGCAGGCCTTCGAAGTCCGTTTGGAGGGGGGACTTCGGGGAGGGTGGGTGGAGGTGGAACACGTACGCTATTCTTCATATAGCCCAATAATAAAACTCGCGAGCATGAAGTCCGGTCATTCAAGCAGCGCCAGGTCTGTCGGAACGTTTTGCGTCGCACAAACAATTCTCCTAGAATTTCTTCTTCCATTTCACTACACTGTTGTAAACTGGTGGTTATCTTGTGACATTTGCCCGGAAATGTGCCATTTGTATGAAAAACAAATTTGATGACCGGATCACTTCCAGAAACCCAGTTTCACGGTTCACATGCAAACTGAGAAGAGGATGCCATCGTCCATTCCTGTTGCAATTATGACATAACAAAGCGTATTTGGACGACTAGACCCATATCAACTGCTGCGGGAAACCAGTACGTACGTAACTAGGAGGGTTGACAGTAATACCCCACGAACGTGCCGCAGTCTTGACTTTGGAGAGAACGTCCATTTTCACGTAGCAGAGAACCCCTCGACGACTACTAGGAAGATCAGCCATAACACGGGCTCCTGTAGAATACTTTTTGTGCATATCATGAAGTGGGAGATTTGAAAGTGATCTTATACCCGAACGTATTTCATTTCCGGACCGCACATTTCTGGACATGGGTTCTTTATCAAAACTTTATCTTCTAAATCCCCTCTACAGCCCCTAGACGCCTGTAATAGGAATTTTGAAACTTCATTTGTATTACGAAACCTGTTGATATATTGATGTGTGTATGTGCAATATGACCACACGCTAAATCCATACACATTATACAAAAGGGTGTACGTACCTACGCACGTATGTATGTTTCCAATCTCTTCCCCAGATATGTGACTGATTTCAACCAGATTTGTTACACTAATCGCTTACTGCCTGGGAAGACTCGCTGTGGGGGTAAGAACCACCTACATATCAAAGGGGTGGGTCCGGGGGAAAAAATGCAGTGAAGTCGCAGACGCACGAATGCCCAGATTTTATTCATCCATTGTTTGAGAATAACAGCACTTACTGACTTGAAAAAAATATTACACATAACTGCGAACCTTTAGGAAAATTTTTCATGCTGACAAGCCCCACAGAACGCCAAAAACAAAACGATTTAAAGATAATACGAAATTTTCGCTGCTCACGCAGTAAAACTGCTACATGAAGTATGACGTTTTAATTTATTACCTCTTAACTGCCCACTGTATTCGCAGTACATCTAGCAGACAGTATTTATATTTGCCATTAAATCTACCAGCCAAATTATATCGTTGTGCAGCTCATAGCTCTGGAGATATGATGTCATAAACACTTAAATTGGTGAGAAACTGCCGCATCATGAATGGCGTTTAAATTTATTACCTCTTTGCTACTACCTCTGTTTGCAATAAATTGACAGACAGTTTCCACATATGCCGCCGAATGTATCGCCAAAAATTTGTCACTGTACAGAACATAGTTTAGGAGACACGTCGTCAAGTTCAGAAAAACTGTCGCATAGTGCGTGACGTTTTAAATTATTACTTCTTTACTGCTAAGTCTATTCACAACATATTTAGCATATAGTATCTACATATGCCGCTGTATATGCCTACAAAAATATATTACTGTAAGACACATACTTGAGGATATACGACGTCATAAACACTGAGCTGCGTTAAAATGAAACTGCAGGGCGAAATGCGCTAGAGATACAGGTGAAAGACAAATGCTTATGGAATGTTTTAAATATATGTGAAGTATGCTGGCCAAACCACAGCTAGAAAGCTCATCCTGAGCCACTGGAACGAGTTCAATCAAATTTAGTACACATATTAATTACGATCTGGTAAGAAATACTGTGGGGTTAACAACGACCAGCGTCCAATTGTGGTGGTGGTGATAGCTTGAAGAGAGAAAGATAGAGATATTGGGGAGGACATAATGACATAGAGAGAGTGGAAGAGGAGGAGATGGAGAGAAAAAGAAAAGAGGAGAAGATAGACAGATAGTCAGACACTGAAGGAGGAAGAGAGAGGCAGAGAGTGGGGGAGGATGAAGTGAATAGACAGAGGGTTAGGAGGAAATGGACAGAAAAGAGGAAGATATGGAGAATGGGAGGGGATAGGAGGACTTGCACACAGAAAGAAAAGGGGAGGGTGTGAACGGTGAGAGAGGGGCATGAGATGAACAGAGAGAGGGAACAGATGAACAGAGAGGCAGTGGAGGAGCAGACGGACAGAGGGAGTGGAAGGAAGCGATGGACAGTGACGGGTGGACGAGGAGGATAGAGAGAAGGAGTTGAGGTTATGGACAGAAGGAGTGGAGGAGGAGATGGAAAGAGAGAGGTAGAAGGAGGAGATGAACTAATTGGAATAATAACGTACCTGGGCAGCTCTGGGTACTCAACTGCTTGACACATAAATGATGTGATCTGCAACACTGGACGGCAATATCTGCTTGTTAACACTGGCTCCAGTGCATGCCATGGCGATGTATGATTCAGGGTATTCTACTAATGGGCTGATGTTGTGAAGATACTATACCGTCGGTTGTGAGTTCCAAGTAACTAACTTAACACGCATATCGAGTGAACAACCTGTATAGCAAGCCACTTTATTACACGTTACGCATTATTACCAGAAACAGTTTATAGCTGAAACACATGTTACTGCTGTCACACGGTCAAAGGCTCCTAGCAGTGCTGTCCCTTATTTTGGGAGTGGTGTGGTTGGAGATGTTAATGGGTATTAACTGCTATCAATGTTGAAATGAAAATAATAATTTCGATTATATACATCATTGTGCAATATTTTTTCAGTGGGTGGAAGTATTTGTTTGTCATTAAATAGTGTGTCTTCGCGATTTTTGAAGAATACATAATTGATAAGACAGAGAGAATGAGCAGCAATATGAGGGGAAGGTGTCGTCGTTGAAAGGCTGAGGGGGATAGAACATGAGTTACATAGAATTTCTAGTTGGTGTGATGAATGGCAGTTTGCTCTGAAGGTAGAAAATGTAAGTCACAGCATATATGTAGGAAAAACAATCCTGCAATTTTCCAGTACAGTATCAGTAGCGTGCTGCTTGACACAGTCACGTTGGTTAGATATTCAGGCGTAACGTTGAAAAGCAATATGAAATAGACCGAGCACGTAGGGACGCTGGTAGAGACGAATGGTCGACTTCGGTGCATTGTGAGAATCTTAGGAAACTATAGATCAGCTGTTAAGGAAACAGCGTAAGGAACACTAGTGTGATCCATTCCTGAGTACTGTTCGAATGCTTGGGAACCCCATCAGGTCGGATTAAAGGAGGCCACCAAAGCGATTCAGATGCATACTGCTAGATTTGTCACCAGTAAGTTTGATCAAAACGTATGCATTACGGAGAGGCTCCGTTATCTCAAACTGAAGTTCCTGGACCGAAGAGAACGGTATTTTCCCGAAATACTGTTGAGAAAATTAAGATAATCGGCATTTTAAGCTGACTGCAGAATGCTTCTGCTACCTCCATCTCGACTAAGGACCATGAAGATAAGAAAGTGAAACTAAGAAAAATTAGGGAGCGCTTCCGACCAAGGACCATGAAGATAAGAAGGTGAAGACAAGAAAAATTAGTTATATGGATATAGTGTGTATTCTTTCGGACACGTCCGAAAGAACAGACACCATTGATGACCTGCCGCCTTCTAGAAAGAAAATAGAATCATATATTAATATCTTCAGCTGCTGAAGCCCCCAACTGGGGCTCGAACCCGGGATCTCCTGCTTACATGGCAGACGCTCTATCTATCTGGACCACCGAGGGCACAGAGGATAGTGCGACTGCAGGGATTATCTCGCGCACGCCTCCTGCGAGACCCACATTCATTGGGTAGGGACCCTACGAATGTAGTGTGTGGACATATAAGGTGAGAATGTGGGTCTCACGAGAGGCGTGCGTGAGATAATCCCTGCCGTCGCACTATCCTCTATGCCCTCGGTGGCTCAGGTAGATAGAGCGACTGCCACGTAAGCAGCAGATCCCGGGTTCGAGTCCCGTTCGGGACACACATTTTCACCTGTCCCCGTTGATATATATCAACGCCCGTCAGCAGCTGAAGGTATTGATATAAAAATCTAAGAAAAACTGGGGTTTGTACGGAGGCATATAGATAGCCGTTTTTCCCCTCCTCCATCTGCGAGCGGAACAAGGAAGTAATGACTAGTAGCGGTGCAAGGCACCCTCCGTCATGCACCATATTCTGGCATCCGGAATATGTATGTAGATGTACATGCAGATGTAAACATTTTGTAAGGGTCTCATATGTTTTATGCTACTGTAAATAATTCACCTTTTCTGTACTGGGACAAAGATGACTGAGCGTACTGTAGGAGCAGTGAATAAGATCCTCGGCTCTGTATTTAGTTTTATCTATGCCTCACTTGCCGGTTCGTCAGTTGCGTGGCGCCGGGAATTCTTATTTGAGGCATAGTAGCGAGCAGTTGAGTTTTACGGAGAAAGAAATCTGTAATTTGTGAGTCTGGGATAAACTATTTGAAATACTGTATTATGGAAATCAATACTCTCTTATAATACTTTCTTTCCCATATACTGATGGAGAGAATTTTGGAGGAATTTTAATGTATGTTTGTAATTATTTTGTAATTTTTTAGTGACAGAATCTTGTATTTGTAAGAGCGTTGTTATGCTGTGCATTCATTTTGTAACTAACCAGAGTTTCATTTCTCGAATACGATTTTTTAAAGTAAAAACCACCTCCATGGTTCATAGTTAGATTCTGAATTTGGTCGTGTGCGCATTGCACCTTACGCCACACGAAGTTACAGATTGTCTTTCGTAAACAAATTTAGAGTAGAGTATTTATCCTCGGCTGATGCAACTGCTGATTTGTATTTGCATTCGAGAATGTCAATAACCTGGACACTAAAACAGCATGTGAGCAAGAGGCAAGTTACTTTTATTTCAGAGCAAATCTCACCTGGAATTCTTGAGCAAACAGTGTGTAATCGGGATGGTCAGGTGTCGTACTAACAACAAAATTAATTTTCAGTGAACAGTATTGGAAGTTTCAAACAGTTATTTTCTTCCGAGTGTACCAGCAGTGTATTTTTTGTGGCTTTTGGAAGACTAACGTTGCACTTCATATCACTCAACGTTCTTAACGTACTTTCTTACTGAGATTTAATTATGCAGTTTTCCTTGAGCACACAACTAGCTTCCTTCGACATTTAATTGGGTTCATTTACTTTATTTCAAGTTATGCGTTTCAGAGAGTATTAAGTTTTTATTTCACGACACTGTTCATATGCGCAAATACCTGTAAGTAGTATGGGACTTAACATCTGAGGTCATCAGTCCCCTAAACGTAGAACTACTTAATCGTTACTAACCTAAGGACATCACACACATCCATGCCCGAGGCAGGATTCGAACCTGCGACCGTAGCAGCAGCGTGGTTCCGGACTGAAGCGCCTAGAACCGCTCGGCCGTCACATGCGCAACACAGGGCCAACGAATAGTCAGTTGTGCTCAGCAAAGTACTCGTTGCTTGAGGAAAAAATTTTTGAAATCTATATATTCTGTTTTCTCACACATAGATAATTTTTTATAATAATTTTATAATTCGAAGTAATAATTAAATCACATTTTACAGATGGGTAGAAGAGTTAGTTACGTGTTCTGTTCCACTCTTCAGTCTTGTTTATTATTAAGAACGAGTGCAACAATATTTTCCAGTTTTTTCTACACAGGTTATTTGCTTTACTTTGTTAACAAAGGTCGCTTAAATATAGTTTGTTAATCCCCACGGCAGTAAAAGACGCAGCCCGCTCAGCGAAACAGTACCGAATCCAGAGTTCTCCTGTGTCTTCTACAAGGTACGGGACGCGGGAAACACAGGAGAGCGGCGGACTGCCTACCAATCAGGCGCAATTTAGTTAACGTCAGGCTCTCGAGAGGCACGACAAGGATTGTGTTAAGCGTCCGCCCTTAACGTCACATAAACAGTTCCCAAGTGGAGATTCACCTGCCGAACGTGAAAATAAGCAGACCCATGACGCCATGCAGTAGTTAGTTAACCACTATGTCAAGGGCAGTACCTATACAGAGAACCTGACCTCAACGGTTTCCCGGGATTAATTCACAGTTGCCATCAAGAACAGCCGAAGTATGTGTGATGTGTGTTCTTTCGGACATGTCCTTAAGATTAGACCAATTGTTGATCCAAAAGGCATTATGAATTAAGACACAATGGAATTGCAGACATGGGTTGCGAGCGATCATTGACTGAAATCAATGGAGAAAGTTGGAAATTAGTGCCAGCCTGGGATTCGAACCCGGATCTCCCGGTTACTAAGCTGATGGTCAGACCACTAAGCCTTCCGGAACTGTGGCCACGGCAACTCCACGGACTACCCTAGCACACCTCTCGTCGAACACAAATAACCAACGCATCCACACATTACTAAAGCAGTGCCCCTCGCCCTTTACTCTCATTACTCGCAGCATTTCACCAATTCCCGTAAGTTCAAGCCTGGTGTGCGTCCTCACTGAAGAGTTTACTGGTTGTCTTGCCAAAATTATGTCGAGAAGAACAGACAAATCGTTCAAATGGCTCTAAGCACTATGAGACTTAACATCTAAGGTCATCAGTCCCCTAGACTTAAAACTACTTAAAGCTAACTAATCTGAGGACATCACACACATCCATGCCCGCGGCAGGATTCGAACCTGCGACCGTAGCAGCAGCGCTGTTCCCGAACAAAGCGCCTAGAACCGCTCGGCTACAGCGGCCGGCAAAAGAACAGACACCACACACACACACACACACACACACACACACACACACACACACACATACACACACACACACACACACACACACACACACACACACACACACACACAAAAGACGCACATGTACAGGGTGTCCCATTTATCTTGACCACCCTAAATAACTGTTTGTCCAGAAGCAAAATTACAAAATGTTTCAAGCAAATGTTCTGTAGCCATCAGGGGGACATCAATCAGCATGATTCCCTTCGTTGTAGCTTTGTTTTTTACAAAGATATGAACAGCGGTATGACTTTTTTAAATGGTACCCTGTATTTTTTATTCGGTAATTCATTTCCTTTCGTAAGGACCTATTCAAAAATGTATCACAATGTACCATTCACTAAAACACAACGTTATTAATTAGATAACACAACATTGACGTTTACGCTCCCATTACTCGGGGTAATGGAACACATCAACCTGTTGTTGTTGTTGAAGGTAGGCGTAATGCTACGCAGGCAGCGGAACTGTGCAGAGAGCGATACCTGACCAGAATCCACCTTCCCGACGGATGTTTCCTCGTCTTGTTGCGACGCTTCGGGAAACGGGAAGTTTCAACCCACGACAACGCAATCGTCGTAGCACTCGCATAGACGAGGCTGCCGAAGTTACTGTTCTCCCTTCCGTTGCAATGAATCCACATGTGAGCACACGACAGCTTCAACACGAGATTGGCATTCCTAAAACCAGTGTACATCGTATTCTTGCATGTCACTGGTTCCATCTTTACCATGTACACCTCCATCAAGAATTGCGTGGGAATGATTTCCACAATCGTGAACAGTTCTGTCAGTGGGGGCAGCAGCAAATCCTCGCCAACCCGAACTTCTTCTCCAATGTTCCATTTACCAGTGAATGTTCCTTCTCAAACAAAGGATAGATAAATACAAGAAACATGCATTATTGGTCCAGCGACAACCCACGATGGCTAAGACAGGTGGAACATCAGCGTCAGTGGAGAGTTAACATCTGGTTTGATATGCTTGGTACTACAATTATTGGCCCTTATTTCGTCAATGGTAATCTAAACGGCACAGCGTATGCCAGCTCAGACGAATTCTTCCTCCTCTTCTGGATGAAGTGCCGGTAAAAACCAGAATGCTTATGTGGTATCAACACTACGGATGCCCAGCACATAATGCCTTGCGTGCACGTCGTGTTCTGAACCGAAGGTATCCTGCCAGATGGATTGGTCGAGGAGGAACAGTCACTTGGCCTGCTAGGTCTCCTGATTTAAATCCTCTGGACTTTTTTCTTTTGGGATTCATTAAACAAATTGTCTATCGCGATATTCCCACAACTCCAGAAAACATGCAGGAACGTATCGTTCTTGCTTGTAATTGTCTTCAGCAGGCAACACCGGTAGCAGTAAGTAATTCTTTCATTCAACGAGTGCGCCAGCGTATCTTTGTCCAGGGTCACCATTCTGAGCGCCTTTGAATGTTTCACTCCTGGTCAATGGTACAGGAGAATCAAAGTCAATTTTTTGTTATGTTTTTACTTCGTTTACATTTGTTTTCTGACAACTACAGCAAGTGGACGAGTTTGTGATCCCGGACTCAAAGTCAATGTTGTGTTATGTAATTAATAACGTTGAGTTTCAGTGAACGGTACACTGTGATACATTTTTGAATAGGTCTTTAGGAGAGAAAATGAATTACCGAATAAAATATACAGGGTGACATTTAAAAAAGTCATACCACTGTTCACATCTTTGTAATAAACAAAGCTACAACGAGACAATCTTGCTGCCCGATGTCCCCCTGACTACTAAAGAACATTTGCTTAAAACACTTCGTAATTTGCAACGGGACAAACAGTTATTTAGGGCGGTCAAGATAAATGGGACACCCTGTATATCTATACTGAAGCGCCAAAGAAACTGGTATAGGCACGCATATTCAAATTCAGAGATACGTAAACAGGAAGAATAGGTCGCTGGCGCCGCGGTCGGCAACTCCTGTATAAGACAACAAGTGTCTGGCTCAGTTGTTAGATCGGTTACTGCTGTTGCAATGGCAGGTTATCAAGATTGAAGTGAGTTTGAAAGTGGTGCCATTGCCGGCACACGAGCGATGGGACACAGCATCTCCGAGGTAGCGACGAAGTTTTGGGATATTCCCGTACCACCATTTCACTAGTGTACTGCGAACCTCAAGAATCCGATAAAACACCAAGTCCTCAACATCTCTGCGGCCGTAAAAAGATCTTCCAAGGACGGGACCAACGACGACTGAAGAGAATCGTTCAGCGTGACAGAAGTGCAACCCTTAGGCAAACTGCTGCAAATTTCAATGCTGGGCCATCAACAAGTGTCAGAGTGCGAACCATTCAACGAAACATGATCGATATGGGCTTTCGGAGCCGAAGGCCCCTCGTGTACCCTTGATGACTGCACGACACAAAGCTATACGCTCGCATCGGCTCATCGATACTGACGTTGGACTGTTGATGACTGGAAACTAGTTTCCTGATTGTGTCGAGCGGATGGAAATATCCGATATGAAGACAATCGCATGAATCCGTGGACCCTGCATGTCAGCAGGGGACGTTCAAGCTGGTGGAGGCTCTGTAACTGTGTAGGGCGTGTGCAGTTGGAGTGATATGGGGCCCCCGAGACGTCTAAATACTACAGGTGACATGTACGTAAGCATCCTGCCTCGTCACCTGCACCCATACATGTCCATTGTGCAATTCCAGCAGGACAAAGCGACACCCCACACATACAGAATTGATACAGAGTGGGTCCAGGAACACTCTTCTGAGTTTAAACGCTTCTGCTGGCCACCAAACTCCCCAGACACGAACATTATTGAGCATACTTGGGATGCCTTGCAATGTGCTGTTCGGAAGAGATCTCCACCCCCCCTTGTACTATTACGGATTTATGGGCAGCCCTGCAGGATTCGTGGTGCCAATTCCCTTCATCACTACTTGAGACATTAGTCAAGTCCACGCCACATCGTGTTGCGTGCTCGCGGGGGCCCTACAGGATGTTAGGCAGGTGTACCACTTTATTTACATATATGTAAGGCGAAAATGGCTCCTGTAATCAGTGAAGCGCGCGTGATGAAGGAAACGAACAGACATAAACATTGTAATACTGTGCTTCGTGAGATTACTCTGAATGGCCCAGCGGTCCTAGGCGCTACAGTCTGGAACAGCGCGACCGCTACGGTCGCAGGTTCGAATCCTGCCTCGGGCATGGCTGTGTGCCGTTAGGTTAGTTAGGTTTAAGTAGCTCTAAGTTCTAGGGGACTCATGACCTCAGCAGATAAGTCCCATAGTGCTCAGAGCCATTTGAACCATTTTGAGATTACACGTCGCTTCAGTTCGGTTTACAAAAACGAAGTGAAGTGTGAATAACGTAAATGCAGAACAAGAAATACTGCAGAATGGCTAAAGCTGCCAGGTGTATGTACGAAACTAAGTCTTTCGACATTCAACAGCTGCTAACGAGATTTGGAAGAAGCAGTGGTTTGGATGATATGTGAAAAAGATGCAGCAACGCCATAAGTAATTACACTCCAACCTTGTAAACAAAACTTGTTATTAATCTAAAACAACCAAAAATGTACAAACATGTGTATCTAATTATCAGAATAACGACGAAAGGTGCTTCATAAATAAAAGCGAAACACATCGAATGTAAAATTCTCTTTAGTTAAATTGCAGTAAGCTTATGACAGCAAAACCAGTAATAGCTGATTTTAACAGCTGCTGCGGAAGATAACCATCCGAACAAACATATTAGTGACACAATATTTTATTATATTTGATGACTTGTACGGAGGTAAAATAATTCGTTTATAACACAATCTTCTCGCATTTAAATCCAGATGGTTCCATCATTTTCGCAAAACATCGTGCTGCATCTGAAGAAATAAAATACGGGCAACTATTTGTATTAAACGTAAAATATGAGCTGTGTTACGTTATCGAAAGAGCTTCTTCTTCCACGGTAGCAAATGATAATGCACATCTTCCTTATTTCGTCGTAGCGTTTTTGAATAAAATCGTGTACGTCGTGGTCTGGTTACCTCAGATGTAATTCCGCACTTTTTTTTCCAAAAGTAAGTCCCCCGACGGGGAGCAATATCGTGTTGCTCCGACAGGGTGAAAACTCGCGCCCGCTTCGGTGGCAGTGTTTACAAAGTGCGGCGCTACGCGGCGCCACGGTCGAGGTCTGCCTCCAAACATCCGGGCCGCCGGAGAGGTGGCGGCATCTCGCGGCAAAGTTCCGAAACCGCTGCGGCCAGCTGTTTCGAACTTCCCCATTTAGCTGCTAGAAACGGGTGCCTGGGTCAAGGTCACAAATTACAGACTTCCGCTGTTTGCGCTAAAAGTGCTGGCCAATTATCCTGCAAAACTTGCGTTGCCACTACCGATTTGGAATATTGCTTGCGGTACGTGTCCGCTGCGGCAGTAACTTCCACACCGCTACAACGGTGCAGAACGGAAAGGCATTCACTTTGCCCGGCGGCTACACTTGATTGCCTGAGCAAGCCAGTCCTGTTTCAGAGGAAACCTCTCAGCCTGCAAGATCCGGACAATCACAGAGTGTGGGATCGTTGATAGTTGGGAGCTCCCCTTCATCGCGTTATGGGGCCCCTTAGGGAAATGGCTGCCAAGAACGGAAAGAAAACCGATCTGCACTCCGTGTGCATACCGGGTGGAGTCATTCCAGATGTGGAACGTGACCTCCCGGATGCCCTGAAGACCACAGGGTGGAACGAATTCCAGCTGGTTGCTCACGTCGGTACCAATGATGTGTGTCACTTTGGATGAGAAGATATTCTCTCTAGTTTCGAACGGTTAACAGAAGTGGTAAAGGCTGCCAGTCTTGCTTGCAAGATGAAATCAGAGCTGACCATTTGCAGCATAGTTGACAGGACCGATTGCGGATCTCTGGTACAGAGCCGAGTGGAGGATCTGAATCAGAGGCTCAGACGGTTCTGCGACCGTGTAGGCTGCAGATTCCTCGACTTGCGCCAAACGGTGGTTGGGTTCCGCGTTCCGTTGAATGCGTCAGGTGTCAACCATACGCAGGAGGTGGCTACACCGGTAGAAGGGGCTGTGTGGCGTGGAATGCGCGGTTTTTTACGTTAGAGAGGAAAACACAAGAAAGGCTTCGGTCACAAAAGGTACAGACCGAACGCAAGAAGAACGTAGATACAGCAACCATCGGTATAACAGTTGTAAATTCTCGTAGCTGTGTTGGGAAAGTCCCAGAGCTCCATGCGCTAACAGAAAGCACTGCTGCTCAAATCGTTGTAGGCACTGAAAACTGACTTAAGCCGGAGATAAGTTCTGCCGAAATTTTTGTGACCTATGGCCTGCATGGTAGGAAGGCACCAGCTCACCATGTATTCAGAAGAAATCAGCAGCACAGAGAGTGATGCAATCAGACAATGATCTCACTGTCGGTTCCACTACACTCCCTGTAAAGGAACATTACCGCTAACTGAAACTAGTGTTCAGGTTCAGGCATAACTATATGTTGGCAAAAAATGAAAATCTTACATTTTCATTATTAAGGTTTATTTTATCTATAAGTATGATTTCGTAACATAGTAATTATAATTAGAATACATACAAGATGCTAAAATATTGATACTGCGTGTTCACAACTGTGAAGCGAAATTCCAAAGATGGTTGACGACCATGTCTGTGGGTCGATAAAACACCAAAAAATTAAATACAATCGGGGCCAGAGATATCAGTTAAACTAAAAATGCGCATTGAAGATACTCAAAATTGGGTTATCTAAATATCACTGCAAATACAAAAAAATGGTTCAAATGGATCTGAGCACTATGGGACTTAACATCTATGGTCATCAGTCCCCTAGAGCTTAGAACTACTTAAACCTAACTAACCTAAGGACGTCACACACATCCATGCCCGAGGCAGGATTCGAACCTGCGACCGTAGCAGTCGCGCGGCTCCGGAATGAGCGCCTAGAACCGCTAGACCACCGCGGTCGGCACTGCAAATACAATTGCACAATTAAACAGTTCAGTAACTTCAGGGTATAAAGCACTCTGCGGTGGCTGGCCAATTCTTTTCGTTAAATCTGATATCACGCACTTCTGCTTCAATGAAGCCCAACAATCGTGAATATGTTGGGGTCATGGCTGAATGTACAAAAAATTAGGAGAGACGGAGATGACCGCAGTTCTGAGTGTCAGTTGAAAATCACTTGCTGACGTAGTGCACCTTTAATGGCGGCGTAGTGGCTGCTGTCGGCGCGAGCTGTGAGCCTGAGAATCTATTCTAAATCTCTCTCGACAGTCTGACACATTTCCTACATCTTTGGTGAAACCGAGACTCCTAGTTACCTCCTAGCTAAGTTAATTGGCATGGTACACGCTATTTGGTTGGAATAGCTTGTATGTCGTTGCGCTCAAATCACTCGCAAGCATTAACTATCAGTGCTCAGTGCAATTCTCTGTACTAGGAGACTTTGCAGTTTAACTCCTTAAGAGTTAAGTCGAGTCTCTGAACAAGTGATTACACAATTACTCAGCATGATGCGAGTCGCCTTGCTCAAACAGTCGACGATTTGCTGCAAGACAAGAGCGAATTGTTCTGTCTTCACTTGCCTATAACCAAGCTGGTGGCCACACGTTTTCTTTCTGGCCAATCAGAGCGTTTTTACTTGTTATAACTCCGCCCAGTAGAGAATCTGTAGCCTCCCACAGGCGTCGTTGCTTTTGTAGGGCAGAGTTTAACTTCTGCTACGTAATACTGAGACAAACAGTTTTTTTTCACATAGGTTTTAACACAGGTGGCTACTACGAGTCACCAGTGTTTTGAGTTAGGTTTTTCTGGACGTTTAGATAAACGGAGTTATAACAAGTAAAAACGCTGTGATTGGCCAGAAAGAAAATGTGTGGCCACCAGCTTGGTTATAGGCAAGTGAAGACAGAACAATTCGCTCTTGTCTTGCAGATGCCATCTCCAGCCGTGTTCCAGCAGAAAGGCTTTCCAAAGTGTTGTCGTTAAAGGAAGGGACAAGGGCAGCTTTTTCCGCCGGCCTGCGCAGTGGCTCTGACGTCGCATTTTGTCTGCTGGATATCCCACTGTGAAAGTTTCGGCTAAACATAGGTTGGGGATTGTCATCATAAAATTCTCCTTTCTTCAGAACTGCATCTCGTAGCCTCGTTTTGGGAAATTGCTTGCATGCAACTGCTAGTTTGAGTGTTACTGGTTTGTAATCACGAAATGTTGGCTTGTTTATTCGATTTCCATATCAATAAACTTCATACAGTTTCGCATAACTATGTCGTGTGACATATCGATTTAACTGGAGTTGTTTCAGAAATTCAATGTAAGGTATTTATTTGTCTGACACCTTACAAGCTGTTGAAATGAAATTACCCCATTTTTTTACAATATTCTCTGTGCGTACATGCATGAAGAAGAACCAAAGACAATACGTTATGTGGTCAACAAGATACAGATAAAGTGAGAAGTAACATTTAGAAGTATTTAACATTATAAAGCAGACGATTGATTGACATGGAGAAGTCCATAAGAGGTAAGTGAAAGATGAGTGTCCGTCATCTAGCAAGTCATTCATGAAATAATATGAGCACGGTGAACACACACCAGCTGTGGCAATTATCCAATGATATTTTTAACAAATTGCCCAACTATTCTTGTTGTAAAAGTTTTACATGTTAGCTAATCATCTCTCTTCCCACATAAACAATTACTTGAGAGACTTAGTCCCACACTCCACTCCCTGAGATTGTTGTTCATTCCACCAGTCTGCTGTAACCCGTGCTTTTCTCAGCTCATTGCTAATTTCCCCTACATGGGATTTTTATGAAATTAGCCAATGCGCCATTCATCCCATATGCTGTGGCTCTCAGGCATCCGCATGTCGTCCAACAGCAAAGAGAAGAAAAATATCTTGAGGCACGAACACACTAGGCCAATTAAGGTCAACAAACGACAGAGACTGGGTTCGCCCAACCATTGGTCACCAACGCACTGGAATTCGGATTCTCATCCACACCAAACGAAGGGCTTGAGGCGAAGCGGTTCGGCCATATGGAATCGCAGTTGTCTCTGATAACTTGCCAACTTCCTCCCGCTTTGTTACTGTTATAAAGTAGAGTTACAATCACACTTCCATTTGGCGATATTATGAGGGTTCAAATGGCTCTGAGCACTATGGGACTTAACTTCTGAGGTCATCAGTCCCCTAGAACTCAGGGGACTAAGGACATCACACACATCCATGCCCGAGGCAGGATTCGAACCTGCGACCGAAGCGGTTTCGCGGTTCCAGACTGTAGCGCCTTGTATTATGAGGGAAGAAGAGTATTTAGCAGTCGTCACATGTGAAGCATTTGTTTTAGTGGAAGTAGCTGATTATCAGAACAAGAAGATGAAGAAGAAACAACACTGGTGGACAGCCTCTCTTTTAAAATGTGGTAAGCCGTGCCGTCGAAAAAAATTAATGTATACCTTAAAGCTGAAACGAAATACGAGGTTTTTTCATATTTGTTTTTCGAATATAATCAACAGATTTCGAATTGTTACTGAAGTGTGAAGGCGCTATAATTTCTTTTAGGAGAACTGCACCTGCAGCATAAAGTTAACAGTCACTCCCAG
The DNA here is from genome assembly GCF_023864345.2 of Schistocerca serialis cubense. Lineage (NCBI taxonomy): Eukaryota > Metazoa > Arthropoda > Insecta > Orthoptera > Acrididae > Schistocerca > Schistocerca serialis. The sequence goes on from NC_064644.1 coordinate 12,869,760, forward strand.
TCTTGTTTGTTTCTCTTTGTGATTCCCGGCGAAAGGATGTCAACGAACATACCATTTTCTTTTTCGCATCGTTCATATCACTTCCGAGTAGCTGAGTTATTTCCCTCCAAGCATATAGTCTTTTCAGTTTGTTTTTATAATCACAGTTCTGTTGTAATTGCCGGCCGCTGTGGCCGAGCAGGTGTCTTCAGTCTGGAACAGCGCTGCTGCTACGGTCGCAGGTTCGAATCCTGCCTCGGGCATGGATGTGTGTGATTCTGATGTCATTAGGTTAGTTAGGTTTAAGTAGTTCTAAGTCTAGGAGACTGATGACCTCACATGTTAAGTCCCATAGTGTTTAGAGCCATTTGAACCAATTCTGTTGTAATTCTCAGAGGCACGTAAATGTTTCCTTTCATGATAAAATTCTCTGAGGTTTAATGCTCTCTCCATATTCCATTTTATACTGCATTATTTTTAAACACAATAAATACTCATTCCTAGCGAGAGCAGACATTACCTACAGTGGAAAAAATGACGACTGAATTTGAGTTTCTCAGAACCGACAAGTTGCACTGAGTATGTTTTATTGACTGATTTCGGTCTTTAATTTAACAACCAACTACAGTACTTTAAAGTACAAATTCCAGAATTTTTTATGACATTCTTGTTGGGTTATAGAGCAAAAACCGGTCAATTAAGACATGCTAAGGGCGACTTGTTGCTGTCCTGAAAAACTTACACACCCGTTGCAGAGACACAGCAAATCGATACTGAAAATACGAACATTTAACGTGGCGTCCACACTACGAGATAAGTTCCAACATCAAGCACTCTTCAACACTTTGATGTTACCATCAACAGACCGAATCGCAACAAAAGTCAACAACCGATTAATTGTCTCCAATTTGCTGCCTGTACGCACTAAGTCAGTCTCTACCAACGAAGAGGTTGGCTGTCGTTCGTTGGTCTTCGTGGTGCAGTGTGTACTTGCCATAACAGACACAACTGAGTGGCTTCCCAAAGGGAAAGAACAGAGATCGCTATCCATCTTGTGATTGGCTGCTCACTCTCTGGCCTTCTGGAAGCTGTCAGATCCAGTTAATAAACTCTGAAAAACTCCACATTGACTGAAGAGCTTTGTAAAAAGGCAGTTTCTTCTTAGATCATTATACTGGTGTTTTGTAGTTCCAAGCTGTGTCATTTAGAATCTGCAAAAACACGCATCTGCTATTCGCCCAGTGCCCACGTTTGACAACAGCACAGACCACAGCTGCCTATCTGGTAGTCTGTCGCAGTGGGAAGTCGTCCTAGAAAGCCAGAACCCACTCTCCAGGAGCCTCTAGGGTCGCAGAGCCACTGGCTTGGTCTTCCTCCAAGATCAGTTCATCAACACCTGACTAACAGATACAGAATACCGTAAGGATTATACTACCTTTGGTATCGTAACGTATCGACAGAGCTGAAAAGTACGGCAGGCTACTGTAGACCATCATAAGTAGGTATAGACTACGGTAGTTTTACCCCTAGCTTTGGTCAGTTAAGGTCACACCCGCATATCTGCAAGTTAGGTGTGTTGCATACTTATCGGGCGTTAGTCATAACAATCGTTTTCTTTACGTATGCTGTCACTGTCTTACTACATTCCCCTAGAAACCGGAAGCAGTGAACTGCTCGAAACCGTGTGGGGATATAATAGTAAAGGGCTGCGTAACCTACGCAACATTTCTGTTCTACATATGTATTTTCCCATCTGTTATGTAAAAATAAACAGTATTTATAGCAAAATTGAAATTGTCAACGTTTAATTCAGATTTATTCGAAAATTGTTGAATTTTAACGTGAAATAGAGGGAAATAAAGAAGACCACAAAACGAAAGTATTCCAAACATCGCTTCAATACTTCGTCGAAATTATATAAAATGTGTTTCTGTTATTCATAGACAACTTTCGCATTTAACAATAGCAGAATCTCTTGCCTTTAATGATGATGAACGTTCTACTGAGTACGAAATAACAACGACAATTATTTTCTATGTTTGTGCATGTAAACTATGCTTGCACTGAAAGTAACTACTTTGCGCACAGAAAAGCGCAGAAGATATGCGATCAACTATTTTTTATTACTTATAAATGCAGTTTACAGTCTGTAGGGATGTAAAATATGCAGTAGACGCACACTGGGTGATGTGCGGGTCTAAACAGATAATCTTAAAATAAAGAGACAAGTCGTCGACTCCCATTTTCTCCCTTACGCATTCATTTACAGTATGTTCCTTTCCCTAGCTATGCTACCAATACTACCCGTAATCCTACGAGTTACTTCGTCATTTAGGTACTGCACCAAAACTACCGAACCGTATGTTGGTAGAGTGCAACCTTATACATCAATATTGTACACTTTGCACATCTCTGGCTTCTGGAACTTTCCGAGCCGAGTGCACCTTTTCTTTGAGGGAGCATTATCTTGATGTATAGTGACAACTGTGCCACAGCAGCTAGTGACCACGTGCCATCTTGATGTGTGAAGAAGAGTCAGCTTTGGGCTCCCTCATGAAGCGGTCCTGCACAGCCGCATCGAGTGTAAGCAGTAGGAAGAATTGGCTACACAGTGGAATTAACAGTTTAAAGTGTTAACGTCAGTTTATACTAGAAAAGTATTTCAGTAATTCAGTTACTTCGCGGAAAGGCGCTTGGGATTGGTTAAGAGGGCAGGACTCTAAAAATTAAAAAAAAATACATTTTTCAAAAATATACCTTTTTGTAGCTCGCCGGCCGCGGTGGCCGAGCGGTTCTAGGCGCTTCAGTCCGGAACCGCACGACTGCTACGGTCGCAGGTTCGAATCCTGCCTCGGGCATGGATGTGTGTGATGTCCTTAGGTTAGTTACGTTTATGTGGTTTTAAGTTCTAGGGGACTGATGACCACAGATGTTAAGTCCCATAGTGCTCAGAGCCATTTTTTTGTAGCTCACATCTACCTGAATAGTTTGATGTATGAAACGTATATATTTGAGAGACTGTAAAGCACGTTATTTGTTCTTAAGTGTACCAAGATGCAGCGTCACATCCCTTTGCACAGCATTCTTCTGTCATACGTAAGTTAAGAATAGCATCACAAGAATTCCGCACAGATCGTCCTTCGTTGTTCTTAAGATCTTCTGCTAGGCGGCGAGGAACCCAATGAGCATACATTTTTGAGTATTCCAACTCATGGACGAGTGTGTCTCCACTACCATCAGAGACGTCCAGTTGTGTAGCGAGGCGACGGATTGTGATACGTCGATCACCTCGATTGAGAGTGCCCGAACGTTCGAACATTGCGGGGGTCACAGCTGTGTGCCAACGGCCGGCACGAGGGAGATGGAATAGGTTTGCGCGACCTTGTTGCCATGCTAACAGACGCTTCGACCAACGAGTCACCGCGCTTTTATTCACTCCCAGGTCTCCGTAGACATTCTGCAATTGCCTATCTACGATGCTCTGGCTCTCCGCCAAAAGAAACTCAATGACAGGTCTCTGCTAGGATAGCATCTCCGTTGCAGACGACACTTTGAACTCTACTTATAGTGGCGTCACGTATCGGAACTTCATGAAACTATAGGGCCTGAAGCTAGAACGATGACCCACAACAAATTCCGCACTTTTCAACCAAAGTTATGGGAGAAAAAACTGTGTTGCATTACTTACTGAACATCCCTCGTTGAATGTACGTCACCAGGCTTCCGCGATCGATGATTGCCACTTCAATTAATGTGGAAACGCAGCTTACCAATGGTTACGTCAGTGAGCACGTGAAACAAACGTAAATGTTGAAGAAGACTGTATGAACGTAGGTATTGTTAGGGAAGTGTGCTACGTGCCAAAGGGACAATAAAACAAAGTAATTTCACTTGTACTGTTATTCATTCTCTAATAATAACTTTAATACGAGGGCGGTTCAGAAAGTAACCTCCGATTGGTCACAGTGCGGGTTGTGGGGGGAGTAGCGACGCCATCTGTGCGTTCACGCACTCAACAGGTCAGTCGGCATCAAGCCGTGGTCGAGTGAACGTCGTACCTGCGCTAGTTTAGTTTTTGTGGCAGTTTGAAATGTGTGCTGCAATAGAAAACCCCGCCAAATGTGAAGTGCGTGCTGTCATAAGGTTTTTTACAGCCAAAGGATATTCTGCAGCAGCTATTCATCATGAGCTTTGTGCCGTGTACGGACCAAGAGTTATGAGTGAAGGAGTTGTCCGTGAATGGGTACGTTTATTTAAAAGTGGACGAGAAAACGTTCATGATGAAGAGAGGAGTGGTAGACCATCATTGGTGACTGACGAACTCGTTCAGACAGTTGATGCAAAAGTTCGTGAAAATCGACGTTTCTCAATGTCGGAGTTGTCTACTGGTTTTCCACAGATTTCTAAGACTCTCATGTACGAGATAGTGACAGCAAGATTGGGTTACCATAAGTTCTGTGCACGATGGGTGCCCAAAATTCTTACCGACCACCACAAAACTCAAAGAATGGCCTCTGCATTAGACTTTCTGTCACGTTATGAGGACGAAGGAGAACCATTGTTAAACAGAATCGTGACCGGTGACGAAACCTGGATTAAGTACATGAACCCTGAGACAAAAGAACAATCAAAGATGTGGGCACATTCAAATTCGCCTACCAAACCAAGAAAAGCCTCGCAAGATTTTTCTGCCAGAAAACTGATGGCAACGGTGTTTTGGGGTGCCAAAGGGGTGTTGTTGGTTGAATTCATGGAACGTGGTACGACCATTAATCAAGACGTGTACTGTGAAACAATAAAAAAGTTACGACGGGCTATACAGAACAAACGCCGTGGTATGCTGAGTTCCGGTATCGTTTTTTTGCACGATAACGCCCGTCCTCACTCTGTTCGCAGAACAACGGCCCTTCTTGAGTCCTTCAAGTGGGACGTTATCAACCATCCACCTTACAGCCCAGACCTGGCGCCAAGTGATTATCACCTCTTCATGCATTTGAAGAAATGGCTCGGGTCACAGCGGTTTGATGACGACGAAGAGCTCAAAGATGCGGTCACAGGCTGGCTCCAGGCACAAGCGGGTGATTTTTATGCAGAAGGAATTTCAAAGCTTGTGAAGAGATACGATAAGTGCCTCAATCGCTGGGGAGACTATGTAGAAAAATAATGCAAAGATGTAGTTGTAAGATGTATATATTAAAATATTTTTATTTAACTTGGTGTATTTTTTTAAATCAACCGGAGGTTACTTTCTGAACGGCCCTCGTACGTATAAGAGACATGTATTATTATTAGGCATATGCTGAGGTTCATTTTATAACGAAGTGTGTTCCCATACTTCAGTACGATAGCAGCAAAATTAACCCAAAATGAAGAAGAAAAGACCTTAACAAAGAGACGGGAATTTTACAATATCCAAGCTATCACCCAAGATAGAAAAAGTTTTTAACACAGGGTTCGATGGCTCAATAACTCTTGTTTCTTATAAAGGGCGCTCAACTTGTTGACGTGTTACTTGACTTTAGGAAGGCATTTGACACCGTTTCGCACTGCCGATTACCGAAAAAAATACGAATGTACCGAATATCAGACAAGATCTGCGACTGCATATAAGACTTCCTTGGAGATAGAACACGTCGCACTTAGCGGAGCAAAATCAAGAGATACGAAAATAATTTCCAGAGTACCCCAAGGAAATGTGATAGGACCGTTACTGCTTAAAATATGCATAAACAATCTAGTAGGAGGTGTCAGTAGCTCTTTAACATACTTTGCAGATGATACGGTCGTCTATAAGAAAGTAGCAAAGCTAGAAATACAAGCGATTTTCACAAAGACGTATACAGGGTTGATGAATGGTGCAAATTCTGGAAGTTGACTCTGAAAATTAATGAATGTAAAAACTGTGCATACATAAAAAAGAAATCGACTCACCAAACAACACTACTGATGACAAATAGCTGGAAACACTATCTAATGTAAAATATCCATGAGTAACTATCCAGAGCTATCTCAAGTGGAATGAGCACATAAAACAAATAGTAAGAAATGCAGAAGCCAGACTGAGATTCGTTGCAATAAGCTTGAGGAAAGCAAGTTACCTGGATAGTTTGTAAGACTTATGGTGGAAATGGAAATCCTCAGTTCGCCGTAATCTGGTTTTGGAGAACCAAAGTCTACTATTAGCCAAGATCTAAAGCAACTTGGTCTATCTATTTATGTACGGAATGAAGAAAGAGAGGGCAAGTGAAGAATAAGGAAAACAGCCAATATCATTTTCTGAAGTATTTTCGTTCCAAATTTAAGGATCATTAGTAACAAACATCGGTGATAACATCTAATAACTTTGTAAAGATCAAAGGTGAATTCAGATGGTATCAAATGCTCCCGTCAACTGTGGATCCCTGCATGAATAGTAATTCTCGATAGTGTGCGTAAGTTCGTGAATGCAATAGAAACAGGCATTACTAAGTACGGTCCAGGTGGGATGAAGCTAGGAGAGGTTACACCGCATCTACTACGCCTACAGCATGGCTGTTTTTGTCAACGATGACTCCGCCAGGCCGCTCCTGGGAGTACTGCAACCCGCGCTCACGACAAACAGTGGCGGGCCTGGGGTACGCACAGCAAGCAGTGCCGGGGCACAGCTGCGACATTTCCGCAGTTAATGGAGTGCTGGCGTTCAGTAATTAAAGCTGCCCGCCTGCACAGAGTGGGAGCGGGGGCAGGTGTTGGCGTTGCTGCCAGCTGGTCTATAGATACTGCCCTCAGGGCCGTCCCAGAGCCGGGCCATAAACTAGAGGAAGCAGCCGCGATTTTTAGCTCTCCAATATTTCACGCCGGCTTGTTGAAAAACACTTCGCCTGAGCGAATGAACTATGTCCTGGAGACCTTCTAACTAGCGACTAGATATGTAAGCAATCGTTAAACCAAAGGTCACGGAAGGAGGGAGGCAAAGGGGGAGGCGGGGGGGGGGGGGGCGGGAGAGATGTCAGTCTGAAACTGTGCCTTGTCAGACACGTAGAAATATGTAGTGCATGCAGTGGAGTCTCTTGCCTTTTTCATAGCATGCAGGATGACTCTTCATTAACGTAGGAATAGATTCCTAATATTCGATAACTGAAACGCGCGACTACTACGGACACAGGTCCGAATCCTGCCTCGGGTATGCATGTGTGTGATGTCCTTAGGTTAGTTAAGTTTAAGTAGTTCTAAGTTCTAGGGGACTGATAACCTCAGATGTTAAGTCCCATAGTGCTCACAGCCATTTTTGTAATGGTTCTAAGGGTGTAAAAAAATCTGTTCTTAATCTTACTTACGGCCAGACCTATGTTAACTATTTTGAAGCTGATGTAATTTCGCTGTCTGTGAAACAGTTTCAAACTTATAACGTCATACCTCGAAAAACATTGAACTCAATATATTTTGATTTTCATTGATTACTAAAACACATTGCTCGATAAGCGCACTTCCCCAAATTTCACATAGCAGTTGGTTTACTACAGACAAGACCTGGAAAACGTCGATTTTTCTGTACTTTTATCATATATATATATATATTGTATGTGCATGTTGTATGTAGGTATGTCCCAGGTCTGCGACCAGACTCTTGGATCGATATCAACCAAATGGGGCTCAGAAATAGCAAACCTCATGATTATCAGTACTGTGGGATTTAAAACAACCCAGCTCCAACAAAAGTGGACATATGAGCAAAAATTCGTTTTTTCCAGTACCTGGGGTGTGGGCTGCCCTGCATGGCAGGTATGCTGTGTGGGAACAGAACTGGCCTGTCAAATCAACTTGCTTTGCAGGTTACTCTACATCCTAGGATAAGAAACAGTTGTCTTAGCCCCAATATACAGGCTGACCTGCATGACAGGCATGTTCTGTTGGAGGAGTATCAGCCTGCTTTACCGACCTGCTTTGCATAGAAACCTGTATGTCAAGAACAAATAAATGGTTCTCAAACCCTTGATGTGTAGCTCAGTCTGCATGACAGGCATGTTAGTGTCAGCCTGCTTTATTGTAGTGTATGGGATACATGTGCTTATTAGCATGGCTGAGGACAGGTTGAGATCGATAGAGGAGGGAATGGACACAGTGTGTGGAGGAAAAGGACATAGAGAGGAGCGGAGGAGAAGATGTGTAAGGCAAGTGGAAGATGTAGAGGGGTAAAAGGAAAGGGGAAGATGGAGAGATGGGGAGGAGGACATGATATGATAGATATTGTCAGACAGAGGGGATGGAGGAACTGGACAAGGAGATTGAGAGGAGGAGATGAGGAGATGCAGAGACAGAGAGGGTTCGAGGAAAGAGACGGAGAGATAGAGAGGATGATGTGGATAGGCAGTGGGAGGAAGTGGTGGACACAGAGGGGGGAAGAGGTGTGCTCAATATATGTGTCGAACACATACATCGGCAAAGCAGAGTTGATGGACATAGTTACGAATATAACCAATGCAAAACGTGCATAGGAGTAGGATGCAGGTAAATCTTTGCACCACCCTCTTTGGCTGTTGTGGCATTCTTCTGGGAGGGGTCACTTCCCCCGTCACAAGTGCTGTTGGCTCTTCAGGCTGACTGTGGTGCTTTCCTAGCTTTTGCCGACCTGTTCTGATATGTGCTTTTGCCGACCTGTTCTGATATGTGAGTAGATAAAATAATTTCCCTGTGCTATAAGGAGTATTTGACTGCCACAGGTACAAACGATTGGGGGCAAGTACAGGACAACGAAACTAACAAATAATCCCAACAAACATTCGTTCGAAAACCAGTGGTTCTCACGATAAAACATATAATAACTGAGTGCATGGAGGGTCCAAACGACAGATATGAACTTGAGGACAAACTTGTAGCCATCGATCATATGATATCTAGCTCTAGTACGTAATTTTAATAACCATACTTGTTAAAAAAATCTCCAGTGTGTTGCAAATGCACTGACAACACTTCACAATGCGTTCCTGGAGTTCATCGATACTATCAAACGGGCTGCCTTAAACCAAAGCTTTTAAATGTCCCCCACACAGAGTCAACTGGTTCATATCGGGAAGAAACTGGAGGCGATGGTATTGGCGAGACACAGCCGATACACTTGTTGTCGAAACGCTATTTCAAAGTACTTAGGTATTCGGAATGGTCAAACGGGCACAGTTTATCAATTTGTAATTTACGCTCTTTTCGCTTATTTCGAGACAAACGTAACTTTAAACATTGTTGTTCCACTGGCACTGGTATGATCGCGCTTGTGTACACGCCGTAGGGGCGCTGGTTAGGGGAGAAGGAACCACTGTTTTTCAATTCTATTTTCATTAGAATTATCTGTTTGTTTCAGTGCCCTCTGCTCGCCCCTTTCGTTTGACATCCTGTATAGTGTAGTTTTCAGTTTATGAAAGGAGTATTTATTTCCAGTCGTTCAGTATTTAAGCGACGCTCTTCCTTTTCTGAAAATGAACTGATTTATGTACATGTCGGCAGAGATAACAACAAAACGAAAATAAATAGTTACCGAACGCTAGAAATTGGTGCCGGAACAATGAGAAGTTATTCGGGTTGTAATTTCGGTGACACAGAATATTGTAAGAAGAATGTGGTGTTGTTTTTGGCTAGTGCAATAAATGCCGAACAATGCCCGTAAATCCTGTGATCATTTTCCAAAAACAGCCTGTGCAAAAAAGTGTTGAAGGTACAGTGCATCTTCAGGCATATGCATTATGTACATCCCGTTGGACCTCGTTACTGAAATGGGAATTAGGAAACGGGAGTCTCTCTAGAATGTTTTTTCGAGAGGAGAATTAAGAAACTCGTTATCTAAGAAAGAGAGTTAATGTAGCGGAAGGAGACTTCATCGCTCACTGTATGAAATGAAATGGGGGTACTAATATTTCTGTACTTTCTGACCAATACACAGCCTATGTATTCTAACTTTGTGGTCAAAACGGTACTGTGGTGTTCGGTGGTTATGGTGAGGTCGATAGTACAAAACAAGCAGAGCAGAAGTGAAAGGGCATCACATAAGCTCCAGCTGATTTTAGTTTGAATAAAACTATGTCACTCTTCATATGTTTTTGCTAAAAAACGCCATTTTTCCATTCCTTGCATCGCGCCAAGTACTGTTTCTAGAGAATAAGCGAAGAGACCCTTTTTAGTAGGAAATTTAATGTAGTTTTGTTTTGTACTGTGGCCCGTTTACGGTAAATGCCGCTTTTTCCGAATTGTTCAATAAAAACTTCAAAAGGTGACCTTTAAAATGGTCTCAGTTCGCTCACTCAATTCCCACTGGTCAGGATTTTCAATGTGTTGTTCGTGGCATTCAGTCTTAACATTGAACAAAATTTTGCGATTACACGAATTATTTTCCCTGCTTTTACTTCGTTGACTGGACTGAATAGGAAACTTTTCTGTACGTGATAATGTCACCTATTTTTAAGGGCATTAACCCCAGCCTTAATAAATATTGAGAATGGATTTTTTAATGCTCTTAAAGACCCTAAAGAGGTCTGTAATATACATGAACTTCAGAATGATTTTTACAATATTTTTGTTGGAGATAGAGACCTTAAATTTCAGATTTGTTGAGAGTTAAATATTGACAAAAGTACAAAAAAATCGACGTTTTCCGGGTCTTGTCCTTAGTAAACGAAAAGCTATGTGAAATTTGGCGAAGAGCGGTTATTGAACAATGTATCTTAGTAATCAATTAAAAACAAAATATATTGAGTTCATTGTTTTTCGAAATATGACGTTATAAGTTTGAAACCGTTTCACAAACAGGTAAATTACATCAGCTTCAAAATAGTAAACGTAGCTCCGGACCCAAGTAAAATCAAGAACAGATTTTTTACACCCATAGAACCATTATACAGAGTAATATTGCTAAGAGGCTTTACGATTTTTACGTAAAGTTTTATATATCACATAAGAAATAAAATATGCCATTCAAGGTATATATATATAGTTAAAATATCTGTGTTCTGTATAGTGTTAACACATTTTGGGAAAAATCAAATGTTCCCCAGGGATACTTGCACATTGTGTTGTCACTGATGGGGTTGCTTCCACAGCAGTGGAACACCACTTAGTTGCTTCTTATCTTAGGATAGAAAAAGTTGGAATTCACCTTCTAGTTCTTCAGTTTGATGGGCAAATGAGTGAAATGTGTGTCTAAATTCTAGCGACCTGCCTCTCCTCAAGCTTCTACCCCTGCTCGCCTTTCCACCTGTCACACGCTGCGAAGACAATTTACTCCTTAATGTGGCTCTACTGCTCTTAGATGTTGTGCAGACTTTTAATATTTGGTTGTCTGTGCAAACTATTAGTTTTGTAGGAAACAGTGTATTTTATCATTGTGCTGGGCAACCTTTTTAGCAGAGGCTGCACTTTTCCTATTATTCAAGGGAAATGTAGAAAAAGTGAATTAATATCTCCACCTCGTGGTCCCTCATGATCACTCCTAAAGGTCCGTATTAGTAGTATGCTCTTCATGACAGTCCTGCTTGCCACTATACAACAGTTTGCTACTAAAGGACTGTTTCCCCAGTTTGGCCTTTTTTGTTATTTGGTGACTGGGTTATTTTGAGAATTGGCAGGCAAAAGCTTTGTGCAGTGGAAGTGGCACCGACAATGCCAGTAATTTCAGTAGTATAGACATTCCATAGCGGTATTCTTGGTGAAAGCAGACCAGCCCGCTCGCTGTCAGATGCCAACTAATTTAGAGAAAACTGTAACTCGATCAAAACTTCAGGACTTTGTATTGCAGCCCTGTGAGCTGTCTCAGTGGTTAAGAAGGTCAACAGAATTTCGCGAAGAGGGGCATCATTTACATAAATTTACAGACGAATCAGATGTGGGACTGGCAAATTTTTCCCTACCTTCGACCCACCTTGGCGTGCACTGAGGTTCTAGAGACCTCACCGTAGACCAGACATTTCACCATAGTCTCCCTTCCTTCAACGTATGACAGACATTATCTGATCAAAACATCTAGACATCTATTAGAGGACATTGTTACTTCATAACTGCACAAACTTGGCTGGGAACAGTTTCAATTAGGTGTGTGTATGCCTGTAGAGGAATGGCAGCCCATTCTTCCTCAAGAACCGAAACAAGGGAAGGTAATGATGTTGGACCCTGGAATCAGGATCGAAGTCGACGTTCTAACTGATCACAAAGGTGTTCCAAAAGATTCAAGCCATAATTCTGGGCAGGTCAGTCCACTTCAGGATTGGTATTGTCTACAAAGAATTGCTTCACAGGCACTGCTTTAAGGCAGACTGTACTGTCATCTCCGAGTTGTTGCTCTACAATGCTATAAAATGTGTTCATATCCTTCAAGATTTAGCCTTTTCTTAAAGGGAATAAGGGAACCACATCTGAACCACAAAAGACAGCCCACAACCTCCTCTGTACTGTTGGCACTACAAATGATAGCAAGCAATATTCTCCGGACGTCCACCAAATCCAAACCTTTTCTTCGGATTGCCACAGGGTACACCGTCAGCCATCACTTCCAGTCACTCGTTTCCTGAACCTTAAATAGCACTGGCAGTATATCGACTGACATCAAATGACTTTTTGCTCATTGGTGGGGCAGGGCCAACAAGTCCCTGGAGTCGCAGCAGCCGGAAGTAGAAACACCTGCCGCACAAATAATATCGCTTTCACCCACTCTGTCTGTCTCCTTATCGCAGCTGCGGCGGGATATAAAAAAGCCACTAGGGCAACTGGTTTGATCTAAACGCTCCCTTGACACCACAAGCCCGCGTTCATAAATTTGTTGAGCTATATTTATCTGGCAGCCGAAGTTTATTAGTTTTTTGAAAGCTCACGCTCTACAACTGGAGTTGCAGTCTCTCACAGTAGGAGTTTATTTAACATGTAGGTGGCATCTGCTGTTTTTACATTCTCATACTAGAAATATTCCGGCAGTGTCAACAGGACTTCACTTTATTAACATGCATGGTCTATTATGAAAGTCTGTTGCGCTTTAGTACCATCGTCAATTCCAAAAATTTAAAATGAACAGTAATAAGAGATAATGAGGTTTTATGATGTTTTATTCATTAAGAGCGCAGAATAACAATTCAGCATTTGATGAACAGCGTCTATAACGCTGTAGTTGTGAATTTTCTGAATTATTCAGTGAACTGGGTTTTAATTCATAAATAAAAGTTCTTTTTTTAACATTTCGCAGTAATTTATGGAGCCTCTAGAGAAAATTATCAAAACTGTAAGTAAATAACTGTACTAGTCATCGCTGAAATTTCCAGTATTATTAGTGGAAAAAACGGTATAAAACAAACGCGATCTCAGTTTGTGTGCCACACAATGTAAAAGGTTAAAACGAATGTGAAGTAATTTACGGTGGTAGCATGTCACAGAACTTACAAGTAATCGTATAGTGAAATCTGTAAGACAATGTAACCGGGGGTCACTTGCTGTTCAAGTACGGCCAAATATCGAAAGCAGAGACATGAACTGTTGAGAAATTTATAAGACGGCGGAGAAATGTCGCACACGTGGACTAAATAGCGCAAACACCTAACAGTATCAGTAAATACGTTTACCGAGCTCTCTGTGAAATTATGCAGCCACGAGAATACTGCAAAGATTTCGTCCATGATGACTGCCTGATAGCGTAGGTGCTGAACTGGAAATAGTAACTCTCACCCGATGATGAAAAGCAGAAAAATCCAATGGCTGGCTAAGTAAAGTTTCCTTATTTACAATCACTCGTCATTACTTTTAAGTGTATCGCTTTACCACAGTGTTCTAACGTTTTTATACAAGTTGCACAATATTCTACGAAGGACCGTGTAAAAAAAATTCGTTATGTCGTAAGTACAGTTCCTTTTACGATAAGAATAATTGCGAACTATGGGGACGTAGAAATCAGTAAGTTAACATATTTTGTATATTTTCATTCACTGATGTCCTAGGCACAACGTTCTGGGGTACTTAATACTTATGCAAAATGCGTTCTTTGCACGAAACAGCGTAATTAGAATAACTCGCTCCAGACACATAGGTCCAGATATTTACTGAATGTGACTGCTTCGAGTGGTTGCTCGACAATCGTGTAATCAAATGTAACTGATCGTTCCACCTACTTTGGGCAATATGTTAACTTTCCAGAAGGGTGAACCAATATTCTGTTTCCTCCTAAGTATACCTTGCTAGAAGTCCACGAAAGTAAAATAAGAGAGATTCGAACTCACATCGAGACTAGCATACAATCGCTCTTCGTGGTATTTACTGGCAACTACACTAAAGCGCCAAAGAAACTGATATAGGCATTCGTATCCAAATAGGGACCGAGCGAGGTAGCGCTGTGCTTTGCACACTGGTCTCGCATTCGGGAGGACGACAGTTAAATCCCGCGTCCTGCAATTCTGATTTAGGTTTTCCGTGATTTCCCTAAATCACTCCAGGCAAATGCCGGGATGGTTACTCTGAAAGGGCACGGCCGACTTCCTTCCCCGTCTTTCCCTAAACCGATGAGACCGATGAATTCGCTGTTTGGTCTCTTCCTTCAAACAACCAAACCCAACCCAAATACAGAGATTTGTGAACAGACAGAATACGACGCTGCGATCAGCAACGCCTATGTGAGACAACAATTGCCTGACGCAGTTGTTAGATCGGTTACTGCTCCTCCAATGGCAGATTATGAAGAGTTAAGTGAGTTTCAACATGGTGTTATAGTCGGTGCACGAGCGATGGGACACAGCATCTCCGAAGTAGTGATGAAGTGGGGATTTTCCCGTTCAAAAATTTCACGAGCGTATCGTGAATATCAGGAATCCGGTAAAACATCAACTCTCCGACTTCGCTGCGGCCGGAAAAAGATCCTGCAAGAACGGGGCCAACGACGACTGAAGAGAATCGTTCAACGTGACCGAACTGCAACCCTTCCGAAAATTGCTGCAGATTTCAATGCTGGGCCATCAACAAGTGTCAGCGTGCGAACCATTCAACGAAACATCACCGATACGGGCAAACTGTATCGAGCGGATGGAGGTGTACAGGTGTGGAGGCAACATCAATCCATGGGCCCTGCATGTCAGCACAGGACTGTTGAAGCTGAGAAGATTCTGCAGCGGTGTGTGTTATATGCAGTTGTAGGGACGTGGGACCCCCGAGAAGTCTAGATACTACTCTGACAGGTGAAAAGAATGTAAGCATCCTGTCTGATCACCTGCATGCGTTCATGTCCGTTCTGCATTCCGACGGACTCTGGCAATTCCAGCGGAACAACGCGACACCTCACACGTCCAGAATTGATACAGAGTGGCTCCAGGAACACTCTTCTGAGTTTAAACACTTTCTCTGGCCACCAAACTCCCGAGATATGAACATTATTGAGCATATCTGGGATCCCTTGCAAGTGCTGTTCAGAAGAGATCTCCACCCTATTTATGGACAGCCATTGGGGATTCATGATGGAAATTTCCTCCAGTACTACTTCCGACATCAGTCGAGTCCATGCCATGTCGTATTCCGGCACTTTTGCGTGCTCGCGGGGGCGCTACACAATATCATGCAGGTGTACCAGTTTCATTGGCTCTTCAGTGTATAACAGAACAGGTGGCAATTGGCAGTGGCGCAAAATGTACCATTCGCTAAACATCGTAAGGTGGTTTCATAGTATTGATGCAGATATGTGTATGTTGAGAATCTACTGCGGTCCTCTGCTGGTTTTGCTGTATGCTACAATTTGTTCCCTCAGCAGTACTGTCACTATCCAGTAAACAGACAGCCAGAAACTAAGAAGTGAAGAGTCCAGAATCGGAGGAGGGAACGAAACGATACTTCCCGAATTCATAGAGTATGTGATGTTATTTCAGTGATCACAATATCGAGTTAGATTTACAAACAACTTTGAAGTATGACCCCACTTACCAACGTCACGTTGCAGCCCCTCTCGGCTGAAAGCACCGCACTGATTCGACTGCGAAGGATTTCGTACAGACTCTGTGCCCTCTCGTAAGTCATGTTTGCCTACACCTGTTTTAACTTGTCCCTGATATCGTGGATAATGCCACTGACACGGAGATAATTTCTCATCTCGTCCCACATATGTTCTATTGGGGACAGATCTTTCCAGCCACGGGTGTACCTCAACATCGCACAAACAGTTCAGAGGAACATATGTCATGTATGGAACTGCATTGTCCTGTTCAAAAATGGCCCCTTGATGCTGTCGCATGATAGGGAACACATGAAGACGCGGGATGGCTGTGACGTGTCACTGTGCCGTCAGAGTCCCGACAATGGTCACCAGCAACCACCTGAAGCTTTGTGTGGGAAGCATCCCTTGTTGTCCTCAGACGTGGCTGAGCGAAATGAAGGCGAAGAGTATGCCTTCCATCATCGTCCCGCGAAGTCCAATGTTTCACCGGTGTCACATCTGGATGTACAGTGAAGGCTTTCAAGAGCGGACGTTTCAGCTGCCGAGAATTCTTCAGGGTTGTATGGCCGTGGTCCATGGAACTCTTCTATCCCTGACGTTTCGTCCACAGCTACGTTGGACATCTCCGGAGGTGCTCCTGGTTGTGCAAGACTCAGCACAACCAGGAGCAGCTCCAAAGATGTCCAACGTAGCTTTGGACGAAATGTTAGGGACAGAAGAGTTCCATGGACCACGGATATACAACCCGGAAGAACTCTGGGCAGCTGAAACATCTGAATGTGGTGCAAATAGAGATAGTGCACGATCCGGCCAAATGGAGACCCACAGTGAGGCCCAGTTCAAATTCTGTCGGTACACATAACACTGGTCCACACAAGTGGATATCACCGTGTCTTACAGAGCGATCACCCAATGATTGACGTTGTTCGTGCCCTCCTTGTAATCTATAGGGCCTACTAACAACATGGAATAACGCTAACCCACCTTGATCGCAGTGGTACCAGTTACAGTGAATTGGAGTGTAATTGTTTGCATAAGCGCCGATTGTCTGTATGTGTGTGTATGAAGTTAGACTGATATCCGACCTTATCTTCAGGGTGCGTTGCTTTTTTCTTGTCTGTCAGTGTTTGTATGCCACAGAGTGGCACAAGAGAAAGTATACAATCAACAGCTGCTGCCGACATGTCTCCTCAAACGGAGCGAGAGAAGAAGGCAGAGCTGATTGAAGACCTCCTGCGATTTTCTCACCCGCACAGGAAGCGTTTAGGGGAAGTTCTTGAAAGGAGGCGGGTAAGAGGAGGTACTGCCCGTCTTCCTCATACGCATCAGGAATCTCTCGGTTCAAATACCGATACAGTTATACAAGTTTAGCTCCACCGACTGCGATGGAGGCGGAATGTTAAGTAGTGCTTTTCTCGTCGTGATCTTCATTCCAGTCATGTACACAGCGACAACTTTGTCACGCCATAGCCTACGTGCTTTCGACACAGGTCTTTACGATGACTCGCTGTGCAGCTACCGAGTTCTGACGAAGTCAGCCACGGAAGTTGCACAGATTTATCTGCTCCCGTACCTTCAGCATATGTTGTAACAAACTTCTGAGCAGAAAAATTTTGATCAATATAAACCAAACGGTAGTTCAAAGCTTGTGGAATAGGAGGGCTTATGGGACAAGAAATGTGTACCTACTATTTTAAAAGAAAGCGCATGAATTTCTATATTACAACTTTCTGAAATCTCTTGTAATGTATGCACAGCGTTCGTTCAGCTTTACTACAAAACCATGACAGCTTAATCAACGTTTTAAAATTTAAGTAAAACCTTGAAAAGAATCAAAACATCAAAAGCTTTCGTACCTTTGAAATTATTTAGTTAAAACTTAACAATAAATTTAAAAAAATGCTAACGCTGTTCAGAATTTAAAAGAACAAAATCATTGAGTAAAAAAGCAATGAAATCTCAAAATGTGACCAACCATTTGACAATGTCAGTGTAAGTGGAGATAAGGCGCCTCGTATCCAAAATAGGGCTATTTTCATGGTAGCATTAAAGCTAAATTGAGTCACCTGCTCACATCACTTATACAGTAACGTGAGAAAAGTCATGGGATAGCGAATGCAGGTATGCAGGTGGCGGTAGTATCGTGTACACAAGGCGTAAAAGAGCAGTGCATTGGCAGAGAAGTCGTCTCAAATCAGGTGATTCGTGTGGAAAGGTTTCCGACGTAATTATGGTTGCATGATGGCAATTAATAGACTCTGACCACGGATTGGTAGGTGGATCTCATTCAGTTTCGGAAATCGATAGGGAAATCAATATTCCGCGATCCATAGTGTCAACGGTTTGCTGAAAATACGATATCTGAGGCATTACCTGTCACCACGAACAACGAAGTGGCCGACAGATTTCACATAAGGACCGAGAACAACAGTTTTTGCTAGGCGCTGTCAGTGCTAACAGACAAGCAACACTGCGTGAAATAACCGCAGATGTCAATCCATTAGGGCAATGCGGCGATATTTGGCGTGCATTGGCTACGTCAACAGACGACCGACGCGAGTGCCCTTGGTAACAGCACGACACATCTGTGGCGCCTCTCGTGGGCTTCGTGGAAAGGCGGACGACCCCTAGACGACTGGAAAACCATGGCCTTGTCTGACAAAGTCCCAATTTCAGTTGATGAGAGCTTATGCTACGGTTTGAATGTGGTGCACCATGAAGCCATGGACCCAAGTTGTAAACAGGGCACTGTGGAGGCTGGTGGAGGCTCCATAACGATGTTACCTGTGTTTACGTGGAATAGACTTGGCGCCGGCCGGTGTGGCCGTGCGGTTCTAGGCGCTTCTGTCTGGAACCGCGTGACCGCTACGGTCCCAGGTTCGAATCCTGCCTCGGGCATGGATGTGTGTGATGTCCTTAGGTTAGTTAGGTTTAAGTAGTTCTAACTTCTAGGGGACTGATGACCACAGATGTTAAGTCAAGCCGGCCGAAGTGGCCGAGCCAGAGTAGGCGCTTCAGTCTGGAACCGCACGACCGCTACGGTCGCAGGTTCGAATCCTGCCTCGGGCATGGATGTGTGTGATGTCCTTAGGTTAGTTAGGTTTAAGTAGTTCTAAGTTCTAGGGGACTGATGACCTCGGAAGTTAAGTCCCACAGTTCTCAGAGCCATTTGAACCGGTTTTTTGTCCGAACAACATCGCTGGACACTTCCCTTGTCGAGACCCCTTCCTCGCACAAAGTAACAATGCGGGCGCGATCGAACCGCGATATTGAGCGTCTAGGCATGGTTGAACTACAGACACACGAACCGTGTACCTCCTCGCAGGTATAATGAGTGGAACGGATCGGCTGTCGGACCCCCTCCCTGTAACAGGCGCTGCTCATGCACGGTTGTTTATACCTTTGGGCGGGTTTAGTGACATATCTGAACAGTCAAAGTGACTGTCTGTGATACAATATCCACAGTCAACTCTTCCTTCAGGAGTTCTGGGAAATGGGGTGATGGAATACTTTTCCTGATGTGTGTAAATAACACGTCAGCTACGTGGCTGGCACCACGGTTCACTACCCACAGCAAATCGAACTCATTGGCAAGACTCTACAACAGTAACAACTAGCTAATTTAAATTTGTTAAACAGCACCTAAGTCACTTGGCACACTGTCTTCTCTAAAGTTAATGAATAGTCTTTCCGTTGCGCTACTAAAAGAACATCAGAACAATCACTTAACTAAAAACAATTTTATGTCCGGTAACCCGGCTGGTGATCCTTACACGGGTTTACTACAATGCGTATATTTAGGGAACGGGGTAAGTGCTCACCAATAATCAAACTCTCACCTCACCTTTCACCGTTAATGCAGTAATTCTATTCCCATAGACATGGGCGCTCTTAGAGACCAATCCAAAGCTGGCGGCGCTCCACGCACTGTCGACAATTACTTGTTCAGAAGCTGCACCTCAGCGGTGTAGGGATTGAACAGCAATTACATTCGCTCAGAGCCACGATCCGTTCTTCGAACAAAGCCGAGACACTGTGTACTTCATTCCGCCCAGCAGAGCCCTCGCAGCTCCACGGCGTCCTGCATGTCTCGCGGTGACTCCGCCTCCACTCCCAGAGGGTAAGAGCGACCACCCTGGGGTCGCACCGCACGTTCTCCAAGCCCCTGCGCTCACACTAGAACCCTTGAGCGCGAGGTCGGGGTGTTTACGGCATTCGACGCCCCACGTATTGTCTGCAATGTAACCACAATATTTGCTGCTAATGGCAACAGGGGGCGGAATTGGAGGTATCCTGTGGTGAGCACAGTACGAAGCTACGCAGCGTGGTGGACAAGTAACTCACACCAGAGGTACAGTGCTAGTTTGCTGATACAAACCAGATTAATGGCAACCATAAACAAATCAAAAGTAGCATTATATCTACAACAACAGTTGTCGAAGTAGACATTTCGTCACAAATGAACCAAAGGAATTTCGCTGATTGACGAAGAACTTGCAGATGAAATATTAGCGTTACTGCTGATGACGAAACCTACTTAACAACTGAAAGTGACACTGAAACAGGTGACGAGTCATCTATTTCATCATCCTTGTCGAACAGGGTGCCACAAATCCTGTCTCCATTGAAAAGTAGTAAAGGGCTACTTCTGTCCAAGGAGCGGGCACTAAAGGTAATCACGTACCTGAAAGATCATCCGCAGCACAGTAAAAAAAAATAAAAAAAATTATGAACAGGTTTCGAATAAGTCCGCAACAGTACGACCGTAAAGTGCATAAGAACAAATACGCATATTCAATGCAGGACAATGCGCACGTGTCACAAAAAAATCGTTTGAAGGATGCTTGATACAATTTACAGGACGTGCATGATACGTTATGCACATCACACTGCGCGCGTGCGCGACATAGATTACAGTGATTTCAAGAGAAGCAGTTAATGATTGTGTAACTTTAAAGAGTGCTACAGAATTGTAAGGTAACTAAATTTTAGGCGAAGCGTGAACTTGACGATGCTCGGCAAACTGCAGAACTGGCCTGATAATTTGCAGATGAGATAAACTTATCCCGTCGTTCAGTAAAGAATCTGTTTTCGACTCCGACGAACCGGGATTTGTAGAAGGAATGTGTATGAAAGGAACCCTGTAAATTAGAGGTGCCAAGAGAATTGTACCACTATGAGCTAACATCAGTGCCTTAATGGATTCCTATACAACTATGACGACTGTTCATCTGAATTGTAAATTAGCTTGAAAGTTATTTATTGTCTTGCGAGACTCGCTTCCCACGCCCGGGTTCCCGGGTTCGATACCCGGCGGGGTCGGGGATTTTCTCTGCCTCGTGATGGCTGGGTGTTGTGTGCTGTCGTTAGGTTAGTAGGTTTAAGTAGTTCTAAGTTCTAGGGGGCAGATGACCATACATGTTAAGTCCCATAGTGTTCAGAGCCATTTTGTCTTGCGAGAAAAGAAAAGGTTCAAAAATGGCTCTGAGCACTATGGGACTTAACATCTGAGGTCATCAGTCCCTTAGAACTTAGAGCTTCTTAAACCTAACTAACCTAAGGACATCACACGCAGCCATGCCCGAGGGAGGATTCGAAACTGCGAGAGTAGCAGTCGCGCAGTTCCGAACTGAAGCGCCTAGAAACGCTCGACCATATTGCTGGAAGTTTGGGTGTTCTGCCCTCTACGATTCTTTCTCGTGTGCGTGACCTCATACGGACAGTAGGGAACATTTATGTCGCAACAGTGGAAAAAGGGGCGTAAGAGAACTACACCTGTTGTATGAGCGCAGGTTTTGGTCAACAGCTGGTCAAAGTAACTAGCTTTTGCTTCATTCCTGGTCTGCGTATAAAAATCACACCCCTTTAAAGCAAATTATCCCTCTTGAAAAGTGTGTGATATTGTAATTCATATCATCTGGAGCCAATGCACAAAATCAGTCTACGGATCATTTTTATCGTGCCTGTAAAACGTTATCTGACTATCTGCAGCCTTAAAGCATAGCCACTTTTACGATAAGCTCCATGAAAGACTCTCCGCATTCGGATGCATACCGTTACATTCCGTCAGTTACCATCACCCCTTTACACCAATATAATTCTGAATGCATTCTTTAAGATTTTATTCGTAACTGAATGTCCTACACGGTATGTAACTCCCAAGGATTTCGACTTCGACCTTGATGGTTTCAACCTTTGTGATAATTGTGGCTCTCCTTTTTTCATTGGGCGCCCATGATGCAAACTAATGGTTTGTCCACTTGTCCATTTTGTGAAGTGTAGGTCGTGCACTGAAGACCCAAAGAAACGGGTACACCCACCTAATATCGTGGATGTCCCACACGAACATGCAGAAGTGCCGCAACACGACGTGGCATGGACTAATGTCTGATGTAATGCTGGAGGGAACTGACACCACGAATCCTGCAGTGCTGTCCATAATTCCGTAACACTACGAGGAGGTGGAGATCTCTTCTGAACAGCACGTCGCAAAGCCATCGCAGATATGCTCAATAATGTTCATGTCTGGGGAGTTTGGTGGCCAGCGGAAGTGTTTAAGTGTTCCTGGAGCCATTCTGTAGCAATTCTGGACATGTGGGGTGTCGCATTGTCCTGCTGGAATTGCCCAAATGTGTCGGAATGCACAGTGGACATAAATGGAACCGGCTGATCAGACAGGATGCTTACGTACGCGTCAACTGTCAGAGTCGTATCTAGACTTATCAGGGCTCCCCTATCACTCCAACTGTACACGCCCCACACCATTACAGAGCCTCCGCCAGCTTGAACAGTCCCCTGTTGACATGCAGGGTCCATGGATTCATGAGGTTCTCACCATATCCGTACACGTTCGTCCTCTCGATACAACTTGAAACGAGACTCGTCCGACCAGGCAACATGTTTCCCTTCATCAACAGTCCAATGTCGGTTTTGAAGAGCCCGGGCGAGGCGTAAAGCTGTGTGCCGTGCAGTCGTCAAGAGTACAAGAGTGAGCCTTCGAGTCTGAAAGTCCATGTCGATGATGTCCCGTTGGATGGTTCGCACGCTGACACTTGTTGATGGCCCAGCAATGAAATCTGCAGCAATTTGCGGAAGCTTTGTACTTCTGTCACGTTGAACGATTCTCTTCAGTCGTCGTTGGTCCCGTTCTTGCAGGATCTTTTTCCGCCGCAGCGATGTCGGAGATTGATGTTTTACCAGATTCCTGATATTCACTTGTGAAATGGTCGTACGGGAAAATACCCTCTTCATCATTACTTCGGAGATGCTGTGTCACACCGCTCATGAGCCGACTATGACACCACGTTCAAACTCACTTAAATCTTGATTACCTACCATTGTAGCAGTAGTAACCGACCTAACAGCTACGCCAGACACTTGTTGTCATATATAGGTGTTGCCGACCACAGCGCCGTATTCTGCCTGTTTATATATCTCTGTATTTGAATACGCATGCCTATACCAGTTTCTTTGGCGATTCAGCTTATATCTCATAGAAGATTATCTCCGCGTCTCCCAGACACTCGTTTTCTTTCGCCCTCCTGATGTACACGGGGAGTCATTAGCAACAAATAATTTTACTGTCTTAATTGTTAAGACAACACATTCTAAAGATTCCTTGCCAAGCACTGAACTTGCGACTTCGCACTCAATGGGTTCTTTGTAGGTGTATCCCTCCAAGGCGGTGGTCTCTCTACCTTATCTGGCGCCATCGTGCACGGCCTTTTGATTGGCCGCGTCAAAGTTCCTCTATCAATCAAAGCTCCCAAACCAGGGCGAGACGTCGAACAAAGACACCTACAGACACTGAAGCAAGTACCCTAGAGGGACTGTTCAAAGCCGGCACTGGTTGTATATAACCCGGAGGAGATCTGTACATTGGCTCCCTCGCAGCCACTGTGTACGCTTCCCTCGTTCAGTGTTCTCGTTCGACATCCGCGATTCCAAACGCTCCTTCGGCTAAATATTCATCAATAGAAGTGTGCTATCTAAAAAACATGAAATATTCATAAATAGCAAGCCCTACTACAGCAAGGGATGAACAAGAGCAAATCTGTGAAACCGATTAATACCTCGCTGAACTGTGGAGTGTTTCCTACGTTCTTGCAGAAGATAGTCTTGGCCAAAACGGCGAAACATCTCCTATATGCAAGTCTTCATCGTTTCGTGGCCGCGTCGCGTCATTTTCCTCTTGAATTTCTTGCACACTATCCGTGTTCGACCCGTCTGCTGGAATCGTCTTCAGGAATTTTTGGTATTTGCTCTTTGCTGAGCATTGTCAAAGACGTGTCACGTTAACTAAATAAAAAGAAGTTGGACAATAAGCACTCTTTCATGTAAGTGAACGTGAGACGTCTTTGGCAGTGTTAACACCAGAAAATCCTGAAGAAGATACCAGCAGAGGCTTCGAAACTTCCTGTAGAAGAAATAGAGGAGGCACTTGACGCAACCTAGCAACCTATAAGATTGCAGCCGGTTGCAGTCCCGAAACCTCACGAACATTCAGTACGCCAGGAAAACTTCAAGAATCACGTCGATCGGTGTTGCTGCTGTCAGAAGTAGCACATCGTTCTCCTATATTAATAATTTCGTACGTACCCTTTAGAGGTTGTGGTGGTACCTGAATCAGATTAGCGATTCCGTGCAGAGTGAACGACGTAAGCAGCAAAAAGTAGTCTTAATACTCCAAGCGGGAGTCCTCTGCTATGGTTTAGCCAGTGGTGTACGAAGAACGACATCATCGGCGCCCCAAACCGTGTGAAAAAAAAAAAATTCAGCGGGTTATTCGAGCACCTTCCAGAAAGGAGGTCATTCGGGTCAAGGCAAAAGGACCACTGGAGACTTCTCAAAATTCACTAACCGGCTGGGAAGGAGCGAAGTTCGCGCTGAGTAGAAGGAGATCCTGAGACAAGTGTGTGAAGAACTCGTTATGCTGAAGGCGTAAACCACACTCTAGCTTTATCAATTTCGTACGAGCAGTTACTGTATCCGCGTCACTTACATCACGTGCAAGCTTCCCCATCACAACACCGCCATCCAGATTACAGTTCTGACAATGCATCGTTAGATATAGCACTGAACGTCTGCAGTTCACAGCTAACTTTTTATTTACGGACGAGGCGGGTTGCACATGAGTGGCAGGAACTATGGTAACCATATGTAATCAGAATCAAACCCTAAAGCGATTATGAATGTAAGACACCAGATTCGCGCTAGTATCAGTGTGTGGACAAGAATTGTAGGTGACAGACTAATAGCGCCAAACATTAAAATACTAGCTAACAAACCCGGTATTGTCCATGCACTCATTTTGCCAAGTTTCTATTACAAACGAAAACAAAAAATTAACTGTGTTTGTACAGAAGCATCGAAAAAATTTCAGTGCCATGTATTTGTGAAAACACCTTTGAAATTATGAAACAGTCGCGCAAAGGAATGTGAATAATGTAGAAACGTATAGGTACAGTATCCAAAATGGTGCTTCGCGAGTCTACAGTGTGATTTTGCAAACTTCTCTATGGCAACGCAATAAAGAAAAAGGTACGTGTGACCTGTGGGTGCTCTGAAATTTGCAGTCTTATTTAATTATTAATTTCTCCGTGTTTGGAGAGCCCTGCTACCCTGCAGCTGTGTATTCAATTAATCAAAGGCCGCTTCAGTACTTGGTATATACATTAGTAAAGTCCGGGACCACATCCGGGCCATTTTATGTGGACCTGAAACTGAGGTCGTCAATGTATTATATCATGGATATAAATATTTTAAATGGTATGAGATAGAAAATGAAGTATACACATGTACAAGTAAAAAAAGAATAAATAACTTCAGTATATAATCTTCTTTGTGTTGTTGAGAAGCAACGTCGAATGACAAAAAATGTCTGATGCATTTAAAAGTTATATGCTCAATGCTATCGTGAGAAAACGCAAAAACTGTAGAATTCTGTAGATCAAAATTATTGACATGAATTTAACATATCTAATTGGGCCACTGTTGTTGTTACTGTGGTCTTCAGTCTGAATTCTGGCTCCAAGCAGGCTACTCTATCCTGTGGGAACCTCTACCTCTCAGAATATCTATTGCAACCTACATCTTTCTGAATCTTTTTGGTCATCTTTACGCCAGTGACTGTTATAAGTTTTTATTGCACACTATTGCAATTTCGGCCTTAGGCGATTATCAGGTGCTGATATTACGGCTTTAAGGCATGTCAAGGTAATGTAAGCTGACACATTTGTATGTCATTGTCAATTCTGTTAAATACGTTCGTGTCGTTGTTATACAGTGCGAGCACACGTATTCAGACATCGTAAAACAACATAATCTGTAAATGCACACGTTCGTTAACCCATCACTAGTCACAAATGCATTAGACTACAGTTGCAGACTACGAAATCTGAATCTGCTTCCTGTATTCGTCCCCTTATGATTTCCCCCCCCCCTCCCCCCCCCCCTCCCCCCCCCACACACACACACCCCTCGAATATTAAATCGGTGCTCCCTTGATATCTCAGAATATGTCCTATCAACCGATCTCTTTCCTGGTCAAACTGTGCATCAAATTTCTTTTCTGCCCATTTTTAGTCAGTACCTCTTCGTTAGCTACATGATACACTCACCTAATCTTCAATATCCTTCTGTTGACCACATTTCGAAAGCCTCTCTTTTCTTTTCGTCTAAATTGTTTACCGTCCATGTTTCACTTCCATACATAGCTACACTCCAAATAAATACTTTCATAAAAATGCTTCCTAACACTTAAATCTAAATGTTAACAAATTTCCCTTCTTCAGAAATGGTTTTCCTGTCAGTGCCAGTCTACACTTTATATCCTCTCTACTTTGGCCATCACCAGCTTCCTTGCTGCCCAAATAGCATCTGCTGTTTATGTGTCTCGTTTCTCAATCTGATTGCCTTAGCACCACCTGATTGTATTCGACTATATTCCATTACCTTTGATTTGCTTTCCTTGATGTTCGTCTTATACTCTCCTTTCAGGGCACTGTGCAATCCGTTCAACTGCTCTTCCAAGTCGTTTGCTGTCTCTGACAGAATTACAATGCCATCGGCGAAAGTCTAAGTTTTTATTTCTTGTCCCTCAACTTTAACTCCTATTCCAAATTTTTGTTTGGTTTCCGTTACTACTTGTTCAATGTACAGATTGAATAACATCCAGAAAATGCTACTACCCTGTCTCACTGGCTTTTGAACCTCTGCTTCCTTTTCATGCCCCTCGACTCTTATAACTGCCGTGTGGTTTCTATAAAAGTTGTAAATAGCCTTCCGCTCCCTATATTTTACCCCTTATACCTTCAGAATTTCAAAGAGTATTCCAGTCTACTCATAAACTTTCTGTAAGTCTACAAATGCTATAAACGTACGTTTGCCTTCCCTTAACCTATCTTCCAAGATAAGTCATAGGGTCAGTATTGCCTCGCGTGTTCCTACGATTCCCCGGAATCCAAACTGATCTTCTCCGAGGTCGGCATCTCCAGTTGTTCCAGTCTTCTGTAAAGAATTAGTATTTTGCAGCCATGACTAATCTACGTCCACTTTCCCTTCTATAGTGTTGATTTCGAGCACATCTCTCTTGTGTAGGTACTCTATACACTGCTTTCTCCTTTCAGCTTTCGCTTCTTTGTTTAGGACTGGTTTACCATCTGAGCTCTTGATATACATTCAACTGCTGTTCTTTTCCACATAGGTCTCCATGGTTTTCCTGTAGTTGGTATATATCTTCCCCCCAGTGAAAATGCTCCTAAGTCCTTACATTTGTCCTGTGCTTAGCAGTTTTTCATTTCCTATAAATCTTATTTCTTAAGCATATGTATTTCCTTTCGCCTGATTCTTTTGCTGCATTTTTAAATTTTCGCCTTTCATCAGTATAATTCAACATCTCTTGTATTCTCCAAGGCTTTCTACTAGGCCTTGTCATTTTACGTATTTGATCCTCTGCTTCCTTCACTATTTTACCTCCTAAGGCTGCCCATTCGTCTTCGACTGTATTACTTTCCCCTGTTCTAGTCAACCGTTGCCTAATGCTTCCTGTGAAACACTCAACAACCTCTGGTTCTTTCATATTATCCTGATCCCATCTCCTCAGTTCCTATCTTTTTCAATTTCCTCAGTTTTAAAGTACAGTTCGTAACCATTAAATTGTGGTCAGAGTCCACATCTGGCCCAAGAAATGTCTTACAGCATCAAGTCAGTACCATGATGTTTGTTCATGTACTGCCTTCTTTAGCAAACTTCTTGATGCTGGCGACAGCGTATCAACACCATACTACGAATACAGCTTGCGGTGGCTTGCTGCATCATCCTTGCCGCTGCACATCTATAACCACGCGCCATAGTCATAGCAACAGACGGCGTCCTCCATGTATGTTTTTTTTTACTATCAGCGGCCATCTTTACAACGGAGTTTCTATGGAAACAGCGTCCCTGAAAATACCAACCATTGAACCAGGTGATGATCTGTTACCACACACTGGCTCTTTTAATTTGAAATGTATTTAGCTTAAACGATTATTTTCAACGAACGTATATAATTATTTGTAAGCTACTGTTCATATAATGTTACAGAAACACATTTTCTGACGACACAATACTTTCTTTGATTTGTGGCAGAGTTTTAACATGTTGTCACCAGCATCAAGTAGTTGGTTGAATTTTCATAAAAGAAGGCAGAAGGTAAACAACAGCCTTGGTGCTGGTGACAACACCTTTTCTTCCATATTTTTATTAGTTGTTCCGAACGTATCTCAAGTAAGTCACTGCCCATTGTCTGAAACTGGCGTCACGCGGCACAAACGCGCGTTTTCTACTCTATTTTTCCCGCGGCGGAGCAGCCATCAGCGGACATGCCACCAGAAGCAGTAATCGGTGGTGATTTCACGCAGCTGAACAGCGTGCCATCGGCTGCAGCCATACGGGTCAATACCAGTTATCTGAACTCATGCTGCTCTTTCTGTTTACGCACACTATGCTATTTTCAGACTCACTTCCCTAATTAATAAGACACTTTTTATACCTGTACGGTGCGTTAGATCTGAAGATGGCTAACGTAAAGGCCGAAACTGTTTTAAATAAATGGTTATTGTGATAAGTTACTGTAGGTCGCTGTTATATCCAAACCATGTCATCCACAGTTATGACGAATTGTGTAACGATTTTTGTGAAATATGAAAACTTACTTATTCTGAAGGCTGCAAGAACAAGCGTGAGAATTAGTGCACAATCATCTAAACAGCCTACGTATCCAAGCTGCCGATAGGAATAATATACAAAAGAATGGAAAAGAAAGTTGAGGATGTGTCGGATTACGATCAGTTTGGCTTTAGGGGTGTAGGAATGGTAAAAGCATCAGAGAGGTAATTCTGACGATGCGGTTGGCAATAGAAGCAAGACTAAAGAAAAATCAAGATACGTTCGTAGGATTTGTCGACTCGGAGAAAGACGTTCGACAGTGTCAAATGGTGGAAGATGTTCGAAATTGTGAGATAAATAGCGGTAAGCTATACGGAGAGACGGTTATCACACAACTGGTACAAGAGCCAAGAGGGAAACAACAGTGGAAGACCAAGAACGAAGCACTAGGATTAAAAAGTATGTAAGACAGGGATGTGGGCTTTCGCCCCTATTGTTCGAGCTGTACATCGAAGAGGCAATGATGGAAATAAAAGAGAGGTTGAAGAGTTGAATTATAATTCAAGGTGAAAGGATGTTAATGATAAATTCACTGATGACACTGCTATTCTCAGTAAAGAGAAGAAAAGTTACAGGATCTTCTGAATGGAATGAACAGTCTAATGAGTACGGAATATGAACTGATAGTAAAGCGAAGAAAGACGAAAGTAATGAGAAGTAGGAGAAATGGGAAGAACTAGATACTTAACAGTAGGACTGACGGTCACGGAGTAGACAAGGCTAAGGAATTCTGCTACCTAGGCAGTAAAATAACCCATGATGGACGGAGCAAAGAGCACGTCAAAATCAGAGTAGCAATGGCAAAAAGGGCATTTCTGTCCAAGAAAAATTTAGTAGTATGAACCATAAGCCTTAATTTGAGGAAGAAATTTCTGAGAATGTACGTTTGGAGCACAATATTGT
This sequence comes from Schistocerca serialis cubense, assembly GCF_023864345.2. Classification (NCBI taxonomy): domain Eukaryota; kingdom Metazoa; phylum Arthropoda; class Insecta; order Orthoptera; family Acrididae; genus Schistocerca; species Schistocerca serialis. Next base: position 12,899,758 of record NC_064644.1, read on the forward strand.
ATGGTAGTGAAACACTGACTGTCGGGAAACCTGAACAGAAGAGAATCGAACCATTTGATATGTGGTGCTACAGGCGAGTGTTGAAAATTAGGTAGACTGATAAGGCAGGGAATGAGGAGGTTCTGCGCAGAATCGGAGAGAGGAAAGGAATATGTGGAAAACACTGACAGGAAGAAGGAACTGGATGATAGAAGACGTCAGGACGTAACTTCCATGCCACAAGAGGGAGTTGTAGAGAGTAAAACCTGAATAGGAAGACAGATATTGGAATACATTCAGAAAATAATTGAAAACGTAGGTTTCAAGTGCTATTCTGAGATGAAGAGATTGTCACATGAGAAGAATTCGTGGCGGGCAGCATCTAACCAATTAGAAGACTGATGACAAAATGAGAAGAGAAAACGTTCCTGGACGTCCCTTATGCACTACTGGCCATTAAAATTGCTACACAAAGAAGAAATGCAGACGATAAACGGGTATTCACTGGACAAATATGTTATACTAGAACTGACATGTGATTACGTTTTCAGGCAACTTGGGCGCATAGTAGCCAGAAGAACCACCTCTAGCCGTAATAATGGCCTTAATATGTCTGGGCATTGAGTCAAACAGAGCTTGGATGGCGTGTACAGGTACAGCTGCCCATGCACCTTCAACACGATACTACAGTTCATCAAGAGTAGTGACTGGCGTATTGTGACGAGCCAGTTGCTCGTCCACCATTGACCAGACGTTTTCAATTGGTGAGAGATCTGGAGAATGTGCTGGCCAGGGCAGCAGTCGAACATTTTGTGTATTGAGAAAGGCCCGTACAGGACCTGCAACATGCGGTCGTGCATTATCCTGCTGAAATGTAGCGTTTCGCAGGGATCGAATGAAGGGTAGAGCCACGGGTCGTAACACATCTTAAATGTAACGTCCACTGTTCAAAGTGCCGTCAATGCGAACAAGAGGTGACAGAGACGTGTAACCAATGGCACCCCATACCATCACGCAGGGTGATACGCCAGTATGGCGATGACAAATAAACGCTTCCAATGTGCGTTCACCGCGATGTCCTCAAACACGAATGCGACCATCATGATGTAAACAGAAGCTGGATTGATCCGAAAAAATAACGTTTTGCCATTTGTGCACCCGCGTTCGTCGTTGAGTACACCATCTTAGGCGCTCCTGTCTGTGATGCAGCGTCAGGGGTAACCGGAGCCATGGTCCCTGAGTTGATAGTCCATGCTGTTGCAAACGTCGTCGAACTGTTCGTGCAGATGGTTGTTGGCATGCAAAGGTCCCCATCTGTTGACTCAGGGATCGAGACGTGGGTGCGCGATCCGTTAGAGGTATGCGGATGAGATGCCTGTCATCTCGACTGCTAGTGATACGAGGCCGTTGGGATCCAGCACGGCGTTCCGTATTACCCTCCCGAACCCACCGATTCCATATTCTGCCAACAGTCATTGGATCTCGACCAACGTGAGCAGCAGTGTCGCGATACTATAAACCGCAATCGCGATAGGCTACAATCCGACCTTTATCAAAGTCGGAAACGCGATGGTACGCATTTCTCCTCCTTACACGAGGCATCACAACAACATTTCACCAGTAAACGCCGGTCAACTGCTGTTTGTGTAGGAGAAATTGGTTGGAAACTTTCCTCATGTCAGCACTTTGTAGGTGTCGCCACCGGCGCCAACGTTGTGTCAATGCTCTGAAAAGCTAATCATTTGCATATCTCAGCATCTTCTTCCTGTCGGTTAAATTTCGCGTCTGTAGCACGTCATCTTCGTGGTGTAGAAATTTTAATGGCCAGTAGTGTACAAGACATCATGGAGTAACTTCCATCCAACAAGAGGGAGCTGTAGAGATTAAACCCGAAGAGGAAGACAGATATCGGAATACATCCAGAAAATAATTGAAACATAGATTCTGAGATTAAGAGATTGTCACAGGAGAGGAATTTGTGGCGAGCAGAATTAAACCAATCAGAAGAGTGATGACAAAAAAAAAGAGAAAAACGTTACTGGACGTCCCTCGTGTCTTCGCCGTCAGACGTCGCTCAGTGCTAAAATGAATGGAGGGCACTGAGTCACTGGCTGCTAGGTTTGTGCCTGCCTGTCGCTCCTGCCCCCCTCGGCCAGCCGGCGGCCAGCACCGCCCCTCCTCGGCCCCCACAGCGCCGCCCCCCCGGCTTCTCCGGACACAACGGCCGTCGCAGCGCCAGCGCAGGCAGACGGAGTGCTCTCTGCGGACCCAGCCGCCGGCGGACGGTCGCAGGCCCGCTCGCGGCTTCTGCCCGGACGGCCGCTGTTTCGCCCCAGCACAGGCCATTATCAGCTGTAACGAGCAGCGCGGCAGCGCCGGACTCGGCCGTAATAGAAGGGCCCGGCCGTAAATCCTATCGGCGCGCAGCTTCACTCGCAGACCCTGCGCCGTTCCCTCCCCCGAGACCTCAGCCGCGATCCGAGACAAACTCAATTTCTCCTCCTCCCGAGACGCATAATTCGTGATCGGCAATAACCGTCGATGTATCGTTAATCTAGAAATTGGCTGTTCGAAAGAAAAAGAAGGAAAAAGTAAGAAGGATTTAAATGTGGTGAAAAATTAAAAAAAAGTCTCTCCACTAAAACTCCCAGCTCGCTCATTCTTTAAAGATACAGTGAAAACTTCTTCTGCCCAGTTCCTATAACGCACAACTTGACGGAATGAGATGTAGTAACTGCCACGTGACTGTTTTAAGAAAGATGAGGAAAACCTGTAGCTTCCGTATTCATCATCATCATCATCAGCCAATTCAATCATTAAATGATGTGGCCTCTTCGAGTCGTGGATTCAGGTAGGCTTTCAGCAGTCCTCCCCAAGTGGGACGGTCTTGGGCAGTTCTCTGCCAGGTGTTACCAGCGATCTCCTTGATGTCTTTGTCCCATCTGTCTGGTGGTCTTCCGCTAGGTCTCCAGTGCTCCCTCGGACTCCACTTCTGTATTATTATACTTAAAAAGGTCATATTTGGTGAATTAATTGCCGTTAGCGATCTCTGTAAGTACCCAGCCACTGTTGCCCAGTATCCTGCGTATATTGCGCGACGTCAGTTTCGAAATTCAGATTGAAGGGAACAGTGAAAAAAAAGTGTTGCACCATTCTTTAGAGCGATTACACATAATTAATAACATAAGGCTGTATTCTTTAGCTGTGAACACTTCAGGTTAGCCTTTACAGTGGCTGTTATTGACATCACATGAAACAACAAATTTACTGTTGTCAGTCGCTGCTTATTTATCTCCGCGATGCGTTTCAAAAGTTTAAGCCTCCATCATCAGGTGGATTTACATTTGTTAGTATGAAATATGTGTGTGATGTGTTACGATTTTTGGAGGAACTTAAGGCACTGTCTCGAATGGTCAGCCGGCCGGAGTGGTCGTGCGGTTCTAGGCGCTGCAGTCTGGAACCGAGCGACCGCTACGATCGCAGGTTCGAATCCTGCCTCGGGCATGGATGTGTGTGACGTCCTTAGGTTACTTAGGTTTAATTAGTCCTAAGTTCTAGGCGACTGAGGACCTCAGAAGTTAAGTCATATAGTGCTCAGAGCCATTTGAACCACTTTCCAATGGTCACAGGTTCCTTTCTCAGTCCTAACACTCACATCTATATTTTGTAAACAACTATGGCGTATGGAAAAGTCATATTTACAAAATATGACAGTATATATGTGATGTGTTACGACAGTAAAAGGCACCTGTGACGACTGGAGACAGAGCCATATGTTGCTCCAAAAATCGTTATACAACTCACACATACGTCATACTTACAAATGTAAACTAACCTGATGATGGAGGTTTAAAAGTTTGAAACGAGCCGTGGAGATAAATGAACAGTGACTGGTAACAGTAAACTTGTTGTTTCATTTGATGCTATGTTCCAGCATCTGAATTACCAGTGTGAAACCGTAAGTCGTTATTCAAGTTTAAGCTTCAAAGCAGAGACGATGTAAAATATAGACTGGCAGTTGCAAGAAATGCATTTCTGAAGCAGAGGAATTTATTAACGTCGAAAATAAACAGGGTGATTCTCACTAACGTTTAAAAAGCCCCGAAGCAACCTAGATGACGCTGCGACGAGTAATTTAGCACAAGAAACATGGGGCCGCAAATGCCGGGAAATACCCCAAAAGTGGAGGACCAATGTCAGACACGTGACGTCACCAGATGATGCACCTCGCCGGACGTCGAACAGAGGAGCCTAGCGGTCTGTCACAGCTCATCACACCAAAACAAGTATTCACGTCGGTGTGCCTCAGGGCTTGCATGCACGACTTCAGCGCTTGGGGATCGGGGTTCGAATCTTGCGTCTGACAGGCAGTGTTTGTGTGTCTGATTTTCTTTTTTTCTTGATTTCGTTGGACAGTTATGTGTTTACATTGACATAAAGTTTAGTATTTTATGTACCAGTCTCGTGATCTCCGCTGGTTAAGGTAGCAAAGAACAGTTCAATAGAAACCTACTGTATTGGCACACAAGTAAATAAGTACAAGTTTCCGAACTGCATCGCTACCAGTAAACGAATTACGTGTACATTACTAAATAAAGTAGGTAAACAAAAGAGGAAAGGACAAAAGGAACGAACCACAAAATAAGAACAGCTGTTGCTTGGTTACAGCGAGGACAATAATTTTGTAACTTCTGTGTTTACTGATGATCACATTTACGAAAGGTGTTCGAAAACAGAATAGCCTAGAGAAGCCATGTGTAGGTAGCACTGTCAACTACTGGCGACGGAAGGATGGAAAAATCCAGTGGCTGCACGTGCGACGAAGTACGTCATCTTGTGACGTCACATGTTCAACATTTGTCATCCACTTTTGGGGTAGTTGGCTCTGAGCACTATGGGACTCAACTGCTGTGGTCATCAGTCCCCTAGAACTTAGAACTACTTAAACCTAACTAACCTAAGGACATCACACACATCCATGCCCGAGGCAGGATTCGAACCTGCGACCGTAGCAGTCGCACGGTTCCGGACTGCGCGCCTAGAACCGCGAGACCACCGCGGCCGGCTTTTGGGGTAGTTCCCAACTTCTGCGGTCCCATGTGTCTCATATTAAATTAGTTGTCTCAGTCTCATCTACATCACTTCGATGGTTTTTAAACACTAGTAAGAATTATCCTGCACATTTAAGTGTGAGGAAGTCATCTCTGAGGCCGCGGTGGTCTAGCGGTTCTAGGCGCTCAGTCCGGAACCGCGCGACTGCTACGGTCGCAGGTTCGAATCCTGCCTCGGGCATGGATGTGTGTGATGTCCTTAGGTTAGTTAGGTTTAAGTAGTTCTAAGTTCTAGGGGACTGATGACCACAGATGTTAAGTCCCATAGTGCTCAGAGCTATTTTTGAAGTCTTCTCTGAAAGTTTTTGTTGGACTGTAGCTATGTATAGATGTGAATCAAGGACGATAAAGAGTTCAGACAAGAAGACAATGGAGATTTTTGAAGTGTGAAGGTTAGATGGATAGATCGCAAAAATAGTGAAGAGTGGAGAAAAGAAATTTGTGGGACAGCCTGACCTGAAGCAGGGCTCGGTTGATAGGACACATTCTGAGACATGAAGGGGTCACCAGTTTAGTGTTGGAGGGAAGTGGGTGGGAGGGAAGTAAAATTCGAAGGATGCCAAAAGTGAATACAGTAATCAGATTCAAAAAGATGTAGTTTGCCGTAGTTATTCGGAGATGAAGCCGTCTGCACAGTTCAGCGTGACGTGGAGAGTCGCATCAAACCGCTCTTCGGACTGAAGACCACAACAACAACCCAATACATACTACAGCAAGTGGTAGAATTAGGTGCTGATAACTGGCGGACATGCGTAACTCAATATGGCCGAAAATGTCAAGTGGCAGGTTTTTGAAACTCACCACCTTAACTGATGGTTATCCTTGTTGTAAGCACACTGTGTTGTCGCTGCCGATCCCTTGGCAGTATAGATAGTCACCTCTCTAAGAATACTGAGTGTACATGCAGTGCGGGAATTGTGGCCTGCAAAAGGAAAGTTACTATAATTTGAAGGAATGGATCAAGTTTTCCTCGCGGAATTTATGTACTGTGCAGTAAGTGCAACCATTTTAGTGTCAATGAGCTAGTAAAAGAAGGGAAATTTCTGAATTCATGGGCCTTAACTCGAGAACAACAATCAGCCGCTTTTCGACGGTTACAGGACTAACAATAGTGAACTTGATTGTAAGTGAATGGCCGTTTCGGTTTAGTGAACAACATAAAATCTGTGTGACTAACTATCACGAGTAGACACACCTTCGTTCCGCATTTTGTGTATCAAGATCTTCAGCCAGTCGCAGTAAAAAACGGTCATACGCCACGCACGTAAAAACGCTGGATAAGGTCGGAGGATAGAGTTATCTTAGTTTCAGGAACTGTGCTACTCGTCAAATCTAGAACTAACTACTGGAGTTACAGATTTTGCGTGACTGTGTTGCAAGTAATTGAAACGAGTGCCTCAACTGCACGACAACAATCTATAACGACTATTTCTTTTTTTTTTTCAAGATCCAATCGTTCTCGAAATTAAAACCACAGTGAAGATTTCTTCAGGTGTGTTGCGCAGCGTCTCTAGTGTTGCCCATCGAACGCATCACGTCGCAGGTCCCTGTTCTGAGCACACAGCCAGCGTGTAAAGAAGCCTCCCGTGAGATGTCCGAGCTATCCTTCTACGATTCTAGAAAATCGTCTGCTAAGGGCACTTCGGAACAAGAGCAGAGGAATGTTCCCACCGAGTATTGTCTTTCTTTACTGCAATGCTCGGCCGCAGTAGCAACAATGATAATCCTACAACACTTTTAATGGGAAGTATTTGCCTGTCCTCCACAAAGCCCCGACTTGGCTCCGTCGGATTTATATCTATCTGCTCACATTAAACGCTGCCTATGAGGATGACATTTTGGCACAGACAGCGAGCCGCAAATCAGCGTATAGAATTATAAGAAAGAACAGGCGTCTGCCTTGTATGACTAGGGTATTGGAAAGTTGGTACAATGCCATGACAGATACCTCAGTTGGAAGGGTGACTGTGTAAAAAAGTAGCTGGAAGGTGTAGCTAAACAACTTTGAAAATAAAACATTTTTGATTTTGACTATGGTTTCCATTTCGTGAAAGATCGAACCTTTCCTTTATATATATATAAAAAAAAGTACATTGTGCTACAACAGATCTTGTTGTTGAAGTGCCAGTTAAGGGGCTCCGGAACGCCCTATACTTGCAATGTTAAAATAACGCTTATAAATTACATGTTTCCTCACAAAGTATTTGAGGTAGGAGGTTGAACATTTTACAGATTATTTATTGGAATATGGGCTACAACTTAACACAGGGATTTTACAAAATTTTAGTTCAGTTATTAAAGATGATTTTTTTTCAATTGTAATGAAAATTCACAACATTTTTTTGCAATTTTTTATTTATATATTCAAAAATATACAGTTTTTTGGAAAAAGACTGTGTTAAATTATGCAGAAGGTACTGTGTAACATTTACTGAAAGTTTGAAACAAATATGTTTGGAAGATCCTTAGAAAACATGTAATTAGTATGAGAAAATAAAAGTTTTGGGAATCGAGCGACAAAGATTGGATTAACTTTTTAGTGCATTCCAGGTCCATAGGATGGATTATCTTCATCCTCTGCAAACTCCTCCTCCAGCTTCCTCTTGTTCCTCCTCCTGTTTACTCTTGCTTATATTTCTAGACTCTTTACAGCCCTGTCTGCAGCCCGAAGGCGTTCCTTGTCTAAAGCAAGCATCGCTCGTTGTTGTGTTCGTAGATTTTGCTAACATTTTCTTCAGTTGCAGTTACTGTAACACTGTTCCAAAAGGTGGTCATGTATGAACACTTATCACATTTCAGTTGTATTTCACTAGCAAGTCCTACGTGCTTTATTATGGAGAGTTCCAAACCAACTTCACTACAATGAATACATCTTACACAGTTTGAAAAAATTCCTTTGAGAACCGACATATCAAATATTTCATTCACATCCGATTCGCCCATAAAACATTCATAGTTTTCACTCATTGAACCAAGCTTCTTCTGTGAAATATTTTCTTTCCCACTTTGACTGCTATGGGCAGGTGTACTTGAGAGGTTAGGTTCACTCACTTGGTTATCGTCTTTATTGTTTACAGTAATAACACATACCTTTGGCTTTCCAACATTTCTCCTTTTCTTAAAAGCCTTCAGAGGATTTCTAATAACTTTACTTTTACTCATTATTATACTTCAACAAAACAGAGACTCAAGAAACAGAATTAATTACAAATATTTTCGAGATAACGACAGAGTAAATAAACATGAAACAATCGACAATCACACCAGCGATATATATTGAACCAGCACAGGTTAGCCACAACACATACTTTATCTCATATCACTAAAATGTACCTGATGAACACGGACGTTGATAATAACACCATTTGACAGCAGTTTAATAGCGCCACAATGGGTCACGCCCATGTAGAACACATTTCAAAAAAAATTTAAAAATAGTTGTAGTCTTCGGAATTGAATAAATTATATATCTATTAAAAGGTAATAGTCTGCAGATTCAGAAAACGCAAAAAAGTAAAAATTGAACTTTTCATGATTTTGAGCCTTTCCGGAGCCCCTTAACGATGACGTCGATTATATGATAATCGTGAACCTCATTGTGTGAATGCTCCCCCAGACTACAACTGCTGTGTTTTACGAACAATAAGACGCTATTGACTATAAGACGTACGTTCATTTTTAAGAATTTTTTTAAAATAACTTTTTTACCATTTTCATTTTTATATTGCAAATGCTGACTAAAAAAGTATTCTTAGTTCATAAAGCCGAACTGATCTTTAAAATCCCGGAAAATTGTCATCTGAACTTTCTTCTTCTTCTTCTTCTTCTTCTTCGTAGTTGTCATCATCGTTGTCCTCTTCTTGTATAAGACGGTCTCCATATCCACCAAGGGCGTTACTTATGCCGCACTTCTTTAAAGACTTAACAATAATGTCTTCTTTCACTCTACACCACGACTGTTTTATCCTCTGACACATTTGTTTGACTGCAAGTTGTTTTAAAGGGCCCTTCGGCGTGAATTCATCTTGGATTTCAGCCATCGTCCATTTGTTCCATTCCTTTCCCATATACACTTTAAGTGGTTTATTTATTGAGACGTCAAGGGTTGCAATTGAGAAGTAAGTCCTCCCAGATAACAGCAAGCTCTGTATTTCATTGTCTCAATTTCTCTTTCAGAGGATTTTTAAAATGACTGGTAAACTAATCTAGAGCAAGAAGAGAACTCGTCTTCAATAAAACACATTTCTCTCTCCCTCGCACACACACTGTTAATCCATAATTTCATACCAGCCTCGTCCATCCAACTCTTGTCATCCACGTGAAAAGATAACATCTCGCGATATTTCATGTTTTGGCATTGTTTTGCGCCTGCAAATGATAACTGGATTAAGTTTACTACCGCCAGCACGACATGAAAAGACAACAATGTAGTGCATTTCTTCATGTCCACTTGTTTTTATAGTTACAGCTTTAGCAACTTTCATGGGAACAGTTTTGTTACTCGGCACATCAAATGTCATTTTCGCCGTTTGTCTAACCTGTAGTTGAACACTAGTTTTCTTTCGCTGTTGAATAATAAATAGATGGAAGGACAATATTTTCTCTTCATAGTCTTGTGGCATTTTCTGAGATGATTTGGTTTTCGTTCGCATGTTAAGTCCATGACGCTTCATGAACGTGTAGCGCCAGCCAACTCCACGCTTAGAATCTGTTAAGTTCCACTGTAGCGCTACCTTACAAGTGTGTATTTCAATCATTTTTGTTTCCCAATCCCATTTCGACAGTGACCTTGTATTCATTTCAATAAGTCATCTTCCAATTTTGGCCAATTTACATTCAGTCCTGTATTTGCACATGTAGTCCTCCACATTCTTTTTCAATTCTTCTTTACCAGCCCGCCAGACGCGAATGATTTTGTCTGCTGGTGAAGAGCCGAACTGCCGCTCAGCTGGTCAGTTTCCGTGTTCTTCTGCATATGCTATTACTTTCAATTTGTAGCCCGCATCATATGAATACTTTTTTATTTTTTTCCGTTAACGAAACTAGCTACTAACAAAAATATTGTACTGTTGTGAGACCTTAACTTTTCCCGGCGAATCGAATGTTCGAATAACTTACGGGTTTGCTGCCGGGTGACGTAGTCGAACACCGCCTATATTTCGACAGGAGCACACCCTGCCATTCTCAAGGCAGAATCTCCGTGTTGTTGTATTCCATAGGATGACCGGTGTCAAGGCAATGTTCTGCAATAGCGGATTTGCTCGGCTGTTGTAAGCGTGTGTGACGCTTATGTTCAATACACCGGTCTTCCACAGTCTTGATTGTCTGACCAATATATGACATGCCACAACTGCAAGAAATACGATAGACCCCAGCCTTACGCAAACCGCGATCATCTTTTACGGACGCCAACAGGGCCTTAATCTTAAAAGGTGGCCGAAAAACACATTTCACATCATATTTCCGCAAAATACGGCCAATCCTGTTGGAAATGCTTCCTGTGTAAGGCTCTGTCTCTCATCAAAAACAGAGGGACAGAATTAGTGCTACCTCACCTGTTGATTAATAGTAACTATCGATATTTCTGATCTTGGTTATCTTTGGTTGTGTTGACACTTGTTCTGTGTGTGGTGTCTTCCTTGTTTCTCCTCTGTGAACCGAGGTATTAAATTTGCTTGCACATTTTTCTTCCTTGCACTTGTGCCTTGAGAATGGCAGGGTGTGCTCCTGTCGAAATATCGGCGGTGTTCGACGACGTCTACCGGCAGCAAACCCGTAAGTTATTTGAACATTGTACTGTTACCGATAACACAGATCACTTTCAATTCACGTTCACTGGCACAGTAGACTGCAATGACGCATTATAGGCTAGAAAGTGTACGGGGCGTGAGGCAGACAGTGGTAGCAAGCTTGTGAGTCCCCGCAGCTCATGTTCGTCGCATCGGAGCACCCCTGCTGCCAGTTAAATTCAGTGTTGCCAGACAGAGATATGTTTCCTGCGGCATCGAATATATGACCATTTTAAAGGCTGGCGGTAAATCAGACACTGAGCTTTTTATATTAATTTCGAGTATAAGTCGCTCACGAATTTTGGAGGCAGTTATTCGAAGAAAACAGTGCGTCTTATAGTCCGCAAATTACGAACATTTCGTGATAAGCTTTAGTTGCTCGTGTCGTCAGTGAGAGAACAACCGCCGAGGGGAACCAGGTACGTGCGATCTACGCATGTGCTCACAAAGTATCCAATCTACGTCCCTGTGTTTACGTAACTCTGTCCAGCATTCTCAGAATGTTATTTCAGCCCCTGGTCTTGTTGCTTACTGTCCCAGTAGCATGGGACAAAATATTGCCTGAATTGAGAAACTTTCAAAGATAGAGATTGATACCATAGCCGAGTGTTTGGCTATAGAACATTCTCAGTCCCAGCTGACTCACTGTAGAGCGCTTCTTTCGCTTTGTTATCCCTATTATCTTCTTGAGTGTATTTCACTAAGAAGACCTGCACATCACTGGAACGAAAGTAGTACTGCACGTGTTCCCTTGTGTATAGCTCTGGCTTACTCAAACCGACAGTACTTACGCTTCCTCTCTGTCTGTATGCTCTCAAGTTTTCAAACAGACAATAGAATCTCCTGTAATGCGTATAAGGACAAATAATTGTAACTCATCATCAATAGCCGGCCATTGTGGCCGATCGGTTCTAGGCACTTCAGTCCGGAACTGAGCTGTTGCTACGGTCGCAGGTTCGAATCCTGCCTCGGGCATGGATGTGTGTGATGTTCTTAGGTTAGTTAGGTTGAAGTAGTTCTAAGTCTAGGGGCCTGATGACCTGAGATGTTAAGGTCCATAATGCTTAGAGCCATTTTTTTCATCATCAGTAAGTATAGCGTGTATTGATGAACTACTTAGGATCCTCAATGGGCGGGATTTTATGTAATGATAAATTTTGCTTCTGGGGTGGGCTGATTTTGGGGAGGAGACCAAACTGCGAGGTCATCGGTCTCATCGGATTAGGGAAGGAAGTCGGCCGTGCCCATTCAATGGAACCATGTCGGCATTTGCCTGAAACGATTCAGGATATCACGGAAAACCTAACCAAGGATTGAACCGTCGTCCTCCCGAATACGAGTCCAGTGTGCCAAGCAGTGCGCCACCTCGCTCCAGCTGTGCAGTACTTTTGCTTTTGCCACACGTCGAACGTCATTTGTGTTACATTTACAAAATACGTTTCACAATTCCTATCACAGGTTCTTAGGTCTTGTAGAGTGCCCTTACCAGCTAACGTTTTGACAAGGAATTCATGTCCTGAAATGTAAAGTATTGATATCAAATAAATTTGGAGATTGAATAACTTTCAAATTTTCCGCTTCACGATCTGACACGTAATGGTATAGGTGCACAGTGCTTGTATTCGAAAGATTTTCGAGATTTCCCCAGTCCATCATATCCCATTATCGTCGGACTACAACAACGGCTCTGTGAAACTGGTGCGTTCCCGTCTCAGAGGGTTGACTATGGTGCATCGTGGATTTGCACCAGGGTTCGTAGATCGTGCGTATGAGAAGATGCCTTACAGGTACACCTTCCTTGTGCAACGGACAGAGGGTCGCCACGTGCATCAGCTACGGGAGATCACACACGTCAGAACTCATTGCCTATGCTGTGCGCACACAGTGAAGCGGGAGACTGTAGGTGTTCCGATCTTCAAACTTATTTTAAACCCAGATGGTACATTTTCGAACGTGCGTTCCTTATCAAAAGTTTACCGGTACCTGATAAGTTCCCACTAAAGCCCACAGAAACCTGTATTGGGGGTTGTGAAACACTATATATATACAGGGAGGTCCATTCATAGTGACCGGTCCAAATTCCTCACGAAATAAGCATCAAACGAAAAAGCTACAAAGAACGAAACTCGTCGAGCTTGAAGGGGAAAACCAGATGGCGCTATGGTTCAAAAATGGCTCTGAGCACTATGGGACTTAACTTCTGAGGTCATCAGTCCCCTAGAACTTAGAACTACTTAAACCTAACTAACCTAAGAACACACACATCCATGCCCCAGGCAGGATTCGAACCTGCGACCGTAGCGGTCGCCCGGTTCCAGACTGTAGCGCCTAGAACCGCGCGACCGTAGTGGTCGCGCGGTTCCAGACTGTAGCGCCTAGAACCGCTCGGCCACAACGGCCGGCGGCGCTATTGTTGGACGGCTATGTAGCGCTGCCATAGGTCAAACGGATATCAATTGCGTTTTTTTTTTAAATAGGGCCATTTCTTATTACATATTCGTGTAGTACGCAAAGAAATATGAATGTTTTAGTTGGACCACTTTTTTCGCTTTGTGATAGATGGCGCTATAATAGTCACAAACGTATAAATACGTAGTATCAGGTAACATATGTGTTGAATGATATACCATATTGTTCTGATTCCTACTCCGATCTTTGTTGGATTTCTCATCCCAGTATTGACCCTGTTGCCAAGGAGGCATTCTCACGAGCACCACCATCCGGTTCAGATTCAGTTCCTAGGGTTCCACCTCTGTAACTCGGTCGCATGTGAATCTTCGCCGCAGGTGGTAATGCGATTACCTGAACAACGAACACCAGCCGTGTAGAGCTGGCTAGCGGACGTCACCCCTGTTCCCCTCGGCCTGGGAACAAAGGCGACTCATCCTCTGACAGCTGCAAATCATCCACGACGCAGTGCGGGCTCGCAGAGCTGAAGGACAGACACCTGCTGCCGCTGATGGGCGCCTGCTGACAGCCAGCTCCGCACGGCCGGCGCCCGCCTCGTGACATCGGCGAGATCTGGTTGACAACCCAGGCCCGCAAGGAACCCTTTTGTCCCCTGTGTGTCCGTCGCCGATTTACAGCAGTTAGCAAGAGTGCATGAACCAGACGTCTGCTGCAGAGGCCCGCACGCGGCAACGGTCGTTGAGGAATCATTGTTTGTAGCCCTTTGGTTCCTCTGGGCAGTCAGTTGCTCAGCTGTTGCACGTCTGTTTCCCCACACACACATCTCTGCAGCCGTCGTTCAACCCTGCCATCTGTGGCCAATACCATAGCTGCCTCGACACCAATTTTGGAGTGCGCCATTTTGCTAAGCACAGATTACTCTAACCAAGGCGGCACGAGAACGGTTTAAGAACTCATCCGTTCGCAAATGCTTCCAATCTTGACCCGAAAGCCAGTCGTCATGCTTGTCTGGGAGCCAGATAGAATAATCGCTCAGTTTCCGCATTACGACAACGGCTGCACTGTTACCCGCGTTCCTCCGACACGCTTTATATACCATGGACTGTTAGTGCTGCCACCGGCCGTCTTTGAATGGTTACTGCACGTCGACGTCGAACATAGGCGGTGGTCGTTGGTAGACTAATATGATTGGACCGCGTAGTATTTTATTTGCTAAGAAGGCGGTTGGTTGGTTGATTGGGGGGAGAGGACCGAACAGCGAAGTCATCGGTCCCATTGGGTTAGGGAAAGATGGGGAAGGTGGGCCACGGTAGAAAATTTAGCCCAACCACGCATGGACTTCATCGACAAGTTTACATTTCAAATGTATTTACTAGAACGTTTATGCTCTTGTTATCGTACAGATCCACCTGTGTTCATTTCGACTCTTCATTGTGATGCACTGTATGTGTGTTGTTCACCCCCACGTGTGTAAGTATGTATGTGTGCGTGCGCGCGCGCATGTGTATGTACGTGTGTGCGTGCGTGTGTGAATGTGTGCATGTGTGAAGATATTCTGTATGCAATTATCCTATTGACAGATAGTAAAAAGGTAGCATTTCAACAAACTTCGAAGAACAGGTTGTTCACGTGAGTCCAGTCCATGATCCTCCAAACGAAGATATTTTGGGGTTAAAAATTTACCTTTTGCTGCTCTCTTCCTTTCGCTCTGACTCACTTTTCCTATGACTTAATATTGCTCAATAGCACACCATTTACTGACAACTAGCAGCATTAAAGCAAGCAGACTCACTAGGTAAGTTATTTTAGCTCACGCATGTTATCTCTTTTACTACTAAGCGTCGGCTGCTGTGGTCGAGCGGTTGTAGGCGCTTCAGTCCGGAACCGCGCTGCTGCTACGGTCGCAGGTTCGAATCCTGTCTCGGGCATGGATGTGTGTGATGTCCTTAGGTTAGTTAGGTTTAAGTAGTTCTAAGTTCTAGGGAACTGATGACCTCAGATGTTAAGTCCCATAGTGCTCAGAGCCATTTGAACCATTTTACTACTAAGCGTGAGATTCGCACTATGTGAATTCCCAGTGAAACTGTTTTCGATTTTAAAATTTACGGGGCGTTAAGACAAGGTGGAAGATCAGTCGCATTACTGCACCTGCAAGGTACACCGCAGAAGTGAAGCACTTAGAAGAAGTCGTCAGACGTCAGTGTAAGTCCATACGCTTACACATCATCAGCCATATTTAGGTGTTTAGAGTAGGAATTCTCTGTGACAGGTGAAACGGCGATCAAAGTGCATTAGCGATGTTCGTGATTAGTGTTGTTGGCATGTCTGGTAGGGTATATGAGAGGCATGAACTGCTTCAGGTAAGTTACCACTAAAAAAAAAACACAAAGGGGCCACGTACTCGTCTCAGACAGCGTTGTCAGCAGGTGAGAGTTTGAAAAGGGTCACCATTTGCCTGGCTGGTCGAATCGTGAATATCGAGACTTGTGGGGCGTTAGGGTGTGACAGTGGTCCGATGTCGGAGTGCCTGGAAACTGAAGTCAGGCACACTCGTGATCAGGCTTCAGTCGTCCACATGTGGCCACCACAAGGCAGGCATTGTGCGGCAAGCACATCGCAAAACCTTCACATCTGCGACTGCTATCAAAGAACATGCAATGAACTTCCTGCAACGTTCTGCATTATCCCGCACCTAGCAGCAACCGGACCGAGAAATTACCGTCCGGAGCACAGACTGCCGTTTACACTTGAACAGCAGTGCCATGACCGAAAAGTACGGACTGCTCATGAATGGCATCGCACTGTGTTCAGCGATGAATCGCGGTTTGGCACTACCCCGACATTCATCGACGAAAATGGCGACGACCTGGTAAGAGGTCCTATTCTTTGAATGTTGCGAAGAGGATAGTGGTGTTACCCTTGCTGATATGGGAAGCCAACGGGTAAGACATCTCACTACTAGTCGCATTCGGAAGGACGACGGTTCAATCCCGCGTCCGGCCATCCTGATTTAGGTTTTCCGTGATTTCCCTAAATCGCTCCAGGCAAATGCCGGGATGGTTCCTTTGAAGGGGCACGGCTGACTTCCTTCCCCGTCCTTCTCTGATCCGATGAGACCGATGACCTCGCTGTGTGGTCTCCTCCCCCAAAACAACCCAACCCAAACAACTGGTCGCAGAACAAACACCTGGGCCGCCGTGTCGAGTAACGCAGCGGCCGCGCCGACTATAGCCCGTTGGTGCGTCAATGTTGGAGCTGGGTTGTGGCTCTCGGTAGTCAGCGAACGAAATGTTGGCATCTCCTTCAGGAACCAAGCTCACGCGGGACAGCATGGCGTGGAGTGAGACTGTGCTGTCTCGATTTCAACGTCTGGATTGGCGGCCATCGGACATTATTTGCTCGGTACCAGTTCGAGTGAGATTCTACGAAGGAGGATACGAAGAGGACATCCGTATATCCTCTGGTCCTAGGTCTCGATGGTTCATTCTGTGATCAGAGTGGGTGTCGTGTGGACATCGGTTCAGTCGTAAACTATTGATGCCTTGACCTGCTGTGCACCTTGTAGTGCTGTTAACCAGTGAGACGTGCTTTCAGCCGAGTTTCGCAACCAAGGGACAGTTTCCATAAACGTGTTCTCGTTCTTGTGCACATAGGGCCGTCCAATGGAGGGTTTTACTTCCTTGTTCGTGTGTGGCACTGCTTCTTAATTGGAGGGGAGCAGATTCTGTGAATTGGTTATTGTATTGTTGAGTAGCAGAACATTACGTCATTTATGTACCGCAAGTCCTCGTGCTCTCCCCTTTGGCAGTAAATGATCATTTGTGTAATATATCAAAACGTTAGAAACAGTCAAAATCTAAATGCAGCAGCCCATTACAAACAGTATTGTAAGGTGCTTAAAAAAGTTATTAGGAAGGCAAAAAGTATGTGGTATGCAGATAGATTAGCTAAGTCTCAGGATAAAATTAAAACCATATGGTCAGTCGTAAAGGAAGTGGCTGGTCCGCAGAGACAGGTCGAGAATATAGAATCAGTGCGTAGTGGGGATGTCCGTGTTACTGATAAGTCGCATATATGTACAGTACTTAATAATCACTTTCTGAATATAGCAGGTGAACTAAATAGAAACCTAGTCCCAACAGGGAATCATATAGCACTCGTAGAAAAAAGTGTTCCGAGACTGTTACCTGAGCCGGCCGAAGTGGCCGCGCGGTTCTGGCGCTGCAGTCTGGACCCGCGAGACCGCTACGGTCGCAGGTTCGAATCCTGCCTCGGGCATGGATGTGTGTGATGTCCTTAGGTTAGTTAGGTTTAACTAGTTCTAAGTTCTAGGGGACTAATGACCTCAGCAGTTGAGTCCCATAGTGCTCAGAGCCATTTTGAACTGTTACCTGAAATGCTCCTCCATGATACTGACAAGAGGGAGATTGAGTTAATAATTAAATCTCTAAAGACCAAGAACTCTCATGGATATGACGGGGTATCTAGCAGAATACTGAAGTATTGTTCCACGTATGTTAGCTCAGTACTTAGCCATATCTGTAACTTTTCCTTTAGGAGTGGTCGGTTTCCTGACCGATTAAAGTACTCGGTAGTGAAGCCACTTTATAAAAAGGGAGACAGGGATAATGTTGACAATTATAGACCTATTTCTATGCCATCGGTGTTTGCTAAAGTTATCGAGAGGGTTGTATATACAAGGTTACTGCAGCATTTAAATTCACATAATTTGCTGTCAAATGTACAGTTTGGTTTTAGAAATGGCTTAACAACTGAAAATGCTATAGTCTCTTTTCTCTGTGAGGTTTTGGACGGATTGAATAAAAGGTTGCGAACGTTAGGTGTTTTCTTTGATTTAACGAAGGCTTTTGACTGTGTTGACCACAAAATATTACTGCAGAAGTTGGAACATTATGGAGTAAGGGGAGTAGCTTAGAATTGGTTCGCCTCCTACTTTAAGAACAGAAAGCAGAAGGTAATCCTCCGCAATATTGAGAGTGGTAATGATGTTCAGTCCCAATGGGGCACTGTTAAATGGGGCGTTCCCCAAGGGTCGGTGCTGGGGCCACTGCTGTTCCTTATTTATGTAAATGATATGCCTTCTAGTATTACAGGTGATTCAAAAATATTTCTGTTTGCTGATGACACCACCTTGGTAGTGAAGGATCTTGTGTGTAATATTGAAACATTATCAAATAATGTAGTTCATGATATAAGTTCGTGGCTTGTGGAAAATAATTTGATGCTAAATCACAGTAAGACTCAGTTTTTACAGTTTCTAACCCACAATTCAACAAGAACTGACATTTTAATCAGACAGAATGGGCATGTTATAAGCGAGACGGAACAGTTCAAGTTCCTAG
Organism: Schistocerca serialis cubense; assembly: GCF_023864345.2. Lineage (NCBI taxonomy): Eukaryota > Metazoa > Arthropoda > Insecta > Orthoptera > Acrididae > Schistocerca > Schistocerca serialis. The sequence continues at coordinate 12,918,409 of NC_064644.1, forward strand.
GCGTACGGATAGATAGTAAGCTGTTGTGGAAAGCCCATGTTCAGGATCTTGTTCAGAAACTAAATGCCGCTTTATTTAACATTAGAACAGTATCTGAAATAAGTGACATTTCAACACGAAAAGTAGTATACTTCGCATATTTTCATACGCTTATGTCATATGGTATTATTTTTTGGGGTAATTCTTCTGATTCAAAAAGTGTATCTTTGCTCAAAAACGGGCTGTTCGAGCTATGTATGGTGTAAGTTCGAAAACCTCTTGTCGACCCCTATTCAGTAGTCTGGGAATTTTGACATTGCCCTCACAGTATGTATTTTCTTTAATGTCGTTTGTGGTTAGCAATATTAGCTTATTCCCAAGAGTTAGCAGCTTTCACTCAGTTAATACTAGGCAGAAATCAAATCTGCATGTGGAATGCACTTCCTTGACTCTAGTGCAGAAAGGAGTGCAGTATTCTGCTGCATCCATTTTCAATAAGCTACCACAAGAACTCAAAAATCTTAGCAGTAGCCCAAACACTTTTAAGTCTAAACTGAAGAATTTCTTCATGGCTCACTCCTTCTATTCTGTCGAGGAGCTCCTGGAAGAGCCAAAAAATTAAGCTAATTCCAGTGTTACATTCTTGATTTTCTTTATTTAAACTAACGACTTGTCGCCTGAATATGTTTCTTATATTTCATTTTATCTGTTTCTACAATCGTGTTATAATTTCATGTATTGACTCGTTCCATGACCATGGAGACTTCTCCTAAATGTGGTCCCACGGAACAATAAATAAACAAATAAAAATAAAATAAAATAAATCTATTGTGGGCCGTAGGTATTTTATGTTGACTATTATTTACACAAACATCATTCCAGCGTACTTGGAAGTGTAGTCTTTGTTCTTAAAACTGTGGTTAAGCGCAGGTTAACTTTTGATATGAACAGTTAAGTTTATTGTAATCGTATCTGAATCTGGAGCTCGACCAGCGCTTGTGTTTTGGAACTGTAGCTTACGTACGTCGATAAACTTGGCCGCATATGTTGTTTTATCAAAATGGCTCTGAGCACTATGGGACTTAACATCTGTGGTCATCAGTCCCCTAGAACTTAGAACGACTTAAACCTAACCAACCTAAGGACATCACACACATCCATGCCCGAGGCAGGATTCGAACCGGCGACCGTAGCAGTCGCGCGGTTCTGGACTGAGCGCCTAGAACCGCTAGACCACCGCGGCTGGCGTTGTTTTATCATTCACAGACATTAACTTCAGAGTGGTATAGCTGGAGATTGACCAACCTGAAACTGTGTGACTTGTGTTACGAAAACTGTAAATTTGTAACGCTAATTTCCTATTTTCATATTTGCCATTGTTCACTTTTGTTAAGAGAATGTTTTGATATTTTGTGGGATAACTGAATAGGAACTGAATTGACGCCCTCTTGAATGGTGATTTGGGTTACTTGGAGAAATAAATGGTTTTGAACAGTGCACGCGCGCATCAATGCACCTCTACGACTCCCCAATCGCAGCTCTCACTATACGTGTGTCAGAGTTGGTAGTGATTGAGGAAACTCTGATGCCAAAACGGCACGTCACTGATAACCCTTCTTATCGATGTGTTGTTACGCGACACTTTCGTGGAACAATCTTCCAAGACATTGCTCGTCTACACTCACGGCACCTGTCGCTGTGAACAGTCAGAATATCGTTGAGACACTTCCGTGGTCAGCAAGATCCACAGATCTGGCTCCGCTAGAACGTGTGTGGGACCAGCTCGGATATCAAGTGCGTCCCAGCGACAGTGTCCAGGATATAGTGGAGTAATTACAGTAGTTGTGTACTAGCTTGTCTCGGGAGAGGATGACACCCTTCCTAAACGGAACAATGCATGTATCCAGGCCAGAGGGGGTGCAACCTTATAATCGTAAGTGGGCTCTTACTGCCAAGTGCTTTGTAAATTTAACTCGATTTTATAATCACTGAAACAACATCTTACACCCGCTCAACCCGAGAACTTTCATTTCATTTTCACCTCACCATCTCGATGCTTCACTTTTTTCGTCAGAACTTGTACGTCATCCTTAGCTCTTACTCATTCGTCAACGTAAGATGAACTACACAGCTAGTAAATGCACCCCGCAGCATGATGAAGACACCATTTCCAGACTCGAGGAGAGGGAAGGGTTGCAAAGACGCTCGTCCCCAGCCATATGACTGAGTTGCAGCGACCAGGAAGAGTGAACTTTCCCTCGCATAGACATGACAGGAAAACCTCATCCAGGGCTGGCAGAAAAAAATAGAAGCCGCGATTGGTGCATCGTCACGATCACCTGATATGCAGAGGTAAAGGACGCGTAATCGAGTCAAACGCTGGGCTGACAAAAGTCACGGGATGCCTCCTGACACCGGGGCGCACCTCCTTCTGGCCGGCGTACTGCAGCAGCTCGACGTGGCGTGGACTCAACAAGTGCGTTGCAGAAATATTAAGCCATACTGCCTCTATAGCCGCCAGAAACAGTGAAAGTGTTGCAGTGGAGGATCTTGTGCACAAAGTGACCTCTCCATTATGTCACATAAATGTTCTATGGCATTCATGCTGGACAGTCTGGGTGGCCATTTAATTCGCTCGAATTGTCCAGAATGTTCTTCAAAACCAATTGCAAACAATTGTGGCCCGGTCATACGGCGCATTGTCATACATAAAATTCCATCGTTGTTTGGCAACACGAAGTCAACGAGTGGCTGAAAATGGTCTCCAAGTAGGCGAACATAACCAGAGCACCCTGCGTATTCCACGTAAACACTGCCGACACCACCACCTCGCACAGTGCCTTGTTGACAACTTCAGTCCGTGGCTTCGTGGGGTCTGCGCCACACTCGAACCCTACCATCAGCTCTTATATGTACGTGAGCGAGGTTTCTGCGGCTGCCGCCTCATCCCAGTCTCCATCATTCACGGTAATTCCAGTCTCTTTCATTAAGACCTCTCGCTGCCATTGCTTCGTTGACGTCGTCTTTCCAGCATCTCGGAGGTCTACCGCGCTTTCTTCTTTGATGTGGAGTTTTTGGCCGTCTTGTGTCTGTCATACGCTCCAAGTGACCATACCAGAGTAGGCGCTTCCTTTCTAAGTAGTCTAGGATTGTGCTTTCCACATTCATAACGTCTCTGATACTTTCTAATATGATCAAGCCCGGAATATATACAACTCCGTCTCCAGAAATCCATCTCGACAGCCAGCAGGCGCTCTTTCTGCCTCTGAGTTAGTTCCCACAACTCTGCGCCATATGTTGTGATAGTTTCAATTATTGTGTGGTAGATGGTATGTTTTTATTCCAGAGAATACCATTTAGTTGTTTTATGTCTCGTTTGCCCTGGCCAATTTTATTGTTTATATCACCCATACTTCTACCATTGCACGACGGTATCACTCCCAGGTACTTAAAATTATGACACCCTTTAACAGTATCAGCACCGAGTTATAAGTTCTTAACAGTATTTTCTCCCACTTTCAGATATTGTGTTTTAGATACGTTTATGACAAGGCCCAATTTTTCATATTCTTCTTTTAATTTGCAGAGCACGTAATTTGGATCTTTCTCATCTCCAGCTACTAACACTTGGTCGTCAGCAAAAAATAAAGCGAACAAGATCTCATCGTCTATACGGATACCCATTCCTCCGCATGTTCTTTTCCAGGACTTTAGTGCCTCCTCCAGGTAGATCTTAAAGAGTGAGGGGCAAGTGTGCGTCCCTGGCGTAGTCCCTCTGCCACCTCAAACTCTTGAGATAGTCGATTTCTCACTTTAACCATTGTCGTACATCCTCGGTAGAGAAATCTGACAGCTTTCACATGGTTCGCTGGCACGCCATTATCAATTAGACTTGTCCATAGCTTTTTCTGTGGAAATGTGTCATAAGCTTTCTGGAGATCTACAAAGACAAAGTGGGACATAAGGCCCCTTTCCGTCCTTCTCTCCACTAGGTTTTTGAGGGTAAATGCTATATCTGTACAGGGGCGACCAGACCTGAATCCATTTTGTTCTTCAGATTGGGTTATTTCTTCTTCTATCCTCTTCTTTAGGATACGGCCATGTACTCTCGCCATGGATGGCATCACACTAATACTACGATAGTTTGCACAATTTCTTCTGTTGCCCTTCTTAAATATTGATGAAACTGTTGCCTCTTTCCGCTCTTTTGGGGCTTCTACATCTACATCTACATACATACTCCGCAATCCACCATACGGTGCGTGGCGGAGGGTATCTCGTACCACAACTAGCATCTTCTCTCCCTGTTCCACTCCCAAACAGAACGAGGGAAAAATGACTGCCTACATGCCTCTATACGAGCCCTAATCTCTCTTATCTTTGTGGTCTTTCCGCGAAATATAAGTTGGAGGCAGTAAAATTGTATTGCAGTCAGCCTCAAGTGCTGGTTCTCTAAATTTACTTAGTAGCGATTCACGAAAAGAACGCCTCCTTTCCTGAAGCATTTCCGTAACACTCGCGTGGTTATCAAACCTACCAGTAACAAATCTAGCAGCCCGCCTCTTAATTGCTTCTATGTCCTCCCTCAATCCGACCTGATAGGGATCCCAAATACTCGAGCAGTACTCAAGAATAGGTAGTTTTAGTGTTTTATAAGCGGTCTCCTTCACATATGAACCACATCTTCCCAAAATTCTACCAATGAACCGAAGACGACTATCCGCTTTCCTCGCAACTGCCATTACATGCTTGTCCCGTTTCATATCGCTCTGCAATGTTACGCCCAAATATTTAATCGACGTGACTGTGTCAAGGGCTACACTACTAATGGAGTATTCAAACGTTACGGGATTCTTTTTCCTATTCATCTGCATTAATTTACATTTATCTATATTTAGAGTTTGCTGCCATTCTTTACACCAATCACAAATCCTGTCCAAGTCATCTTGTATCCTCCTACAGTCACTCAACGACGACACCTTCCCGTACACCACAGCATCATCAGCAAACAGCCGCACATTGCTACGCACCCTATCCAGAAGATCATTTATGTAGATAGAAAACAACAGCGGACCTACCACACTTCCCTGGGGCACCCCAGATGATACCCTCACCTCCGATGAACACTCACCATCGGGGACAACGTACTGGGTTCTATTACTTAAGAAGTCTTCGAGACACTCACATATTTGGGAACCAATCCCATATGCTCGTACCTTTGTTAGGAGTCTGCTGTGGGGCACCGAGTCAAACGCCTTCCGGAAGTCAAGGAATATGGAATCCGTCTGATTCCCTTCATCCATGGTTCGCAATATATCATGTGAAAAAAGGGCGAGTTGCGTTTCTCAGGAGCGATGCTTTCTAAAGCCGTGCTGGTGCATGGACAGCAACTTCTCTGTCCCAAGGAAATTCATTACATTCGAACTGAGAATATGTTCGCGAATCCTGCAACAAACCGATGTTAAGGATATTGGTCTGTAATTTTGAGGATCCGTCCTTCTACCTTTCTTATATACAGGCGTCACCTGCGCTTGTTTCCAGTCGCTCGGGACTTTACGTTGGGCAAGAGATTCGCGATAAATGCTAGCTAAGTAAGGAGCCAATGCAGTAGAGTACTCTCTGTAAAACCGAATTGGAATCCCATCAGGACCTGGCGATTTATTTATTTCCAACCCATTCAGTTGCTTCAGAACCCCAGGGTTGTCTATCACTATGTCATCCATACGGGAATCTGTACGAGACTCAAACGGGGTATGTTTGTACGATCCTTCTTCGTGAAAGATTTCTCAAATGTTAAATTTAAAATTTCAGCTCTCGTTTTGCTGTCTTCCGTTGCCAGGCCAGACTGATGAGTGAGTGACTGGATGGAAGCCTTCGACCCGCTTACCGATTTTACGTAAGACCAGAATTTCCTTGGGTTTTCAGCAAGATCTTTTGCTAAGGCATGACGGTGGTAGTGGTTGTATGCTTCGCGCATCGCTCTTTTTACAGCAGCACGAATCTCTACTAACTTTTGCCTGTCCTCATTCTCCCGATCTTTCTTGTACCGCGAGTGCAACTGTCTTCGTCACCTCTAAGGCATTTGTCAAAAATCATTGCCAATATCTCAAAGAGTTTTGATTGTGCTGCTTTAACCAGTTTTATATAAATTAATACTGGACCTGGCGACTTTCTGTTTCTCATGGCATTAATTGCATTTTGGACTTTCTTCGGGGTTATCGGTGGTATATTATCATTACTGATTCCAGTGTCTGGTGGGTTCTCAGTGTACGCCACTCTGTTCTGAATTAGTAGTCCTTGGTAGTGTTCTACCCATTCCTGCATGCTAATGAGATTTATATCTCTTTTATCATTATTCTGTGTTCACATTGTTTTTAATACCTTCCAGGCTATATTTGCTCGTGTATTCTCCATGCTTTTTCCTATCTCTTCACCGGTTTTCTACCAGGCTTCGTTTTTTGCCTTAATTATTGTTTTCTGAGCATCTTTCCTCATCTCTCTGTATTCTCACCAATTATTGTCTGATCTTGAGTTCAACCATTTATTATAAATTTTCTTCTTACTCTCTATCTTCTCTTGCATCGAGCGGTTCCACGATTCATCACATATTCTATTACTCTGTTGGATTTCTTCTTCTTCCAGTGCTTCATAAGCTGCGTTATTCATGGCTTCTTTAACCATCTCATACATCTTATCGGCAGAGGTTTCTTCAACGGCAGCAAGTTTCTCTGCTGGCCTTCGCTGGGCCAAGAAATGGGTAGGACTATGATCAAGGCTTTGTACATTATATTGAATATTATTGTCTTCCTCTGTCTCGGTTTCCACTTGAACTTCTGTGTCTTTGATAAACTTGAATAATATCTTAGACATCATCAAAAAATGTTATGGTCCGCACTCTGCACCTCTCATAGCCGTCACGTCTTGCACTGCTAGCTCTGTTGTTTGCTTTATTGTGACATAGTCTATAAAGGACTTGAGGTTAACGCTTGGTTTCTGAGTGGAACACGGACATTAACCCGGTCCAGGGTGCTGAGAGCCCCCTTCTCCAAGCGCACTTGGGTAATTATCAGCAGGCACGTCCACGTCGCGGGGGTGGGTCCGGCTTTCGAGCTGGTGGCAAAGTTCTGCTGGGGACCCAGTATCGCGGGGTATAACGCGTTACCCATGCCCAGGGCTACGAATGAAGACCACATCGCCAAGGAAGGCGAAGAAGATGGACTTGGCGTAAGTGGCACCTCATTCCCAGAGGAACTCAAAGGAGGGATAGACAGAGTCCCCGAGCCCAGAAAGGCAATCGTCAAGTGGAAGAAAACCACTATGAAAAATCACCTGGTCTTCCAAGTAGGGGGCTTAGGCGTTGGACCTGCACTCCGGCCTAGCGAAAGAAATCACATGCAAAACCTTCCAGTTTAGCATCGGAACGGAATGGATCAGCTGTTACCAAATTAAATTGGGACTCATTTGATCCAGTCGTCCTGGGTCGAACCGACATGGTAGCGAGCCCAGGAGAGTTGCTGCCAGCAACTGTCAGCAAAGACACTCGCGTCCATCGTTTACTGCCGTAGTCCACTAACACCAAATTTCGCTGCACTGCTCTCCAGGAAAACTTCGTCGTACGTTCCACACTGGTTTCTGCGGTTATTTCACGCATTGTTGCTTGTCTGTAAGCACTGACAAATCTAAACAGACGCTGATTCTATCAGTCGTTACGTGAAGGTCATCAGCCACTGCGTTGACCATGGTGAGACGTAATCTGGTATTTTCGGCACACTCTTGACACTGTGGATCTCGGAACACTGAATTTCCTAATTATTTCGGAAATGGAATATCCCGTGCGTCTAGCTCCAACTACCATCCTGCCTTCAAAGTCTGTTAATCCCAGTCGTGCGGGTACAATCTGTTCTGGCGTAACCGCAAACGCCGGAACGAACATACGAAACGAGTGACCAGAGAAGGGGGTGAAGAATCGGCGGCCAGTAGTCGCGGAATCGGCCCGCGCCCCGCCAGGACCAACCCCCCTACAACAGCTGCAGATAAAAGCAGCTCCTGCTAGTCTCTGCTGCACATGATCTGCCAGAGTCTGCCACGTGATTAGTGCAACGCTGTCAGTATCAAGCGTTTCCTTGGACTCTGTGTACATCAAGAACTGCACTGTTTTCAAGTCGTCTCTCGCTAGCGACATTTACTGTAAAGAAAGTTAAGTATTGTTAGTATGCTTTCTGGAAATAAAACTACTAAAGCTAATTGTTTGAAATGGTTTCTTAATTCTCCTGATTTCTTCCGAGCAATTATTTTTTTTTTTTTAATTACACCTCATTTTGGTCTATTTGACGTCCCTTTTGTCCATTTCCTTCTCTCCGTTTTTCCGTAAAAATTCGGACAAAATCCCACTACGTAGTTTATACGTAGTTACACCTAAACATCTGGCGAAAACATAGTGCCAAGTGTCTATGTCACCCTTGAGTGTGGCGAAACTTTCAAAACGTTACTTGGCCTCTATAACAATGTGTAACTTATATTCTGAAGTCTCCTCTTAGTCAGAGGCAGAGTGGTATTGTCAACAAAAATTGTCGTTATTGGGGAACTACATAATTTCTATGTAAACGAAGAGTAGGTTGCCTGAAAACCTAATGTTGAACAATTCTTGCAAGTTCATCGGCACTCGACTCACCGAGCAGCAGCGTGGGCGAATTTCTTGTAGTTATGTTGGGCGTCACAGGACGTCGTGCGTAGATTTGATTGGGCCAGGTGTGCGATAACTTCGAGGAGCGACTGTATCCTAGATTGTAAAGTTGTAAGTAGACTGTTTAGGTTTTTATGTTGGTTACGCCACGTAGCGCTCTATATGAAAATCACTGACTGTACTAAGTGAAGTCTGTGGCTGGTTTGCATCGTTGGAATATTTGCTACTGTAGTGTTGGGCAGTTGGATGTGAACACCGCGTAACGTTGCGCAGTTAGAGGTGAGCCGCCAGTAGTGGTGGATGTGGGGAGAGAGTTGGCAGAGTTTTGAGATCGGACGATCTGGACGTGTGTTCATCAGAAAGAGTAAATTTGTACTATTGGATATCATGAACTGATATATATATATATATATATATATATATATATATATATATATATATATATATATATATATATATATATATATATATATATAAGGTGGTTGGTAGAGGTAGCACCTTTGCTTGGGGTTGACTCAGTACTGGTCCTCACCACCCCAGGGATGAGCTGAGGAGGTATGCAAGACCTTTGCCTCTGAGGAAGCTACGTCCAAGACCGTCCGTGCGTGGTGAAGAACCACATCCTACACGAGGTGACCCTGTTAACGCAGAAAACGCCGGATCTATAGGAGAAAACCTTGAAAAAAAATCTCACATTCCAAATCCTCAATGCGTCTGTACTCGAGTCGAGCGGCAGCGAGGTCAGCGTCTGTCCATCTAGTAGGTGCGGCTGTATTATATGCTCCAGGAACTGACGATCCCTGGTTCTAAACACCCAGTGGAAACACTGGACCCCAAACTTACAAGCTATCATGATTCGTGAGAGTAATGACAGAATTACCCCAGGTGGTAACCAATCCACTCGTCGACAGACGACAACTGGGTTTTCGGATTCTGGGGAACCCGGGCCATCACGATCAGAGTTCTCAAGCAAACTTCGTCCCAAGGTTCCCATGTACATTGGTACCTTTAACATTCAGACCCTAATTCAACCTGGAAAATTACACAACTTAGTAACAGAGCTAGACCAACAAAAAATTAAGATCTTAGCGTTACAAGAAACTAGATTCACGGATGAAAATACAATAGACTATGGAAACTATCGCATCTTCAAGAGCAAGACTGACAAACGAATTGCCAAAGGTACGCCACTCCTGGGCATGGCATTTGCGGTGCACAGAAATATATTAGGCTCAATTAGAGAGGTCTCTTCCATAAATAATCGCCTCACGACCATGCGTATCAAGTGCGCCAACAAGAAATACACATTGATAAATGTTCATGCACCCACAAACATAGACAACAAAAAACGCCAACTACAAACTGAAAAATTCTGGACTAAACTTGAAGATGTCATGGCCAAAATTCCCCGGGATGATATCAAAATCTTAATGGGAGATTTCAATGCACAAATTGGCAGAGAGAAAGAACACCAAAAAACTGTAGGAAAATATCCAGCACACAGATTCACCAACAGAAACGGACTGAGATTTATTGATCTACGCCAACAAAATAATCTAAAAAAAATGTCTACATCTTTGAGAAAAAAACCTAGAAAACAAAAGACCTGGAGGTCCCCCATACAAGAGATCGGCGAATATCAGATTGACCACATTGCCATCTCCTATTTCGTACAGAAAGAGATCCATGATGTCCAAGTCCGCAGAGGGGCGAACATTGACTCAGACCACTACTTAACACGCATTAAAGTGAAATTCACCCCAAAAAAATTATATCCGAAGAAAACACACATGATGAAATTTGACACACGAACAATCAAAGAAACCAATCTGAAGGAGGAGTGGGAAAAGGAACCAGCTGACTCTTGGGAAAAATTTCGAACAAAAATTACAAAGAAGGCAAAAGAACCGATCCCATTGAAAAAGAACACAAAACACCCCTGGTGGGACTCTGGATGTGAAAAAGCGCTGGAAGAAAGAAAGAAGGCCTTTCTGAAGTATAACAGTACAAAATCCCCAGAAAATCTAGATCACTTCCACAACACCAGAAGACAAGTGGCAAAAACAATCAGACAAGTCAAGAGGAAGAACCTCAAGGAACAGTGTGAGTCTATTGAAGAAAATTTCTGTAACTATAATGTACGAGACTTGTATAAGACCTTTGCTGGGAGAATCAATGGATACGGGTCACGAAATCTATGTTTCAGAAAACCAGATGGAAAACTAGCGCTCACAAATCGGGAAAATTGTGAGGAGCTGGCAAGATACTTTTCCGGACTCCTCAATTGCCCTGAACCTTCTTCAAGATTCCCTCAAGAAACTGCTATCTACACAAATCCAGAATCCCCACCACCTACACTAGAGGAGATCCAAAGACATATTCATAGACTGAAAAACAACAAGGCATCCGGAGAAGATAATATCACTGCAGAACTACTTAAAAATCTTGGACCAAATTCCCTCAAAGAACTCACTCAAATCATCACAGACATTTGGCAGACAGAAAAACTACCAGAAGATTGGAATGCGCCCTAATTCATCCACTGCATAAAAAGGGAGACATGGCAGATATAAACAACTATAGAGGAATCTCCCTTCTCCAAGTCACTTATAAAATCCTCTCAGCTTGTCTTCTTCAACGAACACAAGAACAGCTCGAACACAGTATTGGTGAATACCAAGCTGGCTTTCGCCCTCACCGATCCTGTGCAGAACAAATTTTCAATTTGAAGACAACACTAATATACAAAGCAGTCAGAAACAGTCCGATCATTTGTTCCTTTGTTGATTTCGCAAAGGCTTATGATTCAATCGATAGGCAATCTCTCTTTATTATCCTTGAGGAGCTAGGACTCGATCCGAAAACCCTAAACCTTATCAAAGAAACGCTCACAAACACAACTTCTAAGATAAAATTCCTGGGTGAAATATCAGAGCCCTTCCTGATCAAAACCGGCGTCAGACAAGGTGACGGCTTGTCTCCACTCCTCTTCAACCTTGTCTTAGACAAAGTCATCCGAGAATGGGAAAAAGAACTGAAGAATCAAAATTACTGGAAGCCTATACAACTAGGAAGATCTAAAGATGGTATTAAAATTTCATGTTTGGCATTTGCAGATGACGTGGCCATTCTAGCAGAAAACGAGACCACAGCAATTAAACAGATAGACATTCTCAAAGAATGCGCCGAAAAAGTTGGGCTACAAATTTCCTTCCAAAAAACCAAATTCATCTGCTCAAAATTTGAAACTCAAAAACTGACTACAAAATATGGACAAATTGAGAGAGTTCCATTCTTTAAATACTTAGGCGAGGTCCTAGAACCCACAGGGGGAGAGAAAACTGCACAAAAAGTTCGACTGCAAAAACTGAAAAGAGCATACTGGAAAACCCACAACATTTACAATAAAAAGTGTCTCTCCATTCACTCAAAAATACGACACTACAATACAGTAATCAAGCCCGAAGCACTATATGCCAGCGAAACACTCACACTCCATAGAAAAGGCGACCTGGAAGGCATCCTGAAAGAGGAACGCAAAATTATCAGAAAGATTCTTGGCCCAAAAAGAACGGAAGATGGATACAGGTTACAGTCTCGGAAAACTACAGAAAAATTATCTAACCTTGCCGCAGACATCCGGAAAAGAAGACTAAAATTTTACGGTCATATCCACAGACTCCCAACACCCAGACTCTCCCACAAAATATTAATATACATTGAAAAATTGAAAACCATACCCTGGATACAAGAAACCAAAACAGATCTAGCAAATGCACAAATAAATTCTTCAGAAGTTATAAACAGAAATGTATACAGGCAAAAAATCAATAGTTGTAAAGTACAACCCGAGAATGAAGTTTGCAAGAGACAGGGGACAAAATGGACAGAGGAAAGAAAGAGAATTCATGGGGAAAGAATGAGAGAAGTTTGGAGAATTAAAAAATTGAATCGGAAAAGCTTTGCGTGATCCGTATGGGTCCAATCGATTATAATAATAATAAATATATATGATGACTTTTGAACATTATTAAGGTAAATACATTGTTTGTTCTGTATCAAAATCTTTCATTTGCTAACTATGCCTATCAGTAGTTAGAATATTTTAGTCAGCTGGCAGTATTGGCGCACGCTGTATTGCAGTAATTTGAGTAACGAAGATTTTTGTGAGGTAAATGATTCATGAAAGGTATAGGTTATTGTTAGTCAGGGCCACTCTTTTGTAGGGATTATTGAAAGTCAGATTGCGTTGCGCTAAAAAAATATTGTGTGTCAGTTTAGTGATGATCAGAATAAGTAAAGAGCGAAATGTTTGAGTACGTTCAGTTTTGCTCAGCTGTTTGGAAATCAAGAGGTTGATCAGCACAGTAATTCATTAATTTTTCAAAGGGGATGTTTCAAAGTTAACAGCATTCTGGAAATGATTTTGTTTCGACATCTCATTAAAGCGATGGTTTAAGATTTTGTGCCATGTAAATGCCGACTTAACGAATTTGTATATCGTAGAACGACATTAAATTGTCGATAACTCAACTCGTGTCGTGCGACATTTGGTGTCTGGAACAAGGACGTGACGTAGATTAATAATTTTACACCAGCCAAAAACTTCGCTCTGTCAGACAACTATCGACCCTTTCATATGTCCTCCACAAATCCATATCATTTCCATTACTGTCACAACTAAGTTTTCAATTTCAGCCTGCCGCCAGATTCACTTATTTCTTTTACTGTTTGCGTTAGTGATACCCAACACCCACGTTTCCATTGCTTGATGAGTTACCATCAATTCTGAATGTATCACAGGTACAAACTCATTGTCTCACTGTCAGTCTAATAATTCACACTGATTGTAAACATTGTGCTCCAGAGAGATTGATAAATTAGTTTGTAGAACTTGTTCTCCATTATCCTCACGCAGAGTTATCTTATTCAGTTCACTAACATAGTTTGAAACAATTTCTTGTTTCCTAGTGCATATTTTTTATGTACCGTAGGGATTGACAAATTCTTTCTCGAAATTTATGAAATCCAGACAAAGTCGTAATTAATTCAGGAACTGTGCTCAATGAATTAGGGAAAACGGCGACAGTCTTGTAAACATTCTAGTTCATGTTTCAGATTCTGATTCCTGCCTAGCAAAACCTTTGATACGGCATATAGTTTCCTGAAACTGAAACCAACAAAAATCATCTAAAGATCGCTTGCTAAGAAGTCTAAGCCGGTAATAATAACGCAGACATCAAAAATACTACAGTAAGTCAATGACTGCATATTGGCGAAGAAATGAAGTTTTAAGTGTGCTTGTAAGCACAAAGTTTTATTCCGCTGTGCACGATTCCTAAATTTTTAGCTGTTGAATTGACAATGACCGCTGATGCTCAGCGACCAAGAATACCCTCTTGCAACCCCATAACGGAACTCGAATGCGAGACCTCCACCTAACTAGGCAGCGATATTTCGGTATTCTTTGCAATCTGCAGGGACAGTAACACATCCATCGATGTATGCAGCATAGTTGTTATGACAGTGAAACAGCAGCACTGGTGCCATTTGCCTCATCCTTCTCTGTCACATGTCTCAAGCTGTTTTTAACGGAAACGAGCGAGTGCGCTTCGAGGGCTAAATAGACTAGAGGGTATCTCAACCCAGAGCAGCAGGCAGCGATCTCGGGCAGATTTTTTTTCCCCCTCCGCCGCACGTGTGTTTGTTGCTGCAGAAGGTTAGGCTGGACTAATGTCAGTGAGGTGGCGGGAAGCTAAACAAGCAGCGCACGAGAACGGCGACTGCTTGCTCTAAAAGCAAAGCGAGAGAGCGCTTTAAGCACCGTCCCCCACCCTCCAGACACAGCCTGCGCAAAGACCACAGTCCTCCTCCCGGCCCTCGATTATAGCTCTCGATTTGAGCCTTTAAGTGACACTGGTAAATATAGATATTACTGGTCTTAAATGCTGTTTATTACTTTACTCGCTACAAACAATCGATTGTATTGGACTTAGCACTAGGTGGTTATATCTGTAGTGCATCTACTGGCGGAGGTCCATTGTGGGCTGTAATTATCGTATGTCAGCGAAACTCGGTAAAAACGCTAATACCTTAATGTGAAATCGATTCGTGCAAGAAAAAAGTAGTTCCAGTTGTGGCCGACAGGTGCAAATCTGGCGTTGTACACCGTTTGTACAAAGGTATGGCAGGCAGGTTCTCATTTGACAGGAGTGACCGTGCACTGTTAGTGACACCGTTGCATATGGACGGCCGCCATTACAGCGTAGCATTGAGAGAGTGATGCCGATGAAAGGCCTCAGGACGGGTCCGATGTGATTAAATGGTTTAAACGAGACCGTAATGAATTTTGAGAACACGGGTGAGCTCGGCGTGCCACCGGAAAGAGGAAGGCGTGCTGTCCTGACGTACGTTACTGAAGTGGTCTCTGCTGCTGTAACTGACCATGCAGCACGTCCCCCGAGTAGTGCTAGCGCTTGCACAGTGTCACCAGAATTGTCCATAAAATGCTCAACACTACCGAAAGTTTACACTGGTACCTGTACAAGATCTAGGCGGTGCAACAACTGAAAACCTCGCGATCCGCAGCAACGATCTCAATTTGGTCTTAGGTTTCTGGTACGGATTGAACTTCAGACATGTGGCCGGGCAGCACTCTATGGAGTGACGAGGCACATTTTACACTACATGCCGTAGGGAATACACAGAACTACCGAATTTGGGTTGTGCACGAAGAGCCACTGCACTTGACGTATGTGACTGTATGTCGTCATTTCACAAGCAACTCTACTCTCGGTTCCCCGTTCTTTCGAGAGAATACACTCAATGAGCCATTCACGTTTACCGTGACATCTACATTCTATCGAGACCTCCTTGTACAGCATGCGACTCCTGCTTTGGAAGAGCGCAACAGGGTGGAAAACATTGTTACCATACAAGTGGGGCAACACCACATGTCGCTCGCTCAGTGAAAGATCTGCTTAATGCTACATTCCACGTACGTGTTGCCTCCAGAGGTTTGCCAGACACATTGCATGCGGGATCACCTGATTTGAATCGCCGGCCGCAGTGGCTGTGCGGTTCAAGGCACTTCAGTCCAGAACCGCGTGACTGCTACGGTAGCAGGTTCGAATCCTGCCTCGGGCATGGATGTGTGTGCTGTCCTTAGGTTAGTTAGGTTTAAGTAGTTCTAAGTTCTAGGGGACTGATGACCTCAGATGTTAAGTCCCATAGTGCTCAGAGCCATTTGAACCATTTTTTATTTGAATCCTTGTTACGTTCGGCTGTCAGTGTTTAACAAAAACACGTTCGGTCTCTACCTGATTTGAAGACCACTGTACAGGAACACACTGCTCAGATTCGACCGGAACTGCTGCCAGCAACTGATTATCGAGTTGTTTTGCGGATACAGCATCTCGTCGATGTCTCCGGTACTCATACTCAACAAACTGCGCAAGAGGCGATTGAAATAAAGACAACATTATGCCTTTCTCACTTGTTTGACCTTTTCTGCCTATATGCAGTTCCTAATCCACCGCATACGAAAACATTTCTATACGTTTTCCTTGCATTCACAGCGCCGGATTTCGACCTGGAGGCCAAAATTTGAACCAATCTTTTCCAGGGTAAATCGATCCCGCATTAACGCATTAGTATCTACGAAGTTTCGCTGCCCTGCGATATTTACAGCACACACTGGACCTCCGTGTGTAGCTGCACGTTAACGACTGGAATATTCACGATAGTTTCTTTCATAGGTATGAATGCCATTTTTATGTTTCTAAGTCGGTAGGCTTGAAAGATAGGCGAACAACTGAGCAGTTGCATTAACATTTACTGATGGTCTTTGAGACAGTCTGCTACAGGGCTAGTCTTGTATTGAGCTAGCATTTTTCACCTATGGATTTACTCTTCTGATACAAACGATATGAAGTTCAATACACAGTAACATTTCCTACATTTTAAAGCATAAAATCAACACCAGAGTCGTTTCTACGTATATTTACAACTACTTTTCTTACGAGCCGTACATATAAGCAAACAGATTGTCAGGGATCCACTTCGTAGTTAGATACAGTTTCACTGATTCTATACTGTAAAATGCTTCTTCTAACAAAATATGAAAATAAGAGATAATAACGTTTCAGAAATTATCTCTAAAATACACTCTAAGACAGAAAAAAAATTTCCCACCACGAAGGAATTATCCCAATGACAAGAAAACCGGTACATGCGACGTAAATGTACTGACAAAGAAATGATTACAATTTCTGAAAAATTGGACTATTTATTCAAGACAAAGAACTTCACAAATTGAGCATGTCAGCAACTCGCTGGTCCTCCTCTGGTCCTTTTGTAGGTACTTATTCGGCTTGGCAATGATTCATAGATTTATTGGATGTCCTTCTGGGGGATATCGGGCCAAATTCTGTCCAACAGGCGCGATAGATTCTCAAAATCCAAAGATAATGGGAGTAGCCTGCCCATAATGCTCCAAGCGTTCTCAAATGAGGAGAGGTCCCGTGACCCTGCTGGCCAAAGGGCAACAAAAAGAGGCGTAGAATATCGCCGACGTATCGGTGTGCTGTAAGGGTCCTGCTGATGACAACCAAAGGCGTCGCGCTGTGAAATGAAATGGGACCCCAGTCCATCATTCCTCGTTGTCGGGCCGTACCGTAGGCGTCAGGTTGGCATCCCTCCGATGTCCAGGGCGTCTCCAGACATGTCTTCACTGGCTCAGTTCGAGGTGAGACTCATCACTCAAGATAATTCTACTCCGGGCAACGAGATTCCAGCACTGCAAACGGATTTGTTGTCTCAATCAATAAGCGCCAGGGACGCCTTGAGCTCAGCCTCCTTTTTGTGAACCGCCCATTAGTGGTCCTTGCGCTGACTAAAGAAACAGCTGCGTGTCGTATCGATGATAATGATGACTCTGGAGCCCTTGGTGCCCCTCTGACGGTCCTCGTGTTCTGCCGTGTCTCTAGAATTTTCGCCTTCTTCTTGACGCTGTTTTCGACCGACATCAACCCATTCCTGTCAACATTGCCGAATAGTGGTATCGCTGCTGTTCAAATGTCGGGTGATTCAACGATTACCCCACCCGGCTTCTTTGTGCCCACCTACATGTCCTGTCTCAGTTTTGGACATATGTGTATATTGTTCACGCGCCCATCTGCGAGGCAGAGATACTGCCCAACTCAATACAAAAATGGCTCTGGGCACTATGGGACTTAACATCTGTGGTCATTAGTCCCCTAGAGCTTAGAACTACTTAAACCTAACCAACCTAAGGACATCACACACATCCATGCCCGAGGCAGGATTCGAACCTGCGACCGTAGAAGTCGCGCGGTTCCGGACTGAGCGCCTAGAACCGCTAGACCACCGCGGACGGCAACTCAATACAGGGAATGAAATTTGCAAAGACTTTATGCCCTGGTAACGACGTGTCTCTTGTTGACTATCCCTGCCAGCTGCGGTAAAATTGCGTTGCAGCGCCGCACATTGATCCATCCGCCGCCGAGGTTCACAATTTCGTGGTTTCCGCCGACACCTGTATGAATAACGATTTGTCACTAATTTGTATAAGTCCTTCCTGATGTGTCTTTCCTTCTCTTAGAGTGTATTAGCTGCAGAGATAACATAAATTATTTCCGTTGATAGTCACATGTAAGGCAATTACTGAAAATATTCAACGTGACGAAAAAAGTTCAAGCAAAAGTCTGAATGTTATAGTCATATTATTAACTCAATTCTAGTTGCTTCTGATAGAGAGATCAGACTGACATTCATGAATATTTCTTTTAGAGCCCTAAGAATGACTTCATGGCGCTCGCGTCCAGGAAGACGACGATTCAAACCCGTGTTCGACCAACGCGATTTAGAGTTTCTGTCGTTTCCCAAAATCGCTTCAGGCAAATGCCGGGATGGTTCATTTGAAAGGGCACGGCCCGTTTCCTTCCCCATCCCTGCCTAATCCGGTGGGACCGATGACACCGCTGTTTGGTCCCCTCTATCAAATCAAGCAACCAACCTACTTCATGGCAGAGGATGTTCAGTGGTCGTGCAATGAAGTATTGGGAACGGAACACAGAAGAACACGCAGATGATTCAGAACTTGGATAACACTGTGATACAGGTGATGTAGCTACTATTTCTACGGTTTCAAATATTGTTCAAGGAAATGATAGTACTCTGTATAACAAAGTGCGTCGTGAACTAGTGGGTGAAACGTGCAGTAGAGATGCAGCAGGTAGGGTAGACTATTAGCGTGTGCATCAAGAAGCGTACCGATGAAAGTTGTGGAACTACCTCTGATACTGACGCGGCAAGGAATGAGGAATTATTTACATGGTCTCAAGTCGACTGTGAACCTCAGTCCTTTGGAAAACGTCTTACTCCTAAGGGCATAAGTTTAATAACAGATAAGATTGCTTGCCTCCTGCAGATTTTTCCCTAATTTTCAACATTCGACTGTAGGGGATCACAGCTCAAATGCTTCCATTCTCTTCTTTGCCGGTTTTCCCACAGTCCATGTCCTCTACACCATCTACATCATACTCCGCAAGCCATCTAATGCGGTGCTCCAAACGTAAATTCTCAATAATTTTTTCCTCAGATATGTTTGATACTGGTAGACTACTCTTGGCCAGGACTGCCCTTTTTGCCGTTGCTACTCTGCTTTGGTGTCCTCCTTGCCCCGCCCGTCACTGTTAAATTTTGCTCCTTATTGATCAACAATCCCGATGTTAAGTTCTCATTTTGCTACTTCTCATTACTTTCGTCGTTCTTCGATTTACTACCGATTGGACTGTTCATTCCATTCAGCAGATCATGTAATTATCCTTAACGTTCACTGAGGATAGCAATATCACCACCGAACCGTATCACTGACATCCTTTCACGATAAATTTTAATCCCACTCTTTAACCTTTATTTTATTTCCAGCATTGGTTCTTCGGTGTAGAGATTGAACAGTAGGAGCGACAGATTACATCGCTGTTTTATACCCTTTTTAATCCGAGCACTGCGTTTTGGGTTTTCCACTCTCTTTATTCCCGCTTGGCTCTTGATTCTTTTTAGTCTTGCTTTCATTATCAACAACTGTTACTATGTCTTAACAGAGTCAACAAGAAGGCAACTTGGCACCAGCCTGACACCTGCGGGTCCAGTGTTCTTAAACACAAAAGCGCGAGGTGGTCTCCCGACTCACCCCACTTCAGAGATTTCTATCTTTGTACTGCTTCGGGCCTAGCGTTTCTCAGAATACTGGTTTCCTGCAGAGGACAGGGCGGTGCGATGCTGCTGTCCCTTATTATCTGTTTGTAGCGTCAGTGAAAGGCCCACGAAACAATGGCTCTCCAGCGTTCAGGAAACAACAAAGGTGGAGCCATTTTGGCAGAGTTTCGCCCACACGCCACATACTCTGCTGAATTTTCTGCTAACACTGCTCGTTCCTCTGTCGGCGTTTGTCCTTTGAAGAGGCCTGCGATCCCTCCTAATGGCCTGATGCTGGCTGTCTCTTAGACTACACTTAGACTATCTCCAGAAGAGGAATTTGACACAGAAACACAGCAGTTAAATGTTCAGATACTGACGTTGACTTAAATCATACTTGTTCTCTCGTGTCTCAATTGTGGTTAATTTCGATTCATCGGAATTGAAGTACGATACTTGACAGTTTTGACAAAACGGTCGCGTAACACATTGGAATAGTGTGTATGTGCCAATCGGTTGTGTCGAATCACGGCAGTACCATGAGCGGACGTGTGTTTGTGATAGAATTGCGGAAAGGAGCTACCATGCTGCCACGTGCTCGTAACGACCTCGAGAATGAAATTGCCCGTTTTATAGTTTCACCTATATAGACCGTGAAAGGAGTCTACAAGGAAGGATGTACTACTCGCAGACCTCTAACGTGGGGTAAGAACAGTGGGCGAACAAATATGTTAAGCTACATGGGAATGAGACGAGTGTGACCTCTTGTCAACGGCTATCGGTTTCAAACATGACAGGAATTGCTGCTGTCAGTGAATGTGGGTCCATCTCAACCAAATTCCAAGCGGACATTTCGAAGGGAACTGCACGATATGGACCACACTGCAAAAGAAGAATACACACACCGGCATTTAAGTCTGCACGTCTTCAGTGGACATATCAACCTGAAACTGTTCGGTAGTGACTATGGGTGTGCAGTATGGTCTGACGAGTAGCGAGTAGGCCTCATTTCAACTAGTAAGGGGTATCGAATGCACAGACTCAGCAATGAGTTGCTTATCCATCAGTGTGTGGATAGAACAGTACCATTAGTAGGTGGTTCTCTGGTGTTATGAGGTTTTCTCGCGTGTCTCGAGCCTACTCATTCAGATTACCGTTAACGTGAACCAGGATGCTTCTTTCCACACTGTCGGTGACACACTTATTGCCCGATATAATTAATCTTCATGACGAGTTTACTCTGGAAATTCCCGTCTTCCTATATGACAAGAGTCGCACTCACCTTATGACGCTTCGGGTGCTCCGCGAAAATATCAAATCTTTCTCTACATGCTACTATATAGACACAAGTTATTACTATGTTGTTAGGAAGAATCTCGAAAAGTTCTTGATAAATTTACTTCAAATTTTTACACGATACTCTGATGAATATTCGGACGGACATAGGATACAGATTTTTAATATAAATCGAAGTGTATATGTACTGTAAAAAGAGGAAACGTTGCCAAGAGAAACCTCTCATAGTCCTTGGCTGATTTAATTCAAATTTTTACACAAAACGCTATGTGTGTGTGTGTGAGTGTGTGTGTGTGTGTGTGTGTGTGTGTGTGTGTGTAGGGAAAACATTGCTTATAAAAGTATGGAAAGATTCTTGAACGAATTGTTTCAAATTTTTACATCATAGTCTAATTCAGATACAGACAGGTATATATTCTTTTAAACAATATTATACAGGATTTCTTTTATAACGGACTGCGAAAAAGAAAATGCGGCACTGAAAAAAATTGTGGTTTTCTTTTCTATTTCGCATTCAGTTTCAACTACGATAGTAGAACATTTAAACATTGGACAAATTGAAACTTCCTGGCAGATTAAAACTGTGTGCTGGACCGAGACTCGAACTCGGGATCTCTGCCTTTTGCGGACAAGTGCTGTACCATCATTTTTTTTAAATCTCATTTTGTTCTGTATTTTTCGTTCTTTATGTTCGGGCTGGACGTCTCATGACACCCGTTCAGTTTGTTCGTTGATCAGTTCACTCAGTTTTTTAATTACAGAGGGTAGCTAACCCTCTGATCGAACATACTCAACTACCGTTCCGGCACCATCTGAGCTACCTAAGCACCACTCACGACCCATCCTCACAGTGTTAATTCCACCAGTACCCCGTATCCTACCTCCCCGAGTTCGAGTCTCGGTCCGGCACACAATTTTAATCTGCCAGGAAGTTTGATATCAGCGCACACTCCGCTGCACAGTGAACAATTTCGTTACACAAATTGTTTCTCTCAAATATATTTTTTCAGCTTATATACAGCCTGAAACGGGCGTAAGTTCAAATATTTTTCATACGTGGTACATTAATACGTACACACATCAGTGTGTAGGTTGATTTTTTCTGAGTCCAGTGGTCTTCCCACAGACACATTACGAACTTTACGACCTGATGTTTTCTGCATGGCCGTAATGCACCCTGAAGTGGACTACTCATGCCAGTACAGACTAATAATTTTGCGTTCAGACCTCCACACTTTAGCACCTGACTTGGGTTTTGCAGAGGGAAATGAGCATTAATGGACTGCTTCTGACACATGCACTTCTAGGTACTACCAAACGAAAAACATATGGCTTGTAACAGGTCTAATTATTGGTCTTCAAATGACGTAAATATGTTCAGTACACTGTCCTCGGTCTGCAGTAGAAATACCTGCACTTGTACCTTTTACACTCTATATAATTTAACAAAAATTGTGTATACAACTACGTACTGTTTTGCTTTCTTTCTTGCAATCTGTTTTAACAGAAAACAGGGGAAGTTGTATTTATGGTTTACTGGCTTATAATTAGAATATTACTACGGAATCTGAAATCCGATCCATTTGTCGATCAAAACTCCGCTAAATGCTGTCATTGAAGTTACTATCCTCGCAGACCAGCAGCAAGAGAGCTTCCTCATATCCCGTACACCAGAGATCCCAACCAGTTTACCCGTTCATTTTAAGTGACCTCCATTCACAGTCATAGTTTAGTAGGCAGTAATAATGAACAAGGCTCAAGATAGGAGGAGGAGAAGACGAGGAGATTGATGAACATAAAGAGTGGAGGGAGGAAAAGGACAGTAAGAGGGGGGGGGAAGGAGAAGGAGATGTAGGGGTGAATAGGAAGAGGATATGCACGATGGGAGGGTTAGGAAGAAGAACATTAGGACGTATATCCGACTGCCATATATATTTATCAATGACGAAGCATACAGGGTGTACATAGAGTCCGGAATAACTTTCAGTTATTTATTGCACAATACCTAAACATTGTACAGATGTCATAGATGTTGCATTTTGAAGAGAATCTCTGAAAGGTTTTTTTTTTTTTTTTTTTTTTTTTTTTTTTTTTTTTTTTTTTTTTTTTTTTCCCATGAGCGACCCGTGACCCGGCAGACGTCAATACGGTAATCTAATTCTTGGCCATACCCGTCCCAGCATGGCATCGTCGACTGTGGCAGTCGCTTCCCGTATTCTCTCCCGTAGTTCTGCTGCATCACGTGGTAGAGGCGGTACATACACCAGATCTTTACTGTGTCCCCACAGAAAAAAGTCGCACGGAGTGAGATCTGGTAATCGGGGAGACCATTTCATGAAACAGCTGTCCCCTTCTGTACGACGGCCGACCCATCGATGCGGCAGCTCCGTTTTCAGGTACACACGAACTTCACGATGAAAATGAGGTGGAGCCCCATCCCGCTGAAAGATGAACGGAGAGTGGGATTGCATTTGAGGCATCAGCCATTGCTGCAATATGTGCAAGTAGGAACATCCAATGACAGTGCTCTCGGCGAAGAAGAATGGCCCGTACAGTTTTCGACGTGACAAGACACAAAAAACATTTACCTTTGGGAAATAACGCTCAAATTCAGTGCATTCGTGTGGATGCGTTGTACTCCAGGTTCGACAGTTATGCCTCTTCCCCTGCCCATTAGGGTGAAAAGTGGCTTCGTCAGCTAAAAATTAAGCGATTAACAATGCCATCCCCATCCTCATTCAATTGTTGCAACTGCGAAAAAAATCGAAACGCTTGTCTTTGTCGTCGATACTGAGCTCCTGCACTACCTCCAATTTGAATGATTTCACAGACAGATTCTATCGCAGGACTTTCCACACTGTCATTGGAGCCATTTCGAGTTCACGGGATGCTCGACGCACCGATGTCTTTGGACTCCTTTTGAATGTCTCTCGTACGCGCTCCACATTCACCTCACTCAGACTGCGACGTCCGCTTCTCTTTGCGGAGCACAGGCAACCCGTCGTAACGAATTTGTTCTGCCAGTGGTAAATGGCACTCCTTGTTAGTGGCTTCTTACCGTACTTGGTTCTGAACATCCCTTGAACAACACACAGAAAGCTCACTGCGCACCTGGATTCGCCGTGTTTGCGACTAGCTCTGACGATCGGCTAATTATGAAACTACGCTGTGCCGGTACACATGAAAAAAAATTCTGGGTATCTCTTCAAAATGACAAATGTACGATACCTGTAAAATGTTTGGTTCTTGTGCAATAAATGACTGAAAGTATTCCCGGACTTTATGTACACCCTATATAAAATATTTGGGACTAAATGGAATAGCAGGGGACACGTAGAAAGCAGCATATTTGCAACTGGATGGCTCTCCTGGACGTAATTATCAACGAGTAGCTACAGCATACCCGAAGAATCTTGTAGACTTTCTTCTTCGTAAAAATTTATTCAAACCATCACGATAGCAGTTTTTTCAGTGGGCTGCGGCTCGAGTGATAACACCAGTAACATAAAACAATTTAGAACTGATGTTTGTAATCTCACATATCGGGAAGAGTGTGAGGTCTTACATTGAAATGAACCCAAGAACATGAGTTTCAGTTGTCGGCAAAGAGTAACTGCATCGTTTTATGCGTCTCATATTCTGCATTACTCCCCGTGCTTTGGAAGGATAAAAAATTGCTTCAACGGAGTGGCATCTTTCGGGTGATACTGAAAGTCACGTGTTTACCCAAAACCATGACACCTGCTGAACTCAGAGACTATAGGCGGCGAATTAGCAAATAAGTAATATTTAGTATGTAAATACGCTGGGTGTGAAGCTGCACAGGGCATGTTTACGTGGTAGTAGCGGTAATTACGTGTCCAGCCGCTCATTATCGAGCAATTTGCTTCTCGTTCCGTTTGTCGCCGCAACTACCTTTGAAACTGTTTGCCGGAATATGCGCCGTATTCGCAAACAAAACGTATCTATTTAGCCAAAGTACTCGCTGTTGACCACAAAGTTAATTGCTTTCCTCCTCTCTCCCATGGCTTATACCTGTAGAGTGTTCCAAAAGAAATTTTCCAATTTCGCATCATCATATATATTCCGTGACTGAATGTGGAAGACTGTGGTACATTTTAACCCACGTGTCGAAACTGATACCTTGCGTTTGCACCAGTTCTAAGTTGCTGGTTCACGTGGTTTCTGGTGGAGGTCTACCTGGAGCAGCTGCCTAGCTCAATCTCTGTGCAGTCGAGGCAGCGATAACAAAGTGGCTGGAAGTTTTTATCGTACCTGTTTCAACAGATGCCAGTCAGTTACAATGGCGTGGGACGATTTTTGTCGATATTAGTGCACACATCTCCAACAACGTAAGGAGCGTATGAGCAACGTACTGCTCCACTGCCTTACAAAATCGCATCCACATTATCAATTGGCAGCATAGTGTTTTGTTAAGCTTGTTGAAAAGCCAATGTCGCATAGATATTTCTTTATTTAAAACAACCGGTTGCGACAGACAGGAAATGAACCGTCACATACTCCCTATCCTTAAACTAAAAGGTTCATAAATGGTTCAAGTGGCTCTGAGCACTATTGGGCTTAACATCTGAGGTCTTCAGTCCCCTAGAACTGAAAACTACTTAAACCTAACTAACCTAAGGACGACAAACACATCCATGCCTGAGGCAGGGTTAGAACCTGCGACCGTAGCAGTCGCGCGGTTCCAGACTGCAGCGCCTAGAACCGCTCGGCCACTGCGGGCGACAAACCAAAAGACCTGGGAGAAAGGGAAGTCACTCTCAAACTTGCGCAAGATATATCAGTCTTTGGATTAGAGCACTGCGTCATTTTATGAAGACTATCACAATCCAGATCCAAGTGCAGTGTTTTACTCTCTCCGGTGCTTAGAAGAGCACCAGAGTCTGATTACTTGGCTAATGGCAGGATTAAAATTACCTAACAGACTAGCTCGGTAATCTTTACCCAAAACGATTTATAAGTAAGCACTTATTCAACGGACTGAAGCAATTTATGTTCATTGGGAAGTAACTCACTTCTGAAAGGTTTAGTTTGTGAATTTTGTACCCTACATATTCGCTTGATCTGTGGGTTTGTGACTAGCGTCAAAAAACGCAGGATCTGAAGTGGGTCCACAAGTCTGGGCAAGCGTTTTCCCATTACCTTATCCCACGCACCGGTTTACTGCTGTAAAATTTGTAATCCATACACAGTACCACCTGGCGTCGTAAAGATCGGCTTCATCCCAGAATTGTACTGGCGCTCTGTTTTCTCAAGCCGGCAGGGTGGCCGAGCGGTTCTAGGCGCTACAGTCTGGAACCGCGCGACCGCTACGGCCGCAGGTTCGAATCCTGCCTCGGGCATGGATGTGTGTGCTGTCCTTAGGTTAGTTAGGTTTAAGTAGTTCTAAGTTCTAGGGGACTGATGACCTCAGACGTTAAGTCCCATAGTGGTCAGAGCCATTTGATCCTTTTTTTTTTTTTTTTTTTTCTCAAGAACGAGTTTAAGTCTGTCCTGTGCGTGGTTCCAGTTATCCCAAATTTGCATGGCATCAACTTTCCTGGTAAGCAAATTATTCAACATCCAAAAACTGGATAATGGAGAATTAGTTCTACAGGCAAATATTTAAGCGGCCGGAGTTTGTCTCTGGGCCTCGTGCTTGGCGGTGTTAAAAGCATCCCACCCACGGCAGGAAGCTGTCTCAGCGCGTGTGGCTCTCAGTATGGAAGGAAATGGTCGCTGCACGCAGGTTCCTGTTCACTCGCTCAGCGAAATACGGTTTAAGATAACACGCTATAGTCGTGATGTGGCCGGCACTTACATCGAAACAGAAGTTACAGAAGGATGCCAAGGTGAAGATCTGGGCATTATCCATAACTAACACTCTACAGGGGCCATACGTGTCACATACTGACTGGAGACATTTGATGGTAATGCTCAATGCTGCCGCTATCCAGGAAAAACGCGCAAATGCGTCCACGCACACAAACGCGTACCATTTCTTCTTTCACGAATGTGGAGAAGGCCCCACGTAATCAAAGTACATTTCTTTCATAGACTCATTAACTATGTCAGATGACAAATATCCCTGTCGAGTGTTAAACCCTCGTTTGTTTTCAGCGCATATCTTACAGCTTTGAACTAATTCCTTAATTTGTTTTCCATTCCGTCTCACATTCAGTGTTCGCTAATCTTCATTCTGGTCTTAAAGGCGCCAAGATGGCCACCTGTGGGGTGTCATGACAATATTTGAAACCAGAGGTACCAGATATTTGGGTAAAACTGTTTTATCCCTACGACTATCCTGTGCGGTAAGACGCAGGACGCTACCTTTTTGAAAATATGGCTCATGAACGTCCTCTTTCTTGATTTTCTCTTTCAGATGACCCAACTCTGAGCAGAATTCTGCTGTTCGATAATACCTTTAAGAAGAAGCCGACACCCACTCAGAGTAGGACAAGCTGTAGGATAATTCCAACTCCTTAGGTTCACGCACTTCTTCATGGAACATCCTTCTTAATCCTCCGACCATAAGGTGATCACTGCGTCAAATATGGTTAATCTTAAACTGGCTAGCTGAAATTCTAACCACCCAACTTGCAAGAAGTCCGGTACACATTGCTCTCCCCAAACCCAGCTAAGGGCCTGGATATCTATTTCTAACACGAAAGGCGAGGTTCCAAATACACTACTGGCCATTAAAATTGCTACACCACGAAGATTACGTGCTACAGACGCGAAATTTAACCGACAGGAAAAAGATGCTGTGATATGCAAATGATTAGCTTTTCAGAGCATTCACACAAGGTTGGCGCCAGTGGCGACACCTACAACGTGCTGACATGAGCAAAGTTTCCAACCGATTTCTCATAGACAAACAGCAGTTGACCGGCGTTGCCAGGTGAAACGTTGTTGTGATGCCTCGTGTACGGAGGAGAAATGCGTACCATTACGTTTCCGACTTTGATAAATGTCGGATTGTAGCCTATCGCGCCGGCCGCGGTGGTCTCGCGGTTCTAGGCGCGCAGTCCGGAACCGTGCGACTGCTACGGTCGCAGGTTCGAATCCTGCCTCGGGCATAGATGTGTGTGATGTCCTTAGGTTAGTTAGGTTTAAGTAGTTCTAAGTTCTAGGGGACTGATGACCACAGATGTTAAGTCCCATAGTGCTCAGAGCCACTTGAACCATTTTGTAGCCTATCGCGATTGCCGTTTATCGTATCGCGACATTGCTGCTCGCGTTGGTCGAGATCCAATGATTGTTAACAAAATATGGAATTGGTGGCTTCAGGAGGGTAATACGGAACGCCGTGCTGGATCCCAACGGCCTCATATCACTAGCAGTCGAGATGACAGGCATGTTATCCGCATGGCTGTAACGGATCGTGCAGCCACGTCTCGATCCCTGAGTCAACAGATAGGGACGTTTGCAAGACAACAACCATCTGCACCAACAGCTCGACGACGTTTGCAGGAGCATGGACTATCAGCTCGAAGACCATGGCTGCGGTGACCCTTGACGCTGCATCGCAGACAGGAGCGCCTGCGATGGTGTACTCAACGACGAACCTGGGTGCACGAATGGCAAAACGTCATTTTTTCGGATGAATCCAGGTTCTGTTTACAGCATCATGATGGTCGCACCCGTGCTTGGCGACATCGCGGTGAACGCACATTGGAAGCGTGTATTCGTCATCGCCATACTGGCGTACCACGAGGCGAGATGGTATGGGGTGCCATTGGTCACACGTCTCGGTCACCCCTTGTTCGCATTGACGGCACTTTGAACAGTGGACGTTACATTTCAGATGTGTTACGCCCCTTGGCTCCACCCTTCATTCGATCCCGGCGAAACGCTACATTTCAGCACGATAATGCACGACCGCATGTTGTAGGTCCCGTACGGGCCTTTCTGGAGACAGAAAATGTTAGACTGCTGCCCTGGCCAGCACATTCACCAGATCTCTCACCAATTGAAAACGTCTGGTCAATGGTGGCCGAGCAACTGGCTCGTCACAATACGTCAGTCACTACTCTTGATGAACTGTGGTATCGTGTTGAAGCTGCATGGGCAGCTGTACCTGTATACGCCATCCAAGCTCTGTTTGACTCAGTGCCCAAGCGTATCAAGGCCGTTATTACGGCGAGAGGTGATTGTTCTGGGTACTGATTTCTCAGGATCTATGCACCCAAATTGCATGAAAATGTCCTAGTATAATTTATTTGTCCAATGAATACGGGTTTATCATCTGCATTTCTTCTTGGTGTAGCACTTTTAATGGCCAGTAGTGTACATCGTAAACTTTTCAATAGCGAATACAACAGCCAAGGCCTCTAATTCACATTATGGAGTTCTTCGCTTCAAGGGTGCAAGATGGTCCGCGTCACCTAAGCAGTAGGACGCCTTCCACTATTATCCTGCCAAGAGCGGCGACCCCTGCCATCGATCCGTCTGCTAAAACGACGAACTCGTCACTGAATTCAGGCATTGCCAGCAATGAGGCACTAGCCAATGCAGCGTTCAGAGTTTGGAAGGCGGCTTCTTGCGATGTACAACCACTCGAATTCCTTCCGTTTGGGCACCAGAATGCCTCAGAGTGCTTCGCGCTGCTCCTCCCGTCGGAGGTTGGAGTCCTCCCTCGGGCATGGGTGTGTGTGTTGTCCTTAAAGTAAGTTAGTTTAATTAGATTAAGTAGTGTGTAAGCTTAGGAACCGATGACCTCAGCAGTTTGGTCCCATAAGATCTTACTCCAAATTAACAAATTTCCTTCCGTTTCTTCTGAGATTATATAATAGCGCCGCCAGCTAGGTAAAATCACAACAAAGTTTTCTGAAAAAATGGATTATACCTACAAATCGTTGGAATGGAAATGAGTGAAAAGCTTTAGTATGGTACAGATCTACGCTGGCTGTATTAGCGGGAACTAACTGGCCCAAAAAAGAAATTTCGGTTTGCGCGAACTTCACCTTCGATGTTAGACAGCGAACCCAGTCTTGTGAAAACTTCTAGTACTTCCCTAATATGTTCCACAAGTTAAAGAAACTTTCGCTGAAAATTACCAGGTCGTCCGTGTTGTGGTACACACTAAGAAGCACAAATTCAGAAAAAAATCTCCATAAAATCCTTGATAGCATTGTAGACCATGTCGACAGCCCAGATGGAACCCTGTTATATTCATAGAGGTTCCAGTCGGCGGTGACAGCCGTTATAAGTTTCGATTCTTCAGCCAGAGGTATCTTATAACAAGAGTGATTCAGGTCGAGAGTAGTAGAAACCTTTGCTTTCTGATACCATCCAACACAGGTGCGCAGATCGGGTAGTGGTATCGACTGATGATCTACCTTTTTATTTAATGCGCAGTAGTCCACCATAGGATATGCGCCGCATTGGGCCTTGACCAAAAAATGGGAGAACAATAGGGTGGCCTAGAAGTTTCAGTGTCACTATCACCACAGTCACAGAGTGTCTGGATACACGGCTTCGAGTCTTCTACTAAGTTTAACATTAGATCTGAACTAATTCGTATTTTTTGCAAAGTCTGTATACAGAATTTTACTTTCGAATTGGCTGAACGCTTCACGCGTTGCTCTCCTTAGGCGTATTTTAACATCATTCAGTTTTTGTTTGTCTGTGATGCCTGGCTACGATTAAATCTGCAGTTAGCTTTCCTAGCAGTTTCCTAACATGACTGTCGAACCATGGTGGGTATTTCATAACCCCCATGATTATGTTCAGCAAATACCTGTCGAAGACTAATATGTAATACTCTTCAACTTTCTCCATTGATGCTCTACATTGTCAGTGCTGGAGATGAAATTTTCATGTTGACGACTAAGCTAATGTGAAAGCTAAATCTCGATGTCGACAGGACGTAAAACCCTCTGTTGTCTTTAATCAGTTTTCCACAGACTTCATGTCGATTGTGGAACGAAGAATGTTTTGCGAAACTGCGAATACATCCCCCAGATGGAATACGTATTTAAGGTTCAGAATGGTTCAAATGGCTCTAAGCACTATGGGACTTAACATCTGAGGTCATCAGTCCCCTAGACTTAGAACTACTTAAACCTAACTAACCTAAAGACATCACACACATCCATGCTCGAGGCAGGATTCGAACCTGCGACCGTAGCGGTCGCGCGGTTCCAAACTGAAGCGCCTAGAACCACTCTACGTATTTAAGGATTCTTTTGTCTGTGTTGCTTCTGAACAGTCTGCAATTTTTAAAATCCATTTTATTGTCATCTTCTTTCAGTAAATGTGTCGTCGGAGAGGTGCAAACTTGACGTTAACCTTATGTCTCTGCCGTCAACATACTTCTTCATTTTCTGTCAACTTTTTCCTCTCTTCACATTTGTTAATATTTGAAAGCTACTTCTTCTTCTCCCGCTTTCTCCTTCTACTTTTCCATCCATGATTCTCTGCAGTAGACAATTCCTGCTTAATACATGTCCCATTCAAGATGCTTTCCTCCTCTTTACCATGCTCATGAAGTTCCTGCCTTCTTCTAATCTGCTCAGCACCTCCTTATTTTTCATTGTGTTGATCCACGTGCCTCCATCCTCCTCCACAACCATTTTCGTCTAGGAACCATGTTTCTTGCATGCCTAAAATTTCGATTTTTTGTTCTGTGAGAGTTTCTCCTAATTTGTTGCGATTTACTGCCTTAAGGAGTGAATTTATGTTGATCGTACCTAAGAAAGTTTTGCGCTTGAATTGGTTAGAGGACTCCGGTTTCCCCCGATATGGGAGCTAGCGTCTTAGTCTAGTCTGCCCAGAATACGATACATTGGTTGCACCACTGATGACGGATGATTTATTACCCGCTGCGATAATTTCAGATTATTGGAAAGTTCTACTGCTGCAACTGGACTTATATGATTGAGTGTGTGGTTAAGACTGGAGTGCTGGAAATTTAAGTTGTGGGGGCACCTCTCCTGAAGAGATGCAGACGATAGTGCTGCTTTATCCTAACCAGACGCTGAGTGGGTTTTGTCATCTGAGTTGCCTGTTCTGCAAGTTCCGCTGTACCAAGATCCGTTCTCTGCGCCTTCACATCGCTGACACCAGTGCAAGGGGCCCCATGGGGTTCTGTCTTCCGGGCCAGGTGAACCCTGCTTTTTCAGGGAGGTTGTTGCTCTTCCATCTTCTTCTTCCCCATCTCTTGCACGATGAGACCCTGGGCTATGAACTGGGAAAACGGGTTGTGCATTTATTATTTTATGAAACATAACCTGTCTCCACTACTTCCTCTATTAAAGCTGTTCTATTTGAGTGAGAAATGGAGCCAGCTAGATCTTGGTTGATTTGCAGAATTACATTTATTATAATCTGAAATGATTCATTAACAGCGTTTCACAGTTTATGAAAGTTTGCTGCTTCTGTTGGAGCCTTATGAGTATAGAGACGTTGTCTAATCGGGGCTACAGGTCCATTGCGGTGATACAACTTGCCGGTCGTACTAGGGATTACGTAATGTCTCTGTATCGGTTCGCCTGTGGGACATGTGATCTCGGCGTTCTCGCTACTTAGTGTTTATACGAGGACGCTTCCTTTGAATGGCACAAGCAGTTCGACATAGCTGCGCCAAAGGATGTTTTTTGGAGTTTAGACGGAAGTGAGTAAGGGTAAGAAAGGAAACTAGAATCTAGGAATAGAAATGAGAAGAAATAATTTAGCTAAAAGCCTCCTGCTGAAATGAATTTTATCGTAACTCTGGATATAGTGGACGTGACCAGCCTTTAGATAGGTGACTGCAAGAGCAGTAAACCTAATTTGGTGCTTCTGGAGACGTACGCGCATTGATATAAAGCTTACCCCCACATTTAGCAGATCACGATCAGTTCTGCCACAGCACATGTGCGTGACTGGAACGAAGCCAATTATAATGTTCCTGGTATCGTCCAAAGATCACGGTGCCATACCAAAGTTGGCACTACACATCGATACCACAGAAATCAGCGATGTCTTGCTGCAATCCGCATGAGAGGCGCTGGCCAAGCCAAGCCACGCCTTCTCTCGCAGCTCCTCAGGGACACCGCGCGGGGGTCGATGTACAGCCGAGCAGAGGGAGGCTCTGCCGATTCGTGACTTCCAATCAAGCCGACAACGTCAGCTAGGTAGTACACAAAAGTGACTCATGTTGTACCATGTAGTGACATTATGAGCCTTGTGAATGTTGTATGTCATGAGGAGAGTTTTGTAAATTTGGGCTTCAGGTGGTGCTCAGATATTCAAAGACAGTAGTAAATATTCGGCATATTCCTGTGGCTATCAAATGTATAAAGTTAAGTAAATTTTATCATTCTTGTAATGAATGCTCTAATATTTCATACGCTGCAGTTCCAATCAGCCATCTCTCAGAGCGATCAATGAACCCGTAGTTATTACTGCATAATTGTAGTTTCAACAAGTCATAAAAACATTGTTTAATGGGAGGGACGTAGGGCACAGCCGAGCATCTCGATTTGTATGATCAAGCATATTCCAGGAGACACAGAAACCTGAATCTTAATAACACAGCTGGGACGTGCTGATAGCGAGTGTGTACCTTACACAAGTGTGCCCTCCACAACTGTACGCTGTTTAAGACGGGGAACTGAGACTGTAAATCTGTTAAGATATTATAAACCTTCAGATGGGTGTTAGTATCACATATGAAATGTGAGGAAAAATTCGCGCACTCGGACTTCGCAGTGCGATTCTTCACGTACTAGCAACACAAAAATGTCTGTTACAAAATTTCGCCCTGAGCATATTGCGGGCACTAAATGAACGTTAAAGACGGGCAATCTGGCAGCACTATAATCATATTGACAGTAAGTTACTCTGTCGCTATGTGTTGTTGATGCAGTGGATAGCGTTTTGGAGGTGCACGCAGGTGGTCGTGGGTTCGGTTCTGAGTCGAAGCTTATTTGTTTTTATTTGCTAAAAGTAGTCTGCGTGGTACGGCATCTGGCGTCTTAATCGTCATAAAGCGATTACAGTGGGTCTTGTACAAAACTTTTGCTGTTACGTACTAAGAACACAGAAACGGAAGTACAGTAGTTTCATTGCTCAGCTTTTAAAGAAGCCTTTTGCACGTCTCGGATGGAATTCTTTCGCACCGCTGCATCTACTAGATTCCAAATTTGTTTTGTGTGTGCCCTCCACTAATGGTACCGTCGGTTAAGTATTCTTGCCATCTTCAGGTCCGTTACGCAGTCCGTTAGGGCCTTACGTCACCAGTATGGCTAGCAACGTGTTTCGCAAACAATTTCGATGTGACCGTTGGGAGGGGGGGGGGGGGGAGGTGGGGAGAGGATACATAGAAAACAGGTTTGGAATCTAGTAGACGCAGTGGTGCTAAACAATTCACGTCTACGACGTGCGAAAGGCTTCCTTAAAAGCTGAGCAATGAAAACGATTGTACTTCCATTTCTGTGTTCGTAGTACATAACCGCAAATGTTTTGTAGGAGACCCACTGTAATCGCAGTATGACGCCATTAAGACGCCAGATACCGTAACTCGCAGACTACATACGAAAAACAAATAAACCTCGACTCAGAATCGAACCCACGAACTCCTGAATGCTAATCGAAAACGCTAGCAGCTGCACCTGCGGCACCTCACTTCTGCTATGTGCTGACAGAGTTAGTTACCGTACACGTGATTACAGTGTTGCCAGACTGTCAATGTTTAAAGTCCTTTTACTGCCCGAAGTACCCGCAGGACGAAATTTTGTGAGAGACTTTTGTGTTACCAGTATGTGAGAAATCGTGCTGCGAAGTCCGAGTGCGCGAATTTTCCTCACTCTGTGTATCCTGTCATTTCAATCAAGCCAGTTGCCACGTACTGTTCAAAGCTCTCTGCTTTTAGAAGCGGTGATGTAACTAGTAGATTGGCAGCAGTGGTGTAATTAAGTTCCATCCTGTTCCTTGCGACTGACTTGATTTCTACATTTTTGGTTTTCCACACGTTTCTTTTCTTGTTCAACAGACTACCCACAACTTCCTTCACTCCACCCTCCCGGTACCCCCACCCTCTGCTTCCCACTCAATGAGGCCTGTGCGGTGGCTTGCGAGCCTCAACAATGTGGATATTCGTACCGCAAGTAACGTGAAACCACACCGAGTAAGATGAACATCGACAAAAGTAATATAATTAAATCAGGAATTCGCGTCCTGCGTCCGGCCATCCTGATTTAGGTTTTCCGGTATTTCCCTAAATCGTTCCTGGCAAATGCCGGGACGGTTCCTTTGAAAGGGCACGGCCGACTTCCTTCCCC
This sequence comes from Schistocerca serialis cubense, assembly GCF_023864345.2. NCBI lineage: Eukaryota > Metazoa > Arthropoda > Insecta > Orthoptera > Acrididae > Schistocerca > Schistocerca serialis. The sequence goes on from NC_064644.1 coordinate 12,953,854, forward strand.
GTTCTTCCCTAATCCGATGAGACCGATGACCTCGCTTTCTGGTCTCCTCCCCCAAACAATCCAATCCAATTAAATCAGGTGGTGCTGAGAGAAATGAGGGTAGGAAAGGAGGCACTAAAATTAAGAGATGAATTTTGCCATCTGGGACAGCAAAATAATTCAGGAACGCTGAAGCAGTTGCATATTGGCAATTGCAACACAAGCTCCTCTGAAAAAAAGACGTTTATTAACACTAAAAATAAATTTAGGTGTCAGGAAGTCTTTCCTGAAGGTATTTGTCTGGATGTTGTACGAAGTGCACGATGAACAGTTCAGACAAGAAAAGAATACAATGCTATTTTGTCGAAAGCTGACACTTTGAGACAGTGGCTGTCTACAAAATAAAGATTGATTCTGTCAAAGAAGAAGACAGCAAACAGCCACTACTGATAATGCTATTCGTTTTGGTTGGCTCTGAGCACTATGGGACTTAAGTGCTGAGGTCATCAGTCCCCTAGAACTTACAACTACTTAAACCTAACTAACCTAAGGACATCACACACATCCATGCCCGAGGCAGGATTTGAACCTGCGACCGTAGCCGTCGCGCGGTTCCAGACTGTAGCGCCTAGAGCCGCTCGGCCACTCCGGATGCCGCTATTTGTTTTAATAGCGCCAAAACTTGATTTCGAACAGACATGCTCAACTTGAGACGGCTGTCCACATAAAGATCAAGAAGTTTACATACATTTTTGTCTCTTTATTACCCATTAAGGTGAAAGATGCCTGTTGTGTTGTTCCGTCGAAAATTCTGCTTCATTTTGTTGGAGTGTTGTTGGCTTGTATCCACTAAATACTGTAGAGTATATGCAGCCCTTATTTCATTTGTGTATAACCACACTGCGTAAAGTACTACACACACACACACACACACACACACACACACACACACACACACACACACACACACTAATAAGTTTACCACACGGGAAAATATACAGAATGTGTCACCACAATGGGCTATAAAGAGCCAAATTGCAACAAATGAGCATCTTGACGTGAACAGCAGTCTCAAGATGAACCTGTCAGTTCATAGCATTATCAGTAATGGGTGGTTGCTGTCTCCTTCTTTGAAAGAATAAACCTGTATAAAGAACAGAATATTTTGAAATACGGTGCAATGAAAAGTGGTGAAGATAGGATGGATATAGCGATACGCACATATGCAAACTGCAGTACCGTTCCGTACACAAGGTACAAGAGGGCAGTGGATTGGCAGAGATGTCAATTGTACTCAGACGATCCATGTGAAAAGGTTTCCGATGCCTACACGACGCATGGGGCATTCGATTTCAGAACAGGGAATTCAACATTCCGAGATCGACAGTGTCAGGAGTGCCCCGACAACACCACATTTCGGGCATTACTTCTCACCACGCACAACGCACTGGCCGACGGCTTTCATTTAACGACCGAGAGCAGCGGCGTTAGCGTAGAGTTGTCATTGTTAACGGGAAATCAACACTGCGGGAAATAAACAACAGAAATCAATGTGGGACGTTACGACGAACGTGTTCGTTGGAACGGTGCGGTGAAATTCGGCGTCAGTGGGCTATGGCAGCAGACGACCGACGCGGGTGCCTCTGCCGACACGGCGACATCGCTTGTAGCGCTTCTCCTGGGTTCGTGATCACTCTGCGTGGACCACAGGCGACAGGTAAACCGTGGCCGGCTCAAATGATTCCCGTTTCAGTTGGTAAGACCTGATGGGACTGTTCGATCGTGGCGCACGCCCCACGAAGCCGTGGACCCAGTTTGTCAACAAGGCACTGTGCAAGCTGGTGGTGTCTCCATAATGGTTTGGGCTGTGTTTACGGGGAATGGACTGAGTCCTCTGGTCTAGCTGAACCGATCGTTGACTGGAAAAGGTAATGTTCGGCTGCTTCGAGACCATTTGTAGCCATTCATGGACTACGTGTTCCCAAAAAACGATGTCATGTCATCGAGCGACAATTGCTCGCGATTGGTTTGAAGAACTTTCTGGACAGTTCGAGCGAATGGTTTGGCCACCCGTCGAAGATTTGTTGGATATAATCGAGAGGTAAGTTCGTGTACAAAATCCTGCACTGGCAAAGCTTTTGCTATCATTGACGGCTATAGAGGTAGCGTGCGTCAGTGTTTCTGCAGCGGACGTCCCACAGCTTGTTGAGTCCTTGCCGCGTCGAGTTGTTGCCGTACGCCGTGTAAAACAAGGGCCGATACGACATTAGGGGATATACCATGAATTCTGTCACCTCAATGTATGATCAGGAGGTACTGAATCGAAATGGAGAGAAAAGAAATTTATGGGAAAACCTCTGTAAAAGAAAGGGTGGGTTGATACGACACTACATGTGGCATCAAGGAATAGCAGTCGCTTCGGTAATAAAGGGAAGTATCGCCCTTATAAATTGAAGAGTGTGAATAAGGCTTCACTAAACCCAGCAGTTTCAAATGGTTTACGCAGTTATGAAGAAGCTTGGATAGGATACACAAGCATAGGACAGTTGCATCAAACCAGTCTTCGGCCTGAGGACAACAGCAACAGCAACATAAATTCTACTTAACGCAGCATGAAAATTTACTCACTAACGTGTTATCTCTTCCAGGGGATTTGCTTCTCCGAAGCACGACTTCTATTACAGTACACGGAAATTCTGTATTTAGAAGCTGAGATATACTGAAATCATCTTGACAAAGCTTTGATTGGCTCTGATATGTCTGCATCTGTTTACCGCCGGTCCAAAGGCTACGATTGTCACAGAATAACAGATGTAGCTATAGTCTGGTCGGGAAATAAAGAGTAAGTTGCTCCGCTATTCATCCACTACGTTGGACAAAATTGTACATCATTTCTTTTTCTCTGTGGCTAATTTATAGGAAGGTTTTTCCAATTGTATCAGACTTGTGCGTTCACTGCTGTATAGAGGATGCTGTAAAATTCCCCTTAAAATTTTTAGGACTTGTAGAGGGGACTGAGTATACAATATTTCGAATGGGAAACCGTGTCCGGAACCATACCGTTTCCGTGCTACAGCACTGAAAATATGTTTGGTAGGTAAGTATGTAACAGGGTAACTACGATGGGGGACGGGAGGAGGTGATTACGTCACATCGGCTCATGCCATTTGATCTGGTTTGGTCCTCATTCATGTGTCTGTGAGTGCCAGAGCAACACGTTTGAGTACATGATGGCAGAATACACCGACTTGATCCTGCTGCATAGCGAAGTTCACAGTAACGGAAGAGATGCTCGTCGCTTTCATGAAGATCGTTAGCCGCCAAGTCCGACTCCACTGCTGACCATTTTCGTCACAATTTCGCAACGGCTTCGAGAAAGGGGTACCCCCACCGTACATCTACATGTACATCTACATGGATACTCTGCAAATTACATTTAAGTGCATGGCAGAGGTGTCATCGAACCACCTTCACAATTCATTATTCCAATCTCGTATAGAGCGCGGAAAGAACGAACACCTATCTCTTTCCGTAACAGCCCTGATTTCCCTTATTTTATCGTGGTGATCGTTTCTCGGAGTCAACAAAATATTTTCGCATTCGGAGGAGAAGGTTGGTGATTGGAATTTTGTGAGAAGATTCCGTCGCAACGAGAAATGCCTTTCTTTTAATGATGTCCAGCCCAAATCCCGTATCATTTGTGTGGCACTCCCTCCCATGCTTCGCGATAATACAAAACGTGCTGCCTTCCTTTGAACTTTTTCGATGTACTCCGTCAGTCCTATCTGGTAAGGATGCCACACCGCGCAGCAGTATTTTAAAAGAGGACGGACAAGCGTAGTGTAGGCAGTCTCCTTAGTTGATTTGTTACATTTTCTAAGTGTCCTGCCAATAAAACACAGTCTTTGGTTAGCCTTCCCCACAACGTTATCTCTGTGTGTTCCTCCCAATTTAAGTTGTTCGTAATTCTAATACCTAGGTATTTAGTTCAATTTACGGCTTTTAAATTAGAATGATTTATTGTGTAACCGAAGTTTAACGAAATCCTTTTAGCACTTATGTGGAAGACCGTAAACAAACGTGACTGTACTACTCCAATGTGACGCCACACACCCGACGTGGAAGACGCCGTACCGCATTAACAACATTCGTAGGTACGATGTGTACACCGAACTTGGTGGTCGCCACATCTGACCTCACTTGTAATGGATCAGAAAGCTAATCCACCTTTAGAAACGACAAAACCGATTTAAGTTTTACTGTAGACAACAATGTTGCGAAAACTGGTAAAGTTTGTTTTTTGTTATTCATGACTGAAATAGTAAAAGAAGTGATGTACTGCATCACGTCTAATACATTACTTGTAAAAATGGTCGCGTTTCCAGCATGTTTTCAGATGGCTGTAACACAAAAATGGTACGTTTCCGGACATGGGTTCCAATTCAAAATATTATCGACTCAGTCGACTATACTAGTTCAAAAATGGCTCTGAGCACTATGGGACTTAACATCTGAGGTCATCAGTCCCCTAAAACTTAGAACTACTTAAACCTAACTAACCTAAGGACATCACACACATCCATGCCCGAGGCAGGATTCGAACCTGCGACCGTAGTGGTCGCGCGGTTCCAGACTGAAGCGCCTAGACTATACTAGTCTTAGAAGTTTTTAACGGGAATTTTATAGAGTAGTATGTATATTAGAGACTAACCAGTCTCTCAGTGAACGTCGATTACAACTTGCGACGGTTTTCTATAATACGTGTTGCACACACCTCTTTCGTATCGTGAGAACTTAGTTGTTGCAATTCCTACTAAACACAGTTTCTCGTCGGTTAGCAAGCTTGCACGCAGGTATTGGACGCCCATCCGGAGCGTATTGAGGACAAGGAAGCGCCATGAAGTTAGGCGCCTGTTTGTCTTCTCTGGATTAACGGCTCACAGGTCGGAATCTGAGAAATTATTGATGACGGTAAACTTCCTCGAAGTTCAACCCAAAGGCGCGATCTGTGGAAACTACGAAGACTCTGAGCTTCCGCAGGTAACAGAAGCACTGTTCCACTAAATGCGGGCGTGTCGCGTTACTACAGTTCCAGTCAGTGGAAGACAGAATTCACAACGCTGCGTATAAACAGTAGTGTTTAGAGAAACACAAAAAGATGATATCCAGAAAATATGTGACTTGATTATTGAATAACGTCTTTTAAAGTAAAGTTGTTATTATGCCACTATGTTTATGAAAAAATCTTAATAGCTGTTATCAGCTTATTTAAGAGCCCAACGCAAACGTACCTCCATGACCTGCGGCATAGGCCTATAGGAGTTAAACAAGTTTCATTATTACTTTCTTAACTTAAAATCAATAAATTAATTAGATTCAGCGTCTGAATAATTCGCGTATCCCGTTTCAAACTGCTTTCAACTCCATTCGTCGGTTCTGTTGTACTTCTTAGTGGTGTCTTCGTGTAACTACCATTGATTGTAAAGCATTGGAGTAGATCGTCTGCAGCGGTTTCACAAAATGAGAGGTGATTTTTAAGATGCATTCATTTACTTAATTTATTTCTACTTTGTAATTATTATTTATTTAATCGTGTCCAAGCCATAGACAACCCACATATTACATATACACACAAATATAAATACAATACACATATGTACAGGTAAAACAAACCCAAAATGGGGAGTCACATTACAATATAAAGACAAACATAGTATATATATTATATCACGTCGCGCCAAAATTCAGCGCATTCAACTGCCACTGCCGAAGCGTTTGCCAGATCTTCTTTCCTGCACACTTCCCCATGTTGCTGCATTCCAGGAGGTGGTCCATTGTTTGGGTCTGTCCGCACTGGCACGTGTCCGTCCCGTCTCGGTATCCCCATTTACAGATGTTTACGTTGCATCTGCCCACCCCAATTCGTAGGCGGATGAGGGTTCTCCATAATGGCCATTTTAGTTCATTTCCAGAGGCCAATTGTTCGTTGGGTGAGATTAGAGGTGCCTGGTCTCCCGTAGGCAGTGTTGCTTTCCATTTTGACAATCTGGCCTTTTGTTTTGAGGTTTCGAGCGGTTGAACTGAGGTGAGGAAACTCCGTCTTGATTTTAGACGTGTGTGTGGAGGGTTTTGTCCGAAGAGAGGATGGCGCTGGTCGCGCAGCTGCTTGAGGCGCTCTGCTTCGCTTGCTACAGCTCGTCTGATGTTGGGTGGAGCTATGCCACTAAGCACATAAAGTTGGCTGACCAGGGTGGGTCTTAGGCATCCCGTGATTACGAGACAGGCACCGTTCAGCAGAGGATCCACTCGTTTCGCATGCGCTGATCTTTCCCAAACTGGGGCAGCGTATTCAGCAACCGAGTAGCAGAGTGCAAGTGCCGACGTACGTAAAGTATGTGGGTCGGCACCCCATTTTGTGGAGGTGAGCTTACTCAGGAGGTTGTTTCTTGTTGATAGTTTGCCCCTGACCTTGTCTACATGATGTCTGTAAGTAAGTGTGCGATCAAGGGTGACGCCTAAATAACAAGGAGTGCTGCTGAACGCGATCCGTTGGTTGTTCCACGTGATGTTTAGGGCATGTTTGGCGTCTCGGTTTCGAAGATGGAATAGGCAGGATAATGTTTTTGCTGCGTTCGGGCGCAGGCAGTGGGCTTCGTAGTATGGCGTTAGACCATTGAGGACATTCGTAAGGCTAATTTCTATGTCGTTAAAGTTCCGACCCTGCACGGCTATTGCAAGATCGTCCACGTATGCAAAGCTCCTAGTCCCTGGTGCAACTGGTTGATCATTCACATATATGTTGAAAAGAGTGGGTGCGAGGACACTGCCTTGGGGTAGTCCATTTTTCTGGATACGCCATCGGCTTCGCTTCCCTCCTAGGTTTACGATGAACCGTCTGTTGCTAAGAAGAGTTGATATAATTTGTATCAGCCCGAAACCATTAGTCATAGCGTACATTTTAGTGAGCAGCAGTTTGTGATTTACAGTGTCGAATGCGGACGAGAGGTCGGCAAGTACGGCTCCAGTAAATAGACGGTTCTCGTACCCATGCTCTATGAACTGGGTAAGATTCAAGACCTGTCCAGCGCAAGTTTTCCCAGGGCGAAACCCCGCCTGCTCCGGAATTATCTGATTATCAGTATTAGGCACAAGTCGATTCAGCAGCATGCGCTCGAACACCTTGTACAAGCGGCAAAGTAATGTTACCGGTCTGAAATTTTTTGGCTCGTCCAATCGCTTGCCGGGTTTTGGAATGGCTATGACCTTGCCCTTTCTCCAGATTTTCGGGATGTTGTTTAGCCGGATACAGGTATTGAAAAGTAGGAGCAGCCAGTTTTTCGTGTACTCGCCAAATTTAAGGATCTGTTCATTCTTAAGGTAGTCTAGCCCTGCTGCTTTGCCAGGTTTCAGAGATTTAAGTGTGGACTCTAGCTCTTCGATGATAAATGGACGGCTGCAGTAGTTCGTGTCACTTTCGCCACTTCTTATTGGGATGGTTTTTGCTGGAGTCTTCGTTTACCCATTAAGAACGAGTTGGTGCGCTATTTGGTTGGCTGTTACTCTTGGTGCTTTTGTTTGCTGCTTAGGGTCATTATTTAGCTTCTTAATTGTCTTCCAGGCAATCCGGCTAGAATGTTTCATGTCTGCACTTTCAGTTAGATGTTGCCATTCTTCTCGGAGCTTCTCGATTAGCTGGTCGGTAAGTGCATTTGCAATTTCAAGAGTTTCTTCAGAGAATGGGTTCCCCTCGTACTTTTCCTTATATGCATCGTATAGTTGCCGGCTGTCTTTCGTTAGGCCCGGTACAAACTCCGTTCTGCAGCCGCAAGGGATATACTTTATTGATACATTCTGGACGATTTCTATGAACTTATCGTAGTTGCTGGGTGTTGGTTCTAGAGTTTGCAGCTTTTCGTCGATTCCAATTGCGAAAGCTTCCCAGTTTGCCCTCTTGAAATTAAATCTTCGTCGAAATGGAATCCGCACTGGCACCACTGCTGAAGTAACTGTGAGTTTGATAGGTCTATGTTGGGAGTGTGGATTAGGATCCAGGACATCTTTCACGCACTCAGTTACCAAGTTCTGGCTGTCGAAGACGAGGTCAGGGTTGTAATTAAGTGTGATTATGTCTAAGTAGTTGTTTAAAGAGTAATGGGTGCTGTATACTTTCATAAATCCTCCTGTTTTGTAAAAAAAAGTCCCATAGTGCTCACAGCCATTTGAACCATTTCTTTGTAAAAAAAAAAAAAAGAAAAAAAAGGAAAAGAAAATAAAAACGCATTGCCTTTACGTTTACAGGTACTTGAATAGGATTACAACCTTCCCGAACCTACAGTACACGCTGAAATCGACCGATTATGTACCCTCATTTGCCGAAAAGGCGACGTTTCCGAAGCAAACTGACCGGAATGATATGGGAAAGCGTACGAGTAATCGTTAAAATGGCAACCTTATACAGTGCTCCAATGGCGACTTTGTCAGACTATGCAGTTAAAAAGATAAATTTTGAATTGTTAGTCGTGTTAATCACTAATGAGAAAACTACTATTTAACGAAATTTTAATGATGTAACGAGATAATACGGTGGCCAGTGCTAAAGCAGACAATTTATTCCTAAAAACAATTGGTTAGAACCGATTTTTGTTCACATAATGATCAGTAACATGCTATCGGCGACGTGGGATAATACTCACGCAGCAGCTAATTTGTATGCTCCAGTGATTGCAAGAACTGTTAGTTAAATCCATGCACATATTAAAAGCATCAACATTTTTGAAAGAAATTATAGTCAAAATCAAACTGAATAGATACTCCCTTATGCGACTTGACGATAGTAACATAGCGTAACCTGACTGTAAACTTTACTGTTGTTAATGTTGATTAACAAATTCTTATCAATAATTACGACTCACTCTCAAAAATATTACAATTAAGTGTGAATGTCTACAAAACAACAGAGAAATACCAGGGCAGTGGTGAAATAAGACAGCTAAGACACCTATACACAAATTTACCAAGGGGACATACAAAATTAGTACATTAGAGAAGAAGGTAAAACTTATTACGATTTGACAGATCCAATGACTGTAATAGTTATCGTAAAAATTGGTTGCAAGAAGATTGATAACAGGCGCTTAAGCAAGTGCGCCTACCAGGAGAGAGGACAAAGACAGACTGGCAAGTAACGCGCCGCCAACGCCCTCCCGACAGCAAGTATTAAGATCGCCGCTGTGGACTGGAGCGCCCAGCAGTCACAGTGCCAGAGTCACCCAGTTACAGTCGCAGTCACGGTCGGTAGCTCAGACTCAGTCTGTACCTAGCGACCAGATCATTGAACATGGAGGAACTTTTACTTCACCAGCAGTGAGGCTAACTTGGATTATCATAGAATAGCTTGTACAACAACAACTCGCTTAGGGATAACCACTTGTTCTCGTAAATAAAGAGCCCTGTTAACACATGTGTGCAGTTTGTGTTGTAGAAAGAGGGCACTGGCCACCAAATAACATCCCCTCCCTGGCTTTCTCTGGTACAAGACTCTACAGAGGCAGTGAGACGACACAAAGAAACTATTTTCTAAAGTTATTAATGATTCGCAGTAGTTCAAAAATCATGTAATGACTGATTAACTAACAAGAAATGAACTTCCAATTCAAGGGAAAAGTTTAGATATATTCATGTGACAAAACTGTCACCTCTTACATTAACAGCCTTTCTCGTTCCTAGTGTGACGCGCGGAATGTAGGACAATATAACATAGACGCTGTTCTACATGACAATGGCTTAGGTTAACGATGACTATAAATTCATGATTAAAGTTCACACAAATGTTATATTGTCCTAATAACGCAAAACACCGCCAATGCTCTTATCAGAGTCTGAAATGGGTCGATCTTACATTCTGAGACTCTGCTCGGTAGTAAGAATTCCAGTAATCATGTCTCGTCTCCAACTGCAAACAGTCCTTCATCGTCTCGTGACCAACAGTTCCTCTCAGTCCTACTGAAGCCTCAACATAAATCACAGGGGCAATGTGCCCTCTGGAACTTGCACTGCCTCTCGCAACCACAAGGTACTGCTGCACAGTTAATTACTGAGCAGGAGCCCCACACACTTACGAGCTTTTCCTGTTAGCAGCTGTTTCACGTCTCTCTCTCCAAGGAGATTCTCCAACCCACAAAGACATTATCTTTGCCTCTATGCAAAATTATATCCCCGACACTGCCAGTGCGTGCTGTGTTAAATTTGCAAGAGTTGTTTTAAATCGCGTATAATGAATGCATTTCTGTGTTTCAAGATTTTGAACATGACTGCGTATTCACACAAAGCGCTTTCTCTTGCGGTTTGCACATTTTGTAGAGGGACAGCTATGTTTGCTGAGCCTGCGGGTTTTTTATATGCCATTTGACTTTAATGACACACTTTTTTATGTCTTTGGTTAATATTTTAATTCTGTAAATAATATTTACTAGTGAAACCACACTCGCTGCACATTGCAGCTACGCGGATATATAGGCCGTGCTGGAGCGCCACCGCCAGAGGAAACTAAAGACTAGTGCCTCCAATCTTCAACCAGTCGGCGCATATCGCTAGCTTGGAACGTGACGTATTGACGCTCTGTAGCATTTGATGCCACCCTTCATACATACATCGAAAAAGTTTTCCATCACCCCAGTTCCCAGAACTCCTGGAGATAGACGTTGAATGTGGATATTGCATCACAGAAACAATCCCATTGACTGTTCAGAGATATCACTAAACCCGCCCACAGATGTAAACAACTATGAATGAGCAGCGCCTATCAGACGGAGGGGGTCCGACAACCGATCGGTTCCAGTCAGTCCACGACGGAGGAGGCACACGGGTTGTGTCGTCGGTAGTTCAACCATGCCTAGGCTATCAATACCGCGGTACGGTGGCGCCCGCATTGTTACGTTGCGCCAGGAAGGGCTCTCAACAAGGGAAGTGTCCAGGCGTCTCGGAGTGAATCAAAGCGATGTTGTTTGGACATGGTGGAGATACAGAGACACAGGAACTGTCGGTGACGTGCCTCGCTCAGGCCGCCCAAGGGCTACTACTGCAGTGGATGAATGCTACCTACCCTGACAGCAACACCACCGTGATGAATAATGCTTTTCAAGCAGACACAGGACGTCGTGTTACGACTCAAACTGTGCACAATAGGCTGCATGATCCGCAACTTCACGCAGGACGTCCATGGCGAGTTTCATCTTTGCAACCATGACACCAGGCAGCGCGGTACAGATGGGCCCAACAACATGCCGAATGGACAGCTCAGGATTGGCATCACGTTCTCTTCATCGATGAATGTCGCATATGCCTTCATCCAGACAGTTGTCTGAGGCGTGTTTGGAGGCAACCCCGTCAGGCTGAACGCCTTAGACAAACAGTCCAGCGAGTGCTGCAAGGTGGAGGTTTCCTGCTGTTTTGGGATGGCATCATATGGAGCCGACGTACGCCCCTGGTGGTCATGGAAAGCGCCGTAATGGCTGTACGATACGTGAATGCCATCCTCCGACCGATAGTGCAACCATATCGCCAGCATATTGGCGAGGCATTCGTCTTCATGGACGACAATTCGCCCCCCCCCCCCCCCCCCATCGTGCACATCTTGTGAATGACTTCCTTCAGGATGACATCGCTCGACTAGTGTGGCCAGCATGTTCTCCAAACATAAGCCCTATTGACCATGCCTGGGATCGATTGAAAAGGGCTGTTTATGGACCGCGTGACCCACCAACCACTCTGAGGGATCTACGCCGAATCGCCGTTGAGGAGTGGGACAATCTGGACCAACAGTGCCTTGATGAACTTCTGGATAGTACACCACGAGGAATACAGGCATGCATCAATACGAGAGGGCGTGCTACTGGGTATTAGAGGTACCGGTGTGTACAGCAGTTTAAACGGCCACCTCTGAAGGTCTCACTGTATGATGGGAGAACATGCAATATGTGGTTTCCATGAGCAGTAGAAAGGGCGGAAATGATGTTTATGTTGATCTCTATTCCAATTTTCTGCACAGGTTCCAGAACTCTCGGAACCGAGTTGAAACTTTTTTTTTATGCGTGCATTTAAACGTCAGTTTTATACAAATCTTTCCAGTGGCGTACTATATAGTGTTGCATCCTGTGTCAAATATGTGATATTTTTTAAACAAAAATTTTAGTACTCTTAAGACAAAGCCCTACAGCAGACGGCTACTACTTTCATATAATGTATTTAAATGGTGTTTAAGTGGTTAGCGTGTACTACACAGAGTCAGCGACTCCCAGTTTGACTGCAGACAATGTGATTTTTCGTAAGCATGCTTCTTCAAAAACATTTTTTGTAACATTGCTTATTGTAATGCTACTATCTTTGTTCATTACACACTGTCGTAATATTGCTAATAGATCCTGTATCTTCTGAAGAAGATGGTCTTAAAACTATCGAAACAATGGTTAAGGTTTAATAGCCCTGTACTTTGCAACTTGTTGGCTGTTACTTTTAATGCACTGAGGCTCTTGAAAACTTATTTGTCATGTTTCCTTTAGCAAACTTTTCACAATGCTGAGGCTGACCACACACAACAATGAAATAAAAAAATACATTCGTAGAAAAGGACAGAACTAAATAACTCAAAAGTAATGCTCTAGCAGATAGTGCAGTACTAAGTACTAGTGTTACAAGACTACGTATAAAATTTCAGGAACAATTAGAAAATTTATATTCAGCGTTATGTACCCGTCATACTAATTTTACTAAAAGTACAATTATTTTATGACAGTCTCTCCGAAGAGGGAGGCACTAACAGCGACTGCGATCGAAGATCGTCTCCTATCAATTTGAAAGCATACACAGGGAAACTGAAGAGTTAAAGTACATGCATTATTGATAGCACCTGAATGTAAGTTGCTACGCCCTGATCGCCTCTGTAACGGAATCGACCATATCGCCAAATATTCAGCGAAACACGGCACGTGCTTGATAGCACTTACTGTGTAAGACGGGGCTGATCAATATATGTAGACTGCAGACCCGCGAACTGGAACACAGTATAACAGTACCAATACACAGAGCAGTAGCATATGTGGAAGGGCTCATGTAGGTGCCACCCCAGCAAAATAATCAGAAGGTCTACTTAATTTAGCAGGTAGACCAACTCCAGTGACAGAGACGATACTGGGTATGTTTCCTTTTCCTTTTTTCTTACTGAGCTGCTACGTACCATCTGTGTCAGTTCCTTCTTAAAAGAACTCTATGTGTTTTCTGTGTTTGACATTTCAGACGCTATGATGCGCAGCAAAACTCTAGATTCTAGGAAACTGACATCAGTTATAAGGCTGCCCATGCAGCTTTAATCGACACCCAGTATGAGGAAGAAACTTCATATATATATATATATTGGCAAGAAACCGAATAAAAGGAGAGGTTCTATATGCGTAACGGGTAAGTGGGGAATAACATTCAAGGAATATACGAACAGAAAAGAAAATTTGTCAGCTCATTGTCACAAACTGAAATTAATAGTATCAGAGACAAGCGAAGCGTTCAACACTGGGAAACGATATACATAAGTTACGGGACAGGTAGAATTTCTAGAAAATTTACTGTACGTCGTTCATAGCTAACAAAATACAGCGCATTTCACACACAGAGCAAGCATTATCTTTGACGTCGCGTGAAAACCGATATTCCTCGGATGACGCACTACCCCGCTGAGTGAGGCAGGTGGCGTATCGGTTTCACCTCCTATTAGTTTCATGGATAGCTTAACAAATGGCCATTTGCTCCTACACTAGTACGGCAGCAAAAATTAACTGTGCTGTATATTTCATTCGGCAATAGCTATGAGCAGAGTAAGCTGTTACGCTTCGCAATACAATATACAGGGTGGTCCATTGATCGTGACCGGGCCAAATATCTCACGAAATAAGCGTCAAAAGAAAAAACTACAAAGGACGAAACTTGTCTAGCTTGAAGGGGGAAACCAGATGGCCCTATGGTTGCCCCGCTAGATGGCGCTGCCATAGGTCAAACGGATATCAACTGCGTTCTTTTAAATAGGAACCACCATTTTTATTACATATTCGTGTCGTATGTAAAGAAATATGAATGTTTTAGTTGGACCACTTTTTTCGCTTTGTGATAGATGGCGCTGTAATAGTCACAAACACATGGCTCACAATTTTAGACGAACAGTTGGTAACAGGAAAGTTATTCAAATTAAAATACAGAACGTAGGTACGTTTGAACATTTTATTTCGGTTATTCCAATGTGGTACATAACCTTTGTGAACTTATCATTTCTGAGAACGCATGCTGTCACAGCATGATTACCTGTAAATACCACATTAATGTAATAAATGCTCAAAATGATGTCCGTCAACCTCAATGCATTTGGCAATACGTGTAACGACATTCCTCTCAACAGCGAGTAGCTCGCCTTCCGAAATGTTCGCACATGCATTGACAATGTGCTGACGCATGTTGTCAGGCGTTGTCAGTGGATCACGATGGCAAATATCCTTCAACTTTCCCCACAGGAAGAAATCCGGGGACGTCAGGTCCGGCGAACGTACGGGCCATGGTATGATGCTTCGACGACCAATCCACCTGTCATGAAATATGCTGTTCAATACCGCTTCAACCACACGCGAGTTATGTGCCGGACATCCATCATGTTGGAAGTACATCGCCATTCTGTCATTCAGTGAAACATCTTGTAGTGACATCGGTAGAACATTACGTAGGAAATCCGCATACCTTACACCATTTAGATTGCCATCGATAAAATGGGGGCCAATTATCCCTCCTCCCATAATGCCGCACCATACATTAACCCGCCAAGGTCGCTGATGTTCCACTTGTCGCAACCATCGTGGATTTTCCGTCGCCCAATAGTGCATATTATGCTGGTTTACGCTACCGCTGTTGGTGAATGACGTTCCATGGTTAAATAGAACGCGTGAAAAAAATCTGTCAACGTCCCATAATTTCTCCTTTGCCCAGTGGCAGAACTGTACACGACGTTCAAAGTCGTCGCCATACAATTTCTGCTGCACAAAAATATGGTACGGGCGCAATCGATGTTGATGTAGCATTCTCAACACCGACGTTTTCGAGATTCCAGATTCTCACGCAACTTGCCTGTTACTGATGTGCGGATTAGCCGCGACAGAAGCTAAAAAACCTACTTGGGCATCGTCATTTGTTGCAGGCCGTGGTTGACGTTTCACGTGTGACTGAACACTTCCTGTTTCCTTAAGTAACGTAACTATCCTGCGAACGGTCCGGAAACTTGGAGGTTGTCGTCCAGGATACCGAGCGGCATACATAGCACGCGCCCGTTGGGCATTTTGGTCTCAAGAGCCATACCTTTAAACAATATCGACCTTTTCCGCAATTGGTAAACGGTCCATTTTAACACGGGTAATGTATCATGAAGCAAATACCGTCCGCACTGTCGGAATTTTACGTGATACGACGTACTTACACATTTGTGACTATTACAGCGCCATCTATCACAAAGCGAAAACAGTGGTCCAACTAAAACAATCATATTTCTTTACGTACTACACGAATATGTAATAAAAATGGGGGTTCCTATTCTAAAAAAACGCAGTTGATATCTAGAGGGCCAACCATAGCGCCATCTGGTTTCCTCCTTCAAGCTAGACGAGTTTCGTTCTTTGTAGTTTTTTTTCGTTTCATGCTTATTTCGTGAGATATTTGGCCCGGTCACTATCAATGGACCACCCTGTATATTGTAGAGCCCTAATACCATTTAGAGCCCCCGTGCGCAGGCAGAAGTGGCGCTGAATGACGTGGCATGAACTCGAGTAATGTCTGAAGTAGTGCTGGAGGGAACTGACACCATGAATCCTGGAGCCGTTCTGTAGAAATTCTGGACGTGTGGGGTGTCACATTGTCCTGCTGGAATTGCCCAAGTTCGTCGGAATGCATAATGGACACACTTAATACTAAAAGTGTGTAAGCAGGTGATCCGACAGGATACTTACGTACGTGTCACCCGCTATAGTGGTATCTCCAGGTATGAGGGGTCACAAATCACTCCAACTGCCCACACATCACAATATTTCAGAGCCTCCACCAGTTTGAACAGTTCACTGCTGACAAGCAGTATCTATGGATTCATTTGGTTGTCTCCATACCTGTACACGTCCATTCGCTCGATACAATTTGAAACGAGACTCGTCCGACTAGGCAACATATTTCCAGTCATCAACAGTCCTGTGTCTGTGTTGACGGGCCCAGGCGAGGCGTAAAACTTTATGTCGTGCAGTCATCAAGGATCCGAAAGCCCATATCGGTGAAGTTTCGTTGAATGGTTCAAACGCTGAGTCTTGTTGATGGCCCAGAATTGAAATCTGCACCAATCTGCAGTAGGGTTGCACTTCTGCGACGTTGAACGATTCTCTTCAGTCGTCGCTGGTTCCGTTCTTGCAAGATATTTTTCCGGTCACAGTGATGTCGGAGATTGATGTTTTACCGGATTCTTGACATTCACGGTACACTCGTGAAATGGTCGTACGGGAAAGCCCTCACTCCATCTTTACCTCGGAGTTGCTGTGTCCCATTGCTCGTGCACCGACTATAACACCACGTTAAAACTGATTTACATCTTGATAACCTGCCATTGTAGTAGCAGTAACCGCTCTAAGAATTGCGCCAGACACTTGTTGTCATATATAGGCGTTGCCGAACGCAGCCTGTATACATATTTCTGTTCAAATGGTTCAAATGGCTCTGAGTACTATGGGGTTTAACATCTGAGGTCATTAGTCCCCTAGAACCTAGAACTAGTTAAACCTAACTAACCTAAGGACATCACACACATCCATGCCCGAGGCAGGATTCGAACCTGCGACCGTAGCGGTCACGCAGTTCCAGACTGACGCGCCTAGAACCACTCGGCCACCCTGGCCGGCACGGCCATTATTTGTGGACTCTGTTGCTATGACCACACTTTTCAGAGAGTGCTAAGGTGAAAACGCCAGGCAATGTTGTCGGATGGAACCATCCTGTTGCACTATAACGCTCATCGTCCACACTGCCAATCGGACGAACGTTACGCTTCAGCGATCTGGTTGGGAAACACTGCTGGTACGTTTTTACTTAACACCTGCCTTGTTTAACCTTCAAATCTAAAGGGATTGGAAGGGCTGACCCAATAAGTGAACATTTCAGTTCCAATATGTTTACTAACTACCAAAAACAATCTCAGAGAAAAATTGACAGACGTCACTCAGGCAAGATTATTTACGAAACACATGAAATCATAAGCGAGTTAATAAATCATTAGCCAACGATTTCCCATAAACATTGAGAAACGCCACTCAGGCAAAATATTTAAGAAACTCTCTCATTGCATAAAATCATTAATAAACTAATAAACCATTAGCAACGATCTCATGTAAATATTGATAGATGCCACTAAGGCTGAATTTGACCATAACTTTAACAAAACAACTCTAGTTAAGACACGTTATTTAAGACCATTTCAATTCTAATACTTTAACATTACACGTAAATTAATAGTGGACAAACACGAATACTTAGAACATATTTATTAAAACGTAACTTGGGAAATCTTGCAAATTACTAGACTAGAGAACTTTTGCAGAGCAAACTATGAAATTATTCAAATTCCCTTTGGATTGTAAGATGGGCTTTTAGGGCATATAAGGTTACAACTTTTTACAATCATTAATGTGGAACAACAGAAGTAAGGCTCAAGCTTGTAAGGCCGAAGTTTAACCACGAACGGTGGAACCGACTGAGGGACGTAATACTTAACTTCCAACCAAGAGGTTGCTCCGTTTGCAACCCCACGTCGAGTAGGCCACGGAAATGTGAACCCAGCAAACGCTACCGAAGAGGAACACACGAGTCAGGCGAAGTCCACCGCCCGTAAGCCAAACTTGTGGTATAAAGGGAAGCTCTGCGCTTCGGTTGCCCGCTGTGTCAGCTCACTGAAACATACACCACACCAGACAACAGGAGGCCAAAAAACTTTTCTTAACTTTAACATTCAAGATTGAGCAGTAAAAAATCAAGGTTCACCAACACTAATTTCACTCACAAGCCTTTCTTAAATTGAAACAGTACCTGATAAACAAACACTAAGAGTGGGAAATGAAGTGGCTCACGAGAACAGACACTCACTAGAAATGAATGACATACATATTGGCCTGCAAAGCTCAACACGGAAACATTTAGAAATAAAATCTCAGACTGTCCGCCGAGGACGTATTGGCATGGATTAACCGATATTACAAGCAAATTAAATACTTGCTAATAATAGCTAATGAACTAACACTCTGCAAATACATCAGTATTATGCGGAAGCAGAGCAGCGGTTAGTGAGAGGCATCAAATGAAATCGAATACAAGTAAGATCACGCGTCCGGCAACGTCTTACTGTACCAAGAGCGATCACAATCACAGTTAACTAAGCGCTCTTATTAATTAGAGTACTTAACTGGTTGTCTTGATGTTGGGGCGATTTTCCGAAGATGTCAGACCATCATTTCGCAAGATCGTAAAAGCGTGTCCCTCCAAGGAAGAGGGCAGGTCCACAGCTCACGAGGTTGCCTGAGAATCTAAAGCATCCGCCAACTCCCGCCGCCTCCAGTGTAACCACGTGATAACTGGAGCCCGGCCTCAGGCACGTCGTCTTCGCTTCTGCCCGCCAGCCAATCGCCGACTCGCGCACCGCCGCCTTCCTTTCTCAAAGTGTTGATCCGCCACTCGCTGTTGGCACTCGCCTATATCTCGAGCCGGCCCAAGCCCCAAGACAAAGCTCTGTACTAGGAAATCGATCGTACTCACGTCACAGATACTACTGGCGCCGCTTCCGCCACGGCTCAACTGCCAAATGCTCTGCACGGCCAGAATCTTCCTCCGTATGATTTTGACATCTTTGGCGCCCTGAAGAAAGACATGCATGAAGTCGGCTTCAGTCAGACTACGAGCTACAAGAGTGGGTGCGTTTGTGGATCCGACAGGGACCGACCATGTTCTGTGAAACAGGAACTGATCGTCTCGTCTCCAAGTGGGATAAATATCTTCACGAATGTGGTGACTACTTTGGAATGGAATTGCCCCATGGTCCTGTTATGTCGTGTGTTCGGTTTTCATTTGAGCGTCCCTCATGCGATTACAAGTGGTATCAACCAATATTTATGACTGAATTGACGATTTATGGAGAGGGAGGACGTGCCATGTTATCTTGGATGAAGAGTCATCATCAGATCCAGATGTAACTTCAGGCACGTCCCAGGGCACGTTTTGTGTTAATGACCTTGTAGACAGTGTCATTAGTCAGATTTTATTAAGATTTCAAACTGTTGCAACAAACGGCAGTTTGCTTCAGTTGTTTAAAAAAGTAAAATTACTTTCTTTATAAAACGCATGAACCTAACAAACTTTAGGTACAGTATCAATAAATCACAATAGTAATCTGTCAGCTAATACAGAAATCAGGATCTAACAACATGTAAAGACATAAAATGGAATGATCACATTGCTTCCTTTGTCGCCATAGCAGGAGTTACCCTTCGTTCATTGACAGTATACGGGGAAAATGCGGTCAGTGTACGAAATACATTGCTTACAAAACAAGAAGATCGCTCAGTCTAGAAAGTGGAACCCATACCAAATGCAGCACGGGATATTGAAAGTGTACACGCGAGGGCGGCATGAATGGACACGGATTTGTTTGACCACTGGGAGCGCCTGGCTGGCGTTAGACGTTAGAATTTAAATGCCAACTATCCGGCGAGTGTTTACTTACAGAGTTTCAGGAAACGGTATGAAGTGAGAACTCTAGGATGGTACTACAACCTTCCACATTCACTCCCGTCAGGACTATGATGCACAGTGCGCCGGGATCCTCACATAACTGCAAAATCCTCCACAGTACGTCTAAAAACGGGCGAATTGCGGTCCTCGTCCTTCTGATAGTAATTTTTGAAATAAAAACTGAAAAATGCAGAATGGTGACTCCAACAGAGCGAAAAAAATCTCGAAAAAATTAACGTAGTGGTAAATAAATGTTTTCGATGAACATTAAAATTATAAATGGCAAATTTTATTACAAAACTGCCTCTGTTACTGTCTTTATTACAGAATAATGTATTAGTAACAAAAATGGAAAGTCTTATAAATCTTAACACTCGTCCTCTTGTGCTTCTTGTTCTTCATTTTCGTTGACGTTCTTCATCTTCTTCCTCAGCGACATTTGTATCCTCTTGATCTTTCTCAAATTCTGATGGCTAGTAATCCTCTATAGCAGGTACCAAGAGGGCAACAGCTTCCGACGACAGAGCTTGCACTTGACTCGGTAATGGTTTCCGCAAAGACGAAATATATAATGGTAATTCATAATGCAACAAAATTAAATTTATCAAGGAAAATCTTATGGATATGAAACAATATAATAATTTGATGAAGAGTGGTTTTTACACCTCTAAAATATTTAAAACACATTTTAGTAGCTACGTTTTTATTTTGTAACAGCTTATTAGCAATGTACTAGATATAACAAATGTATGGTTATGTGCGTGTGTGGGCGCGCGTTTCATTCGTATTTTAGGAACATATTCAATTCTATGTCCGCCTGCTTAGCTGGTTGGTAGCGTGCTCGCTTCCCACGCAAGTATGCCCCGACCGGGTTGGAGATTTTCTCCGCTCGGGGGCAGGGTGTTGTGTTGTCCTCATCATCAGTTCATCCTCAGCACCGGCGCTCTAGTAGCCCGATGTGGCGTCGACTGAAATAAGACTTGCACTTGGCGGCCGAACTTCACCCTATGCGGCCTCCAGGTGAACGATGCCATACCCTCCGTGTAAATAATGGCGTTTTGCAACTGTCGCTTAAAAATGGATCAGGAGTTGCGACTAGTAGCTTGCTTTTACGTTTTGGGGTTGGGTTCTTTGGGGAAGAAGACCAGACAGCGAGGTCATCGGTCTCATCGGATTAAGGAAGGACGGGGAAGGAAGTCGGCCGTGCCCTTTCAGAGGAACCATCCCGGCATTTGCCTCGAGCGATTTAGGGAAATCACGGAAAACCTAAATCAGGATGGCCGGACGTGGGATTGAACCGACGTTCTCCCGAATGCGAGTCCAGTGTGCTAAGCACTGCCAGACCTCGCTCGGTCTTGACTTTACGGTTGATTCGTACAGAAAGCAGTACATATTTAAGGACGGAATGAAAAAGGGAGCGGAATGGCGTGGAATCTAATACTTCTAAATCTCTTTTTCGCTAGCGTTCTACAATTTTCTCGCTCTAATTCCAGTAAGAAGCTAATTAACAAAAACCTGTTGTTAATTAATGACCAAATAATGAAATAAGTGTTCGTAATTAGGTACATACGTTCTGAAAATTGTAAATTTGTAGTAAGATCTTATGGGACCAAATTGCTGAGGTCATCGGGCCCTAAGCTTACACACTACTTAATCTACCTTAAACCAACCTACGCTAAGGACAACACACACACCCATGCTCCCGAGAGAGGACTCGAACCTCCGACGAGGGGGAGCCGCTCGGACAGTGACAAGGCGCCTCAGACCGCTCAGCTACCCCGCGTGGCATACGTTCTGGAATAGCCTCCTTAAAAAATGAAAAAAGTACTGCTGTCTGATTTCAATGGAAAAAAAAGAAAACATTTCATCCGAACTTGCCAGTCGGTGTGGCCGAGCGGGTCTAGGCGCTTCAGTCTGGAACCGCGTGACCGCTACGGTCGCAGGTTCGGATCCTGCCTCGAGCATGGATGTGTGTGATGTCCTTAGGTTAGTTAGGTTTACGTAGTTCTAAGTTCTATGGGACTGATGACCTCAGATGTTAAGTCCCCTAGTGCTCAGAGCCATTTGAACCGAATGAAATCCAACCTTCCGAAGAGAAAACTGGTCGCTTCTAAGACTAGGATTCAATAGTTCCAACATTACTCCAGCTAACCTTTTAAACAAAACTTCTTCACTTTGAACGTTTTTTGTTTACGTCCATTTTTTCGGGATTCTCTTGCAATGTGCGACGAGATTGAAATAATTATTACAGTGCGCACAGACAGATTTATACAACCATACGCATATGGCAGGGGAACAGTCTTTAGTTTGTGTTAGAATGGGAAGTAGTCTTTGCCATGCTTTCGATAGCGGTTCAAGGAGTACAGATGTACCAGTAGAAGTAAATTGGTAATAGTTTATGACCGCCTTTGGAATGTCAGTAAATACATAAATGTGTTGACTACTTCCTGTTCGAATACTCTCGTATTTTCTAGTACGGACTTCCGTTTCCCTGAATAGCTGAATCTGTGGCTGAAGGCACCCCGTACTCCGTGCCTGCGCAATACGGTCTTTAACAATATCGATTTCAGTTAATGGGATGTAAAACGCTCCCTTTCTCGGCTGACTACGATCCATCATCGTCTTCGTTGTGAAGTCTTCAAGGCGCCGTTGTTGAAGACGCCCTCCCTATAAACATATTAGAAACAGACTTCTAGAGAGGCACAGCCTCCTGCACCAAGCAAAATGCAGCTATTTCTTTAAGTAAATTTACCTCTTAGAACAGGAAAAGCTGCTGTCGGAGACCCATAGTAGAATACTGTTCTCTTTGTGCTTTAGGAAACAGAGCAGAATGTAAAGTAAATTACGGAAAGATAGTAATAATTTACTACGGCAATTGTAAAACGAAAAGCAATTTTTAAAGATAAAACTTTTTATAGAGAAAACAACATTCGATGCAACTCTCTTACATAATCTCCATCGGCACCTATGCACTTGCTCCGTAGCTTGACAAACTTCATAATTCCGTCGTAGCACGAGGGTTAACGAGAAAGTAATGCACCGCATTTTTTTCTTTAACAATTCGTTGCTGAACATAATGAGAATTACAAACGCGAAACAATTGTGTTTTATCTACACATACTATTTTTCCACGTAATCTCTATCCCGTTCTATGGCCTCCCCCAACGTGAAACAAGGGCGTGTAAGCCCTGTCGGTACCAACCTTCGGCCTGGTGGTGGAGCCAATGCTTCACTGTGTGAATCACCTCCTCATCGTCCTCAAAAAGTCTTCCACGAATGGTATCCTTTAGTCGCCCAAACAAGTGGAAATCCGAGGGGGGCTAGGTCAGGCGTGTCAGGTGTGACAGCCGTGGATGGTCTCCCCGACCGCTGAAAATCGTGGAGCTCCGACGAACCGAATTCTGATGACATCACGCTCCGTGTCCTGTACTTCTGTCTACAGCAAATGCTCCATAGACTTTGCACAAGCATTTGTCAACAATTTCTCTGCATTGAGAAATTGAATGATTGAAAGTTGCTTGTAACTTACATCACCTATAGACGCCTTTTTGAAACTGTTCTGCAGCTACGTTATCTGTCACAAGTGATGGAAACTTGGCTCGATCACTGAGGAGACTTCAAATAAGACATACCTAACGTTTCGCATTCGTAGCATTGTTCTCGGCTGAAAAAAATGCGGTGCATTACTTTCTGGGGAACTCTCGTAGAAGGTCTGTGGCATTCTGCACATCCACTCTTGAAACGCCTCCACAGCCTCGTCATCCGACGAAAACTTGGATACCTGCAGCCGCTGGCCGGTGTGGCTGAGCGTTTCTAGGCGCTTCAGTCTGGAACAGCGCGACCACTACGGTCGCAGGTTCGAATCCTGCCTCGGGCATGGATGTGTGTGATGTCCTAAGGTTGGTTAGGTTTAAGTAGTTTTAAGTTCTAGGGGACTGATGACCTCAGGAGTTAAGTCCCATAGTGGTCAGAGCCATTTGAACCATACCTGCAGCTCTCCCGTCACAGGGTAAGTTACTCGGAGATAGATCGGGACCATACAGTCGGTCCTCCAGCAGTTTCAAACTAACGTTTTGAATTCAGCCTATTGCATTGTCAGAAAGTATTATCCAGAAGCAAAATCACACGTTTTGGAATATTTTCTCTCTTCTTCGATTTGATTTTCCGTTTCAGGTGTCTAAGTAGCTCACAGTAGATAACAGTATTCACTATTTTATCTTTATGAGTGCATGTCATTCTCAATTCTTCCGAAGTAAGAGTGATTTCAGGTGTGCCGCAGGGGAGTGTCGTAGGACCGTTGCTATTCACAATATACATAAATGACCTTGTGGATAACATCGGAAGTTCACTGACGCTTTTTGTGGATGATGCTGTGGTATATCGAGAAGCTGTAACAACGGAAAATTCTACTGAAATGCAGGATGATCTACAGCGAATTGTGGCATGGTGCAGGGAATGGCAATTGAATCTCAATGTAGACAAGTGTAATGTGCTGCGAATACATGGAAAGATAGATCCCTTATTATTTAGCTACAATATAGCAGGTCAGCAACTGGAAGCAGGTAATTCCATAAATTATCTGGGAGTACGCATTAGGAGTGATTTAAAGGGGAATGATCATATAACGTTGATCGTCGGTAAAGCAGATGCCAGACTGAGATTCATTGGAAGAATCCTAAGGAAATACAATCTGAAAACAAAGGAAGTAGGTGACAGTACGCTTGTTCGCCCACTGCTTGAATACTGCTCAGCAGTGTGGGATCCGTACCAGATAGGTTTGATAGAAGAGATAGAGAAGATCCAACGGAGAGCAGCGCGCTTCGTTACAGGATCATTTAGTAGTCGCGAAAGCGTT
Organism: Schistocerca serialis cubense; assembly: GCF_023864345.2. Classification (NCBI taxonomy): domain Eukaryota; kingdom Metazoa; phylum Arthropoda; class Insecta; order Orthoptera; family Acrididae; genus Schistocerca; species Schistocerca serialis. The sequence goes on from NC_064644.1 coordinate 12,978,518, forward strand.
ACTGAGATGACAGATAAACTCCAGTGGAAGACTCTGCAGGAGAGACGCTCAGTAGCTCGGTACGGGCTTTTGTTAAAGTTTCGAGAACATACCTTCACCGAAGAGTCAAGCAGTATATTGCTCCCTCCTACGTATATCTCGCGAAGAGACCATGACGATAAAATCAGAGAGATTAGACCCTACAAAGAGGCATACCGACAATCCTTCTTTCCACGAACAATACGCGACTGGAATAGAAGGGAGAACCGATAGAGGTACTCAAGGTACCCTCCGCCATACACCGTGAGGTGGCTTGCGCAGTATGGATGTAGATGTAGATGTAGAATGAATCAGCAGCGTGAAGCACTAAAATGCTGTATGACGTATTATGACACAGTGTTATTTTGTGTTCTCAGTGATATTCTCTTTTTGCAAATGCAAAAGCTTTCGTGGTTTTTTTCTCATATGCCCTGGTGTGAAAAGAAAACTTAATTACGGAAGTAAGTTTCCCGTGATGTGTGACTACCATGTAACATAGCTCAATGAAAGTTAGACCATACATTAAAAAAGAACTGCTACAGTACAGTACAGTACAGTACAGAAGGTTACTGAAAGAAATACGCAACGAAACGAGCACTAATGACAACATTGCTAAATAAAACACTTACACTCAAGTCACCGAGATTCATGTTGGTCCCCTGGACATTACAAAAGTTGGTATATCTTTCTTATAGTGTGTGTGATGATCACGGACGGCAAATTCATGCTCTGCAGCGAGCACCCATGCTGGCGACAAGGCTGGTAAGGACTTGTTGCGGTAGGATATTCCATTCCTTCATCAGCTGGGTTGACATCTACTGTCTGGTTGTTGGTGCACGTGGACGTCTCTCCAGCGCATCCCACACGTGCTCGATGGGATTTCAGTCGAGGGGAACGGCAGGCTACCCCATTTGTCGAGTATTCTCTCATTCCCATAGCTGTTCCACCTACGCCCATCGATGTGGTCCAGTACTGTCGTCTACAAAAATGATGTCACGACCGAATGAATCCCTGAAAAGACGTAAAAGGGGAAGGAGTACAGCGTCACAATAACATCGAGTGGTGAGTGAACCCTGTTCAAGTTTGTATTGTGGTCTTGGAGTCGGAAGCTCGGCCAGTGAGCGGCTAGGGAGTGGTCGTGCCCATGTGAGCAGGTAGAACTTAAAAGGAAGTAGAAGAGGCACTTGTACGGAGTCAGTGTGTTGTGATCAGACGTGGGCCGTCATAAGTGGTGTCGCCTTCTATCGCAGTGCATGTTGTTACGGTGAGTTAGTCGGCGATGAGCAGTTTTTCGCATAAAGTGGCTTCTGTGCGGACAGGCAACGCTGAGCTGGAAGAGTCCCATCTGAAAGTTGTTGTATGAGACAAGCTAAGGTCTGATAATTCTACCGTCGTAATATTGAAATTAGTATTTATGGTGGCTGCACTTTTATATCTTGAGAGATTCAACTATATTTTTTGAATTGATTATGACGGGTTTTTGTCGATCCTCTCTTTTTATGGTCAAGGGTAGGAGGTAAGATGTTACTGTTTTCTTCTAGGTTTCGTGTGCTATGTAGAGGCAGCGTGACTGAACAGGTCTGCCTACCAACCGTGTAGCAGAGTTACGATTACACGGCGATAAATATATACTGAGGCGACAAAAGTCGTGTAGCAGCTCCTAATGTCGTGTAGGACCTCCTTTTGCCAGTAGCAGAGCACCATCTGGATGTGTCATGGACTCAGCAAATTGTTGGAACTCACTTGCAAATAAGTTGAGGCATGCTGCCTTTATAGCCATTGGTAGCTGCGAACATGTTGCTGGTGCAGGATTTTGTGCACGAACTTCCCTCCCGATTTTGTCTCTTAAATGCCCGGTGGGATTTTTGTGGACCATCTGGATGGCACAGTCATTCGCTTGGATTGTCAAACCAATCCCGAACAATTGTGAGCGTAGCTTCGCGCACTGTCCTCCATGAAAACTCCATTGTTCTTTGGGAACATGTTGTCAATGAAAGACTGAAAATGGTCTCAAAGTAGCCGAACATCCATAGGATGCTGTCCATTCCATGTAAACGCAGGCCACGCCATTACGGAGTCACCACCAGCTTGCACAGTGCCTTGTTGACGACTTGGGTCCACACTTTCATGAAGTCTGCGACCCACTCTAACGCTACCAGCAGCTCTTACCAGCTGCAATACGGACTCAGGCCGCAGTTTCCCAGTCATCTAGGGTCCACCGACATGGCCACGAGTCCAGGAGCGGCGCTACAGGCGATGTCGTGCTGCTGGCAAAGGCACTCGGCTCCATTGTCTGCTGCCATGGCCCATTAACTCCAAATCTCGTCGCACTGTTCTCTCAGATAAGTTTGTCGTACGTCCCGCATTGATTTCTGCAATTAATGCACGCAGAGTTCCTTGTATGTCAGCATCGACAACTCTACGCAAACGCCGTTTCTCTCGGTCATTAATTGAAGGCCGTCGGCCCCTGCGTTGTCCGTGGTCAGATGTAGTGCCTGAAATCTGGTATTCTCGCCACACTCTTGACACTTTGGATTTCAGAATATTGAATTCCCCAACGTTTTCCGAAATGGAATATCCCGTGCGCCTAGCTCCAACTACCATTTCAAGTCCCAACTCTTAATTGACGTCGTTGCGGCTGTAAATGTGGTGTCACCGCCAGACACCACACTTGCTAGGTGGTAGCTTTAAATCGGCCGCGGTCCATTAGTACATGTCGGACCCGCGTGTCGCCACTGTCAGTGATCGCAGACCGAGCGCCACCACACGGCAGGTATCGAGATACGGACTAGCACTCGCCCCAGTTGTACGGACGACTTTGCTAGCGACTACACTGACGAAGCCTCGCTCCTTTGCCGAGCAGATAGTTAGAACAGCCTTCAGCTAAGTCCATGGCTACGACCTAGCAAGGCGCCATTAGCCTTACATAGCAATTGATACTTATCGTATAAAGCATGTCTCATCAAGAACGATGTATACAACAAGGATGGATTAAAGTTAAGTATTCCAAAAGCTACGTACGTTTCTTTATAGCATTCATTACGTATCCTGTTTCAGACCTCACGCCATCCTTCGTGTGTTTATAGCGTGCATTGCGGTCCCCTCAAATCACACTGTGTCGGCACTTCTGTCGACACATCAGTAATCATGTCGGAAACACTTTCACATGAACCACCTGAGTATAAATAACAGCTGCAGCAATGCACTGCCGTTTTATGCCTTGTGTTCGCGATACTTCCTCCGTCTGTATGTGTGCACATCGGTATACCATGACTTCTGTCACCTCAGCGTGTAGCATGTTGATTACGTTCAACGCCGCATGTTTACCCGCGATCGGAAGTTACCATGTCTTTGTTTCATCCATCAAATAGATTGGTAATATTTCTGCTTTTCTTTAGTCTTTTCCCGTCTCATGTCTTTCTTAAGTAATAACAAATTAACATTCTGTGATTAGTGCCAGTACTAGAATCACCTTTGTTTATTTGTAAAGGGATTGGACTGGACAGATCCTTAAAGCCCTCTATGTGTGTTCCGCCTCTCAGAAGAGAGTCTGGGTTACATAGTGATCTAACTCAAATAGCTTAGTCGAACAGTAATGTATCTCATAGTGCATTTATGCGTAACCTTTCAGCTCGGCTGTGAATTTTCGAAGACTAATTAACAGGCCAAGTTCATTATGGCGAAGATAAATAATTAAAAATTAACAGTGATTTCTAAGCTACCACGAACAGTAGTTTTATTTCAGTCACGAGTTTGTAGCTTCCGTGACTGTATCCGATCTCATTCGATCTCGGTCACGTAAAACAAGTGAAATTAATAATCACTCCCGATGCTGCCACTGCGCAGAGTTCAAATTTGTGTCACGTGGCAGCTATGTAATTAGTGTTTCGCCCTCCGCAATTTAATAATATTTAACGTTTGGCCAGTGCTGCAGTAATGTCTCCTGGAACGACAGCAGAACTCGTAACGACGCTTCAGACTGCGTAATCAAAGTGTGTCCTCAGTTACACTTATCCTACCACTACAAGAGTAACGTCTCTCAGAGTATCAATACGGATTTTAGGTCGCCACGGCCAATGCACTTTTCCTCGTGGCTGCTTGGGTAGGCCTTGGCTAGTTCAGTGTTCCTTATGTTCGTGTCAGCATTATTTACCTTCGTGCCAGCGTCGTTCCCAGCTGATAACATGGTATGCCTTTATTGGTGCTATATACATTTTCGCATGATTTGCAGGGCTTATTTTATCCTCTCCGCACTAAGTACTGTTTTATTTCGTTTTAGAGAAATCCCCGTCTTTATCATTTTGGCTAATGCTAATAGTGTGTTCTAATTTATCAAGTCGGGGAGCGGCTTCAGGACAGCATACAATAATTATGTAGACAAAAGTTACGGAAGTAGCTAATGTACAGGATTATTTACTACATATAACAATATTTACTAAGCCAGTATAAAAAAAATTGTAGAATACTTCCGTCTGATCTCCGTTTAGACCACCTGAGGATGCATCTAAATTGGCGAGAAAGCGTTCGTGGTCTTAATAAAACCTTGAAAGGTTCTCAGAAATGTTCCCCTATTGTAAATAATTCACCTTCACTGCACTGGGAGAAAGATGAATGACAGCGCAGCATGAGTAGTAAATAAAATCCTTGACTGCTGTGTTTAGTTTTATCTGTATCAGACTTGATAGTCAGTCTTGGACTTTCTTACTGGAGGTGTAGTACCAGGCAGTTAAATTTTTGTAGAGAAGGAGCGCTGTTACTTGTGAATATGGGAGAATCTATCTGGAATACTTTAATATGGATATGGAAACTCATTTATCATACTATCTTGTTCTTTATGTCGTTGGAGAAGATTTTGGTGGAATTTTAAAGGTATGTTTGTAATTTCTGTAATGAGACAATTTTGTAGTTGTTAGAGTCTTCTTATTTGTGCTGACTTTCTCGATAATCAGAGTTAGATTTCTCAAGAACGCTTTTGTTTGGAGTAAAACCCGCCTCCTTGAGTCACAGCAAAGTTGTGAAGGTTTTTTCGGATGCGCATTGCACCTTATCCCCACACGAATCCCCAGATAGTTCCTGACAAACAAATTTAGAGTAGGTTAGTAATCTTTAGATACTGCCTCTGCTGATTTTCGAAAACTGCAGTAATCTAGACACGAAACAGCATGCTGAGCAGCAGGGTAGTCACTTTCATTTCTGGGCCGATCTCACCTTGCATTGGTTCAAAATGGTTCAAATAGCTCTGAGCACTATGGGACTTAACTTCTGAGGTCATCAGTCACTTAGAACTACTTAAACCTAACTAACCTAAGGGCATCACACACATCCATGCCAGAGGCAGGATTCGAAACTGCGACCGTAGCGGTCGCGCGGTTCCAGACTGTAGCGCCTAGAACCGCTCGGCCACCCCCGCTGGCTCAGGTTGCATTCTTGAGTAAACAGTGTGTCGTGCTAGCAAGTTGATTAATTTTCAGTGAACAGTATTGGTATTTTCAGATAGCTATTTTGTTCCGAGTAGAGTTGTAATTTATTTCTGTTGGCGATCCATATCAAACTTTTGAACTTCATGCCACGCAACGTAATGATACACTGCTTAGTGAGTTTTGGTTATATAATTGTCATTGACCACACAACTTTCTTTATTTCAAATTTTGCGTTTCATGAAGTGTAAAGTTTTTATTTCACGACAATATTTACACGCGCAACACAGGGCCAACCAACAGCCAGTTTTGCTCGGCACTGGAGTACGATGCCTAAAGTATACGGGGAGCAAGTTTTTGAAATCAGTATATTCAGTTTTCTCATATACAGATATTTTATGGAATGCGTACACCCTTCCTGTAGCCCATAGTGGTAATTTTTGTTTCTCATAAAAATGTATTAATATTCCTCCGATACTAGCCACAGTTCTCGCTCACTAGAAAAATACTCAAAAATACTCGAAACCGCCCGCCACCAGCCTTGCTGCCGACTACACACTACGGCAGTGCAAAACTAACTCCGCTGACGGCATTCACTTCTTCCATTTACCTGCAGCGGGCAGCCATTGTCGATGCCATCATAGACGGTGGCCTATACGGAAAATGCACGCCAGCAGAAAGGATTACTCGTAGATAAATTTAGAGTACGGTTCGGTACACTTGATGCCACTTCCGACATCGGTACTCGAATAATGTGTGCCTGCAACTGATGAATCAGACTGCTGGCCATTAAAACGGCAACACCAGGAAGCAAAGCAAATTACGCAGTTATATTTATGAAGCACGTCTACAACATATTAGGAAGAATGTATGATTAAATTTGTAGGTGATTCGGGAGTGTGAAGGGTGACAAATTCATACGGTCCATTCACACTAAACCTAACACTGCCTACTTTCGACAGCAACGTCCAATAACCACTCACACACGTCAGGTGGCAGCACTAGCAGTAGAGGGGAATATAAACTTCGTCGGAGGGGGGGGGGGGGGGGCTGGCGGAGGGTGTGAAGTGATGGGGAGGGGGGTGGGGGGACGCAGACCACAGTGCAGAGGTTTTCGTAATATGGAAACGGAGTGATTTACCCGACGCACAAAAGGGCATGATCATTGGCTTTCGCGCTAAAGGTGGAAGCATTTCCGAAACGAGTGAATATGTAAAACGTTTGAATGTCGCCGTGGTTTAAGTATACCGTGTGCATAGGAAAACGTCGCTACCGGCGTGAAGGGAACTGTAATGCACAACGGGCCATAGAAGGCAGGGGTGAACGACTGCTGCGCAGGCAAATGTTAAGCAACTGAAGGCCCCGACGAATTAAGGGGCTACCAACATTGTCTTCTTGAGGCTGTTGAGCGAACGTTGTTACGTATGGGCCTCCGCAGCAGGTGCTTGGTGCACGCACCCATGCTGACTGCTGTTCATCCGCGACGAAGGCTGGAATTTGCAAGCCAACATCGCAACTCGACATCCACTGAGTGGCGAGACGTCATTTTGTAAGGTACGTTGCATCAGACGCTACAGCGGACAGATGATCGTTGGCGCGGACGGCGTGAAACTCCTGCAAGGAGAAAGCAAACACACTGCAACAATTGTCGGAAGGGTCCAGATCGGAGGAAGGAGCGTTATGGTCTGGGAAAAGTTTTAGTTGCATTCCCTGGGTGATCTCGTCATTCTGGACGACACAATGGATCAACAGGAGTATGAATCTCTCCCTTGCGGACGGTGTCCAACTCTACATGTAATTTGTTTTTCCTCGGAAAGTACCAGCCGCTGTGGCCTAGCGGTTCTAGACGCTTCAGTCTGGAACCGCACTACCGCTACGGTCGCAGGTTCGAATCCTGCCTCGCGCATGGATGTGTGCGATGTCCTTAGATTAGTTAGGTTTAAGTAGTTCTAAGTCCAGGGGATTGATGTCCTCAGATGTTAAGTCCCATAGTTCTCAGAGCCATTTGAACTATTTTTGAACCTCGGCACGTTGGCATCTACGAACAGGACAATGAAACGTGTCATGGAGCTCTTAGTCTAAGTGCGTGGTTAGAAGAGCAGCAGGATGAATTTACCGTACTCTTCTGGCCACTAAAGTCCCACGATTTAAACCCAGTCGAGCATCTTTTGGACCACCTCTATCGGGATCTTCAGCCATGTATCCTTAGCCGACAAACCTAGAGCAGCTGGCCACAGCGCAGGAATCGGCCTGGTTCCACGTCGCTGTCAGTGCCTACCAGAACCTCACTGACTGTCTTCCTGAACTTCTCGCAGCGGACCGTGTTGTAGAAGGTGGTCACATTTATGTGACTCCTCAGTGCAGAAAACAGAGGTTCGTGCTCTGGCTGCAACACTGACCCTAGCCGGCTTGTCATCGAGTAGAGCTGAGCTTGAGTGACAGATACAGTTACGGCCGTGCGGTTCTAGGCGCTACAGTCTGGAACCGCGCGACCGCTACGGTCGCAGGTTCGAATCCTGCCTCGGGCATGGATGTGTGTGATGTCCATAGGTTAGTTAAGTTTAAGTAGTTCTAAGTTCTAGGGGGCTGATGACCTCAACAGTTAAGTCCCATAGTGCTCAGAGCCATTAGAACCATTTGATACAGTTACGTCACTTCACGCTACTTCAAATTTATGCCAGAGATACTTATTCGTACCAGTTGACGACTGGTGAGATGCCTGTCTCTGTCAACCTATTTAGAGACTGAAAAGAGATCAGTAGCAGGAGCTGACTAGGGCAACGGTCGACACCTTCTGCATCAGGTAAGTCTGTGCCGCACGGGAAACATACAATCTTGAGTCACTTTACTGAAAAATAACGTCACGGCAACCTCGAAGATAGCTCACAGCCACAGGCCGCACCACTGCATAAATACGAGGGAAAGTAAGTTACGATCGGTCGCGAAATGGAAACGACTATGAAAATCCGATAAAGCTTTGCAAAGATGTGTTGGGCAGTGTCTCTAGTATGACTCTTGGTAGAATTATGTCGCTCTTTTCATTCCTGAGCTCTTAGTGAGCGCGTAAAGATGTTATAGAAAGTAGTGTCTCCCTCCCGCCAAGTACAAAATAGCAGGTCAGCAACTGGAAGCAGTTAATACCATAAATTATCTGGGAGTACGCATTAGGAGTGATTTAAAATGGAATGATCATATAATGTTGATCGTCGGTAAAGCAGATGCCAGACTGAGATTCATTGGAAGAATCCTAAGGAAATGCAATCCGAAAACAAAGGAAGTAGGTTACAGTACGCTTGTTCGCCCACTGCTTGAATACTGCTCAGCAGTGTGGGATCCGTACCAGATAGGGTTGATAGAAGAGATAGAGAAGATCCAACGGAGAGCAGCGCGCTTCGTTACAGGATCATTTAGTAATCGCGAAAGCGTTACGGAGATGATAGATAAACTCCAGTGGAAGACTCTGCAGGAGAGACGCTCAGTAGCTCGGTACGGGCTTTTATTGAAGTTTCGAGAACATACCTTCACCGAAGAGTCAAGCAGTATATTGCTCCCTCCTACGTATATCTCGCGAAGAGACCATGAGGATAAAACCAGAGAGATTAGAGCCCACACAGAGGCATACCGACAGTCCTTCTTTCCACGAACAATACGAGACTGGAATAGAAGGGAGAACCGATAGAGGTACTGAAGGTACCCTCCGCCACACACCGTCAGGTGGCTTGCGGAGTATGGACGTAGATGTAGATGTAGAAGTATGAGGGCCTGGTGAGAATTTTCCCCTGAACCTATGCAACCAACATTACATAACTGTTGTGCGGTTTCTTCTTCAAGACAATTCTCAGCCTCATTCTGCAGGGGCAATGAAGATGTTCCTGCATCGTTTCAATTGCCAGAGTACCACCTACACCTAACATCCTACGTATATTACTTGTTGCAAATAATCCAGCCTTTGGTTTTTCCCACAATTTTTTCCTCCAGTTTTTTCTTTCTGTCTTACACATATCCTATCATACTGTCCCTTCCTTTAGTTACTGTCCTCCATACACTATTTCCTTCGTCTATTCAGCGGAAACCTCATACCTTATCAGTCCTTTTTGATCAGCCCTAAGTAAAAACACACCTCAAATGCTTTGATTCTTTTCTTTTGTAGTTTTCCTACAGCTCAAGTTTCATTTCCATACATTTCCACACATACCCCCACAAACTGTGGGATGCTTGAGTGCCTCAACGATACAGATAGCCGTACCGTAGGTGCAGCCACAGCAGATGGGAATGTGTTGAGGGGCCACACAAACGTGTGGTTCCTGAAGAGGGGCAGCAGCATTTTCAGTAGTTGCAGGGACAACAGTCTGGATGGTTGACTGATCTGGCCTTCTAACATTAACCAAAACTGCCTTGCTGTGCTGGTACTGCGAACGGCTGAAAGCAAGGGGAAACTACAGCCGTAATTTTTCTGGAGGGCATGCAGCTTTACTGCATGGTTAAATGATGATGGCCTCCTCTTGGGTAAAATATTCCGGAGGTAAAATAGTCCCCCAATCGGATCTCGGGGCGGGGACAACTCATGAGGACGTCGTTATCAGGAGAAACAAAACTGGCGTTTTACGGATCGGAGCGTAGAATGTCAGATCCCTTAATCGGACAGCTAGGTCAGAAAATTTAAAAAGAGAAATGGATAGGTTAAAGTCAGATATAGCGAGAATTAGCGAAGTTCGATGGCAAGAAGAACAAAACTTCTGGCCAGGTGAATACAGGGTTATAAATACAAAATGAAGTATGGGTAAAGCAGGATTAAGTTTAATAATGAATAAAAAAATTAGGAGTGTGGATACGCATTATTGTAGCCAAGTTAGACACGAAGCCCACGCCTACCACAGTAGTACAAGTTAATATGACAACTAGCTCGTCAGATGACGAAGAGATTGATGAAATGTATGATGAGATAAAAGAAACTAAGATGATGAAGCTTCAGTCCGGAACCGCGCTGCTGCTAGGTCGCAGGTTCGAATCCAGCCTCGGGCATGAATGTGTGTGATGTCCTGAGATTAGTTAGATTTAAGTAGTTTCTAAGTCTAGGGGACTGATGACCTCAGATGTTAAGTCCCGTAGTGCTTAGAGCCATTTGAACCACTTTTTAGATAGTGAAGGGAGACGAAAATCTAATAGTCATGGGTGACTGGAATTCGATAGTAGGAAAAGGAAGAGAATGAAAAGTAGTAGTTGAATATGGAATGGGGGTAAGGAATGAAAGAGGAAGCCGCCTGGTAGAATTTTGCACAGAGGATAACTTAATCATAGCTAACACTTGGTTCAAGAATCATAAAAGAAGGTTGTATACACAGAAGAGGCCTGGAGACACTAGAAGGTTTCAGAAAGATTATATAATGGTAAGAAACTTCCTGGCAGATTAAAACTGTGTGCCGGAGCGAGACTCGAACTCGGGACCTTTGCCTTCCACGGGCAAGTGCTCTACCATCTACGCTACCCAAGCGCGATTCACGCCCCGTCCTCACAGCTTTAGTTTCGCCAGTTCCTCGTCTCCTACCTTCCAAACTTCACAGACGCTCTCCTGCAAACCTTGCAGAACTAGCACTCCTGGAAGAAAGGATACTGCGGATACATGGCTTGGCCACAGCCTGGAGGATGTTTCTCATTCTGTCGTGGTTATCCTACGCAGCCTTAATGCAAATCTGTACGTCAGTCTGGTGATTACCCCAGTAATTCTGCCATTCAAGAACAGCATTCCGGAAGGTGTTTTCCAACAGGATAACGCCCGCCGACAAACCGCTGTTGTAGCCCAACATGCTCTGCAGAGTGTCTACATGTTGCATTCGCCTGCTCGAGCCCCAGATCTGTTTCCAATCGAGCACATATTGGACGTCATCGGACGACAACTCCAACCAACATTAATCGTCCCTGTATTGACCGACCAACAAGCATATAACTCCAACCCACAAACAGATACACGGCACCTGTGTAACACAATGTACGCACGTTTCTATGCTTGCATTCAGTATTTTGGCGGTTGCAACGGTCATTAATGTACTATTACACATTTGCTGTATTTTACCTTGCTCTTACATTGTGATCTTGCAGTGTTAATCACTTGAACACGTTACCTAGACAAATGAATTCCCAAAATTACATTACCCTACATTAATTACACTCATGCTCATAAATTAAGGATAATTGCAGACTGTGGTGCCACACAACGTGGCACTACACAAAACTGGCGCTAATAGCATAGGCACATAGGGAACGCACACGGCACAGATGTGTAAGTCCACGGTATTGGTGATAAGTTGAGAAAATCGTTCTGAAACACATCTGCTACAAAACGCCACTGTTTCCTGCGCTTGGACCCCGACATCAATATGGGATATGATCATCATGCACACGCAGACAGGCCGCACCATGGGTTGGCACACATTGGTTCAGGTGTCGAGCTGCGGCTTGGATGTTGTTGTTGTTGAGGTCTTCAGTCCTGAGACAGGTTTGATGCAGCTCTCCATGCTACTCTATCCTGTGCAAGCTTCTTCATCTCCCAATACGTACTGCAGCCTACATCCTTCTGAATCTGTTTAGCGTATTCATCTCTTGGTCTCCCTCTACGATTTTTACCCTCCACGCTGCCCTCCAATACTAAATTGGTGATCCCTTGATGCCTCAACACATGTCCTACCAATCGATACCTTCTTCTTGTCAAGTTGTGCCACAAACTTCTCTTCTCCGCAATCCTATTCAATACCTCCTCATTAGTTATGTGATCTACCCATCTAATCTTCAGCATTCTTCTGTAGCACCACATTTCAAAGCCTTCTATTCTCTTCTTGTCCAAACTATTTATCGTCCATGTTTCACTTCCATACATGACTACACTCCATACAAATACTTTCAGAAACGACTTCCTGACACTTAAATCAATACTAGATGTTAACAAATTTCTCTTCTTCAGAAACGATTTCCTTGCCATTGCCAGTCTACATTTTATACCCTCTCTACTTCGACCATCATCAGTTATTTTACTCCCCAAATAGCAAAACTCCTTTACTACTTTAAGTGTCTCATTTCCTAATCTAATTCCCTCAGCATCGCCCGACTTAATTCGACTACATTCCATTATTCTCGTTTGCTTTTGTTGATGTTCATCTTATATCCTCCCTTCAAGACAATGTCCATTCCGTTCAACTGCTCTTCCAAGTCCTTTGCTGTCTCTGACAGAACTACAATGTCATCGGCGCACCTCAAAGTTTTTATTTCTTCTCCATGGATTTTAATACCTACTCCGAATTTTTCTTTTGTTTCCTTCACTGCTTGCTCAATATACAGATAGAATAGCATCGAGAGGAGGCTACAACCCTTCCCAACCACTGCTTCCCTTTCATGTCCCTCGACTCTTATAACTGCCATCTGCTTTCTGTGCAAATTGTAAATAGCCTTTTGCTTCCTGTATTTTACCCCTGCCACCTTCAGAATTTGAAACAGATTATTCTAGTCAACATTGTCAAAAGCTTTCTCTAAGTCTACAAATACTAGAAACGTAGGTTTGCCTTTTCTTAATCTAGCTTCTAAGATAAGTCGTAGGGTCAGTATTGCCTCACGTGTTCCCATATTTCTACGGAATCCAAACTGATCTTCTACCAGTTTTTCCATTCATCTGTACAGATTTCGCGTTAGTATTTTACAGCCGTGACTTATTAAACTGACAGTTCGGTAATTTTCACATCTGTCAACGCCTGCTTTCTTTGGGATTGGAATTATTATATTCTTCTTGAAGTCTGAGGGTATTTCGCCAGTCTCATACATTTTGCTCACCAGATGGTAGAGTTTTGTCAGGACTGGCTCTCCCAAGGCTGTCAGTAGCTCTAATGGAATGTTGTCTATTCCCGGGTCCTTGTTTCGACTTAGGTTTTTCAGTGCTCTATCAAATTCTTCACGCAGTATATCTCCCATTTCATCTTCATCTACATCTTCTTCCATTTCCATAATTTTGTCCTCAAGAACATCGCCCTTGTATAGTCCCTCTATATACTCCTTCCACCTATCTGCTTTCCCTTCTTTGCTTATAACTTGGTTTCCATCTGAGCTTTTGATATTCATACTTTGGTGTCACCGCCAGACACCACACTTGCTAGGTGGTAGTTTTAAATCGGCCGCGGTCCATTAGTACATGTCGGACCCGCGTGTCGCCACTGTGTGATCGCAGACCGAGCGCCACCACAAGGCAGGTCTCGAGATACGGGATAGCACTCACCCCAGTTGTACGGACGACGTAGCTAGCGACTATACTGACGAAGCCTCGCTCCTTTGCCGAGCCGATAGTTAGAATAGCCTTCAGCTAAGTCAATGGCTACGACCTAGCAAGGCGCCATTAGTAACATTGCATGTATCTAAAGAGTCTCACTTGTATCGCCACAATCTCCAGATGTACCAAAAGGATGGATTAAAGTTAAGTATTACAGAAGCTACGTATTTTTCTTTATAGCATTCATTACGTATCCTGTTTCAGACCTCACGCCCATCTGCGTGAGCGTAGCGCGTGCCTTTCGGCTTCCTCTCACTGTGTCTAGGCTGTCTTGTCTAGACACAACACATACAAGTGGTTCTCTTTCTTCCAAAGGTCTCTTTAATTTTCCTGTGGGCAGTATCTATCTTACCCCTATTTAGGTAAGCCTCCACATCCTTACATTTGTCCTCTAGCCATCCCTGCTTAGCCATTTTGCACTTCCTGTCGATCTCATTTTTGAGACGTTTGTATTCCTTTTTGCCTGCTTCATTTACTGCATTTATTATATTTTCTCCTTTCATCAATTAAATTCAGTATTTCTTCTGTCACCCAAGGATTTCTACTAGCCCTCGTCTTTTTACCTACTTGATCCTCTGCTGCCTTCACCACTTCATTCCTCAAAGCTATCCATTCTTCTTCTACTGTCCCCCATTCTTGTCAATTGTTCCGTTATGCTCTTCCTGAAACTTCGTACAATCTCTGGTTCCTTCAGTTTATCCAGGTCCCATCTCCTCAAATTCCCACCTTTTTGCAGTTTCTTCAGTTTTAATCTACAGTTCATAACTAATAGATTGTGGTCAGAGTCCACATCTGCCCCTGGAAATGTCTTAGAATTTAAAACCTGGTTCCTAAATCTCTGTCTTACCATTGTATAATCTATCTGATATCGTCTAGTATCTCCAGGGTTCTTCCATGTATACAACCTTCTTTCATGATTCTTGGACCAAGTGTTAGCTATGATTAAGTTATGCTCTGCGCAAAATTCTACCAGGCGGCTTCCTCTTTCATTTCTTAGCCCCAATCCATATTCACCTACTATGTTTCCTTCTCTCCCTTTTCCTACTCTCGAATTCCAATCACCCATTACTATTAAATTTTCGTCTCCCTTCACTACCTGAATAATTTTTTTTATCTCATCATACATTTCATCAATTTCTTCGTCATCTGCAGAGCTAGTTGGCATATAAATTTGTACTACTGTTTTAGGCGTGGGCTTCGTGTCTATCTTGGCCACAATAATGCGTTCACTATGCTGTTTGTAGTAGCTTACCCGAACTCCTATTTTTTTATTCATTATTAAACCTACTCCTGCATTACCCCTATTTGATTTGGTATTTATGATCCTGTATTCGACAGACCAAAAATCTTGTTCCTCCTGCCACCGAACTTCACTAATTCCCACTATATCTAACTTTAACCTATCCATTTCCCTTTTTAAATTTTCTAACCTACCTGCCCGATTAAGGGATCTGAATTCCACCCTCCGATCCGTAGAACGCCAGATTTCTTTCTCCTGATAACGACGTCCTCCTGAGTAGTCCCCGCCCGGAGATCCGAATGGTGGACTATTTTACCTCTGGATTATTTTACCCAAGAGGACGCCATCATCATTTATCCATACAGTAAAGCTGCATGCCCTAGGGAAAAATTACGGCCTTAGTTTCCCCTTGCTTTCAGCCATTCGCAGTACCAGCACAGCAAGGCCGTTTTGGTTAATGTTACAAGGCCAGATCAGTCAATCATCCAGACTGTTGCCCCTGCAACTACTGAAAAGGCTGCTGCCCCTCTTCAGGAACCATACGTTTGTCTGGCCTCTCAACAGATACCCCTCCGTTGTGGTTGCTCCTACGGTACAGCTATCTGTGTCGCTGAGGCAGGCAAGGCTCCCCAGCAACGGCAAGGTCTATGGTTCATGGAGGGGACTGCTTGGATATAGCCTCCAATTCTTGCACCAGTGCCTGTTGCAGCTCCTGAAGCATCCCAGACGTGCTCGATGGGGTTTAAGTCTGGAGAACAGGCAGGCGACTCCATTCGCCTGATATCTTCTGTTTCAAGGTACTCCTCCACGATGGCAGCTCGGTGGGGCCGTGCATTTTCATCCATCAGCAGGAAGGTGAGACCCTCTGCCCCCATAAAAATGCGGACATACTGGTGCAAAATGACATTCCGATATACGTGACCTGTTACAGTTCCTCTGTCAAAGACATGCAGGGGTGTACGTGCACCAATCATAATCCCACCCCACACCATCAAATCCAACCTCCATACAGGTACCTTTCAAGGACATTAAGTGGTTGGTATCTGGTTCCTGGTTCACGCCAGATGAAAACCCGGCGAGAATCACTGTTAAGAATATACCTGGACTCGTCCGTGAACATAACCTGGGACCACTGTTCCAGTGACCATGTACTGTGTTCTTGACAATAGGCTTTACGGGCTCCCCTGTGGCCAGGGGTCAGTGGAATGCATCTTGCAGGTCTTCGGGCGAATAAACCATGACTGTTCAGTCGTCTGTAGACTGTGTGTCTGGAGACAAGGCGGTAAGGCCCCGAGCAAGACTACTTGCAATACTCCGTGGCCGTCTGCGGGCTCTGATGGTGAGACATCGGTCTTCTTGTGGCGTTCTACACTGTGGACGCCTGGACGCGTGTCTTGTCTGCTGGAATCGTGCTACTACCTGCTGTGTTTGACCAGCTTCTAGTCGCCCTAGTATTCTACCCCTCATAACGTCATCAGTATGTGTTCTTTGAGCCATTTTCAACACACAGTCACCATTAGCAAGTCTGAAAACGTCTGCACACTTATTTTCTGCACCTACCTCTGACATGCACCAACACACCTCTGCGTATGTGGACTGCTGCCAGTTCCATCGTGCGACGACCGCAGGTCAAATGCACCGCATGGTCATACCCCGAGGTTATTTGAACCCACAAACCGCCCACCAGAGCGTTGTTTCACCATATATCAGCATTATCCTTGATTTATGAGCATGAGTGTATGTTTCCGTATTGCGACTGTTTTCCCGTCAGTGTATTCCTGCTGGTACTTAATACATTTTACTTTCTTTGCTTTACTCGTAATCAATGTTGTACGCTTGTCATCCCGTTCCAGAAATCGTCTTCCTCACTTTCACAGAGGGCAGTGATGTATTCAGCGCATCTTAGCAGTGATATCTTTTGTCACTGAATTTTTCTCCAATTTCTCAATATTTTTATTATTTCCCGTTTGTCCAAAAAGCTTCATAAGAGAGACGTGGGTTCATTCATGCAGGGGTGTCAGGATACAAACTGTCCGTTCGGTTCTGTTCCCGTGTGAGGGAGACTTCGCTGCAGCCCAGTGCGGCTCTGACAGAAGACCGCACACCAAGACGCAAGCTACTGTACTCCCCGGAATAACCACATTATGTGGTGGCCAGCTTTTAACTTCTATTAGCATTAAATTGAAGTCAAATTATTATTATTGAATAATATCTGGTTACTTAAATGGAATCATTTGGGCGAGATAACTTACTTCCCCATTATTTTTAACACAAATATCTCCCACACTCCCAGGTATTAATTTAATTCCTGTTTGCATTCTCAAGTCTACAAAACAAAATGATTAATGGTATGTAAAGGGGCGTTACAGTTCGTAATCACACTCTGTCTGCCTCTCGATGTCGAAGTCAGCACCTGGAATAGAGTTGCTCTTTCTCTGCAGAATTCCGGCGATCGTCGACTCTAAAAATTCTTAAAGTAGTCAGAGGCACAATCGTATTCCGTGGGGGAGCCATTTGTGACGCTATGGCGTACCCTTCTGCAGCATGGGAATCAGTGTCCAAGCAATGCGTTAATTTCGATGAAAGTCCAGAAATTAGTCTCTCAAAATAGAGCACAAACGACCGTGTTGCAGGCTTTAGTGATTTCCCAGGGTACTAAGTTCACTGCGGGTTGCGACACTCCAAATAATGTTCATAACCACAGTCGAGGGAGAAGTTAAACTAAAGGATTAAACGTAGCTGTTCCTTTCATGAAATAGCACTTTTCCATAAATAATCTTCACAGCTACAATTCAGGATACATCATCCTCTTGTACGAGATGGAATGTTATGATAGTTAATCAAATTACATTCTGTATTTAAAATGGCAACTTCCAACAATGCTGCTAATTACAGTTCAGCTGCGAGCATACTATCCGATTCCTCTACGCAATTATTGTATCAGAAGTAAGTTAATTCATAGTACACATTATATTCCACAATTTATGTACAGTGTTTTTATGTCAAGAGTCAAAGTTTCTCTCTCTCTCTCTCTCTCTCTCTCTCTCTCTCTCTCTCTCTCTCTCGCAGTCGTAATGAGTCTTTTACCCATATATATATATTATTATTGGTGTTTTGCCCTTAAAGAGCGCATTTGGACTAAACTACATGGCCAGTTCCTTTTGCTGCCTTCCTTGCTGCCCAAACTTACCTCATTCGCTCGCTGTGTTTCTGCTTCCGGTCCTCTGTTCATGCTTCTTGTCGGCTTTGTGTCTTCGGCTTCATCTTGATTGCCTTTTTGGTTGCCCATATATCTTTCATCTTCTGGCTGTGATCTTGCTTGCGTTCTTCGGCCCATTTTATGCCCGTTCGTTTGCCGCATTGTATCTCACGTAGTTTACTTTTCTTAATGATGTTTCTGAACTTTATTCTGTCGTTTATTGTGTCTGCTGTTATGTTGAGCTGGTTCAGGTCGTTTTCTACCTTTGCCACCCCAGTTCCTTTTGCTACCTTCCTTGCTGCCCAAACTTACCTCATTCGCTCGCTGTGTTTCTGCTTCCGGTCCTCTGTCCATGCTTCTTGTCGGCTTTGTGTCTTCGGCTTCATCTTGATTGCCTTTTTGGTTGCCCATATTTCTTTCATCTTCTGGCTGTGATCTTGCTTGCGTTCTTCGGTCCATTTTATGCCCGTTCGTTTGTCGCATTGTATCTCACGTAGTTTACTTTTCTTAATGATGTTTCTGAACTTTATTCTGTCGTTTATTGTGTCTCCTGTTATGTTGAGCTGGTTCAGGTCGTTTTCTACCTTTGCCACCCATTTGTTGTTTCTAGTGGTTACCCAGTCAAAGATCTGTTTGGTCAGCCTGTGTGATGGCATTCTGTATAGGTGTCCATAGAATCGTAGGCTGCGTTTTCTAATCTTTCCTGTGATTGTCTCCGTATGTTTGTACAGTTCCTCTGTAGGTTTCTTGATCCATATTCCTTTGCTGTTAGTTGCGCCAAATATTTTCCTAAGTATTTTCCGTTCTACTTTTTCTAATTGTCTGATACGTGTATGCCCTAGGATTAGTGTGGTCTCTGCTGCATATAGTGCCTCGGGGAGCACCACCGTGTCGTAATGGCGTAATTTGGCTTTTTGTGAGATAGACTTCTTGTTGTAATGATTCCACACTACTTTGTATGCCTCGTCCAGTTTAGTCTTTCTTTCTTCGTTTGAGTCTCTGTTATGTCCACTCATTTGTAGTGTTTCGCCGAGGTATTTGAAGTTTGCCGTTTTGTAAATCGTGCCATACTTTGTGTTCAGAGATGAGAGTTTCTTTGTGCTCATAAACTGTGTCTTTTCGTAAGAGATCTGTAGTCCAGTTTTGGAAGCGATTTTGTGCAGTTTTTCAATAGCGTCTTTTGTTTCCTTTATACCTTTCGTGACAATCGCCAAATCGTCTGCAAAAGCCAGGCATTTAATCTGTAGGTTTCCTAAGGTTATCCCCTGTTGTGATGTTTCCCATTCTTTTATGACCTTATCTAACACCAGATTGAAAAGGAGAGGTGAGAGGCCATCGCCTTGTCGGACACCTGTGCGAATTTCAAAGGGCTCTGATAGTTCCCCACAGAACTTTACTTTGGAGGTCGTGTTGGTTAAAGTTTGCTCTATGATAGCCCTTGTTTTGTTGTCTACTTTGTATTCTGCTAGAATTTTGAAGAGAGTTTTCCGGTCGATAGAGTCGTACGCCTTTTTGAAGTCAACAAAGGTAATGATCAGGTTCTGTTTGTGTTGTAAAATCATTTTCAGGTTCCAAATTTGTTCCGCACAAGACCTCCCTTTACGGAAGCCTGCTTGGTATTCCCCAATCAAGTGGTCGGTTTGGCATTCTAGTCTGTTCAGTAAAGCTTTAGAGAGGATCTTGTATGTGACCGGTAGTAGGGATATTCCTCTGTAGTTGTTCGGGTCAGTCTTGTCACCTTTTTTGTGTAGTGGGTGTATCAGGGCAGTTTTCCAGTCGCCAGGAATTTTCATGGTCTTCCAGATGTCTTCCAAGATCCTGTGGATGTCTTTGGTGAGTTCTGGGTCTTGCAACTTCCAGATTTCCGCGATGATGCCATCTTCTCCTGGTGCTCTACGATTCTTGAGTGACTTTATTATTTCTTTAACTTCTTCTAGAGTTGGAGGTTCACTATCTGGATTGTATGTGCTCGTTTCTGTCATCATTTCTTCCATGGGGGGGGGGGGGGTGTCCGTGTTGAGCAGTTTTTCAAAGTACTTTGCCAGAATGTCACAATTGTTTTTGGTATTGGTTTCTAGGGTTCCATCCGGTCTTCTGAAGCACAAGTTGGGTGGTTGATATCCAGTCATATTTTCTCTGGATGGTGACTTTATTCAGAAGCTATACACAGATCAAAAAAGTTTTGCATCACCTCGGTTCCCAGAGTTTCGGAACCTGTACAGAAAATTGGAATAGAGATCAACATAAACATCATTCCCGCCCTTTTTATTGCTCATAACAACCAAACATTGCATGTTGTACCACCATACTGCGAGACCTTGTTGTACACACAGGTACCTCTAATACCCAGTAGAACGCCCTCTTGCATTGATGTGCCCGTGTATTCGTCGTGGCATACTATCCGCAAATTCATCAAGGCACTGTTGGTCCTGATTGTCCCACTCCTCAAGGGCCATTCGGCGTAGAATCCCTCAGAGTGGTTGGTGAGTACAACGTCCATAAGCAGCCCTTTTAAATCTATTCCAGGCATTTTCGATAGGGTCCACGTCTGGAGAACATGCTGGCCCCTCTAGTCGAGCGATGTCGTCATCCTGAAGGAAGTCATTCACAAGATGTGTTCGATGGGGGCGCGAATTGTCCATGAAGACGAATGCCTCGCCAATATGCTGCCGATATGTATTGTTCTTCATGAACTCCGATTCGATCTCTGTCAGTCGCCGTTTGTCATACTGTCGTTTTTCACTGCGAATGATTTTGCTTGATTGCTTCTGTGTTTTCAAGAAGTTCATCCAATTCTCTTGGGATTTATGGCTACTAAATTTTTTCCATGCACTGATTCGTTGGTCAATAGCTTGGTCACATGTGTGGTTCCACCAACGGTATTTCCGTGTTCGTGGTGCTTGTGCTAGTTTCATGGCCTCTCGGATTCTTCGTGAAAGTTGTGTCCAGTCTGTCGTTTTCTCCATTTTAATTTTGTGTAATATTTGTGTCTGGTTTAAAGTAACGTATTCTGGATCTGGTCTAACAATTTTGTTCTTCTGGAGCTTTTTCTTGGGCAAAAGACGAATCCTGATCTGTAGTAGGTGGTGGTCTGAGTCGAAGTAGCCTTTACGGGTGTCTATGTTCAAAATTTCTTTTTGTGAGTCTTTCTGCACTATTACGTGGTCGATTTGTAGTTCTTGCTTTCCGCTGGGGAATTTCCATGTGGTAAGTTTTCGTGTTGGTTTCTTGAATTTTGTTGACATAATGGCGAGGTCGTGGCTTCTGCAAAAGTCTATCAGATGTTTTCCGTTTTTGTTGGTGTCCTTGTGTGGAGTATGTTTTCCTGTGATATGTCTGTATATCTTTTCTTTTCCGAGTTTGGCGTTGAAGTCTCCCAGTATTATTTTGACTCTATGTGCAGGAATTTTTCTGATAGTTTCTTCCATTGTCGTCCAGAAGTCATCAATTTCGTCCGGGTTTTTCCTGTTGTAGTCATTAGTCGGTGCATGTGCGTTGATTATTGTGTAGGATTTATTGGCTGATTTCACTGTGATGGTGCTGATTCTTTCGTTTGGTGACGAAAAGTCGATTATGCTGTCCGTGATGGACCTGTGTACTGCAAATCCTGTGCCAAAAAGCCTTAGGTTTTTCAGTTGTCTCGATGGTTTTCCTTTGTATATTCTGAAATTCTCCGTGTTGAAATGGTCTTCGTCTGTGAATCGTGTTTCTTGCAGTGCACATATTTTGATTTGAAATTTTTCGAGAGTGTCTGTCAGTTGTTTCATCTTTCCTGTCTTCATCAGTGTGTTCACGTTGAGTGTGCCGATGTAGTGTTTGCGTTTGGTCTTGAGGGAGTTTGAGAAGCTCCGATTCTTCTCATGATGTTCGTGAGCCCCCGGAATCCGATGCTCACGACAATCCCAGTCTATTGACTGGGGCCCCGGGTAATGAGATGTTTCTCGTTGTACCATCATGATGTTTAGTAGTTGTCCGTGATGGACCTGTGTACTGCAAATCCTGTGCCAAAAAGCCTTAGGTTTTTCAGTTGTCTCGATGGTTTTCCTTTGTATATTCTGAAATTCTCCGTGTTGAAATGGTCTTCGTCTGTGAATCGTGTTTCTTGCAGTGCACATATTTTGATTTGAAATTTTTCGAGGGTGTCTGTCAGTTGTTTCATCTTTCCTGTCTTCATCAGTGTGTTCACGTTGAGTGTGCCGATGTAGTGTTTGCGTTTGGTCTTGAGGGAGTTTGAGAAGCTCCGATTCTTCTCATGTTGTTCGTGAGCCCCCGGAATCCGATGCTCACGACAATCCCAGTCTATTGACTGGGGCCCCGGGTAATGAGATGTTTCTCGTTGTACCATCATGATGTTTAGTAGTTGGATGTATGGCATGCTGCCGAGTACAACCTGACTTTCCAGATCAGGAGGTTGGTTGAGGCCGCCACTGACATGTGGAGCAGACGCCTTTTGTAGCCGCCCACTGTGGGAACAGACGCTACTAGTAGTTTTGGTCCGCCCCGAGTATTTCATTTCCTCGGTACCACCTATATCTAGGAGGCACTCCCCTATCCGCCACCTGGGGATATATATCCTCCACCAAACAGTGTAGGACTGTTGCCATAAGGACTGCCGTAAACAATTTTATGTTGAAAACATTCACTCTTGGCACTTCTTAAATATAACTTTTTCTAAATGAAGTTACAGAGTTATAAACGCGTAAACTGAGAGCATGAATGGGTTGATGTAGCTATTGACTTTATAATCATTAAGCCTCCGATTTACTGACACGCAAAAGACAGCTTCAACCTCCTGATTACTTAAATAAGTTAAATAAAATATTTCACGTTAATCATGTAAGAGAGAAAAAAATTTAGAAATGGTAGGAAATTATGATTACACTTTGCTGGAAGTCTGTAAGTAGTATAATTATGAAACACAAGAGGAATACAACTGCGTAATTTGCGATCCGTTTAAAGTAAAATCATTTTTTCACGCACCTCAATATTTATTACAACATACCAGTTGAACTACGTGTCGTACAATTACATAATTTCCCAGGTATCTTCAGCGCTATATGTAGATACCATGTGCAAAATGTGTTACGAATTGGTTTAGTGCCTGACGCCGAAAATAGTATATTGGATAAACTACTTTCATTATTTTGTGGAGGAGGGCGTCAGCGACAAAAAGTTCGACAAAATTTTGAAATCACATGTAAAGTTTGTTGCAAGTCGCTAAGTGGTCTCATTCACAAATATTGGAAGACTGTAATCTGGTTTTTGCGCGCCTTTAGTTATGCTGCCTCATCATTTTTAAATTCGGTCAGTATCTGTATGAAAGTAGCCGAGCACCCAGTGTTGACTTGGAATGTATTTATTCCATTCTCCTCTCTGTCCCCCCTACTCTCTCTCCTCTCTCTCTCTCTCTCTCTCTCTCTCTCTCTCTCTCTCTCTCTCTCCTTCCCCGTCGTGTCTCCTCCTCCTTCCCCCCCCCCCCCCCCCCCAGTCGTCGTACTTCTCTC
Organism: Schistocerca serialis cubense; assembly: GCF_023864345.2. Lineage (NCBI taxonomy): Eukaryota > Metazoa > Arthropoda > Insecta > Orthoptera > Acrididae > Schistocerca > Schistocerca serialis. The sequence continues at coordinate 13,002,201 of NC_064644.1, forward strand.
CATCTCCTCCTCCTGTTCTGTCTGCTCAACTCCTCCTCTCCCTCATCTGTGTCCACCCCTCCTTCTCCCTTTCTGATTCCCTCATCATTATGCATCATCCCACCCCTACAGGATGTTAGTGTTTCTTAACTCCAGAGTATTTCTTTCCGTTGTAATTAATATGTGTACGAAGTCTGGCTAAAATCGATCCAGGGATTTAGAAGGAACTCGGCTTTACCCGGCCGTGTCACGTATATTCCACATGTATTTAACATATTTCACACATATTTTTATATATGTTTCACTTTTATCTGTAGCGAATTTTCTCGTACAGTTTCGTTTTCGTGTATGACAGTGTTTATGAGGTCACATCTCCTTAACTATATGCCGTAAATAATATAATTTTGCAGGTAAGGCGTCATTCGTGGAAACTGTCCGCGAAATGTGTTGCGACTAGAGTTATCAGGAAAGAAGTAATTAATTAAAATTTTGATGCATAATGCTGCAGTTTTTTCGCGCATCTCTATGTTTATGACGTCGTATCTCCTTAACTATGTGTCGTACAGTGATGTAACTTTGCACATACATTTAATGGCCGATATTAATGCTGTCTGCGAAATATGCCGCAAATGTAATTAGTGGTAAAGAAGTAATGAATTACAAAGGATGCGTCAACTCTACTGCAGAACAGTGAAACTGAAGTAAGCGATAAGCTTGTTTTTTTTTCCCTTTTATCATTTTGTGTATGGGAGTGGAGGGGAGGGGAGGGGGGTGAAGGTCTCGGAGAAAAAGATTTTTAAAAGTTTGAAAGCATGTGTAAAGGTCGTTGTAAGTCGCTACGTGCTCCCATTTTTGCATACAGGATGAATAAAATCAGGGTATTTCAGCGCCGTAAACTACACTGCCTTTTCATCCCCATCCCTTTGAAAGGTAGGTAGTTCTTATCCCTACAGCGCTTCTATAAGCACAGTAAGTGATGCGAATGCCAAATGTGGTCGAAATTGGTCAAGTAATTTACAGGAGAATTGTACCAGACGCACATGCGAGTCCCCGTCGGTTTCCGTATATCGTATCCGTCGTTCAGAATGACTGCCCCTTCTATGGTCTTGTTGAGCAGGATCCTCATTCAGAAGATACCGGAATACACGAGAATTGACAACTAAACAGAGTTCCAGGATGCATTCCCAGTGACCTCACAGACAAATGTAATCCCCCATTTGCGAGCTCCCTGCTGAGATTTCACGGTAGTCCTCAAAGACGGAACCTCATTTCGCGTTTTAATGGCTCGCTTTCGTGGAACAGGGGCGATTACATTACGATTTCAGTACCACTGATGAGATACATCCACCTCGACACATCGTGCGTCTGGACAGCGCGTTACAACGCAAATACTCCTTGCCATGGTGCCACAGTGTCGTCTGCAACATGTAATTCTTCATATTAAGTATTCGAATTCATAGAGTAAAAAGTCAAAAAGGATAGGGGGTTCATTCACTAGAAAAATATAGTTATTAATTAAAACTGCGACACAAATCCGAAAATTTCCTTTCGCTTGCAGTGCTCTTACCTACTGAGCTACATAGGCCCGACTAATGGCACACTCTCACTGCTTCACTTCCGTCAATACCTTTCTCCTATTTTTCAAATTTCACAGAGGTTACCTTGAGTATCTGTAGGACTAACACTCCAGGAAGGTGAAACTTGGCTGTTACTTTGCCACTTCCAACGTGTTCTTTGCTACGTATGTGAAGTGACAGTCCATCTGAACTTTCGTTCTGGAATGGTATAACGATATGCATCAGTTGGGTTATTGAGAAGCAGATCGTTCCACGAGGAACTCAGATACGCAGTAAAACTGTTTCCCAACAATATTAAAAAGGGATGGCCCTCTTACTGTGTATTGTGTATTGACACTCCCATAATACAGCATTAATAAACAGCAACAAAAGGATATTCGCTAACTACGGAATCGGATACTTGGCCCAAGTGGACCCAATTTGTATTACAAAAATGTTCTGTCTGCACAAATTAGGAAGGACATAACACAGAATTTAGCTAAGCGTGCGACAAAGAACATTTGGTTGAAATAGGAAATTGAACTATAATAAACACTGGTAAGTTTGGCAGATGTATCTGACAATGAAATTGGTCGGTGGCAATCAACTTCCTAACACATATCGATTCAGCACAAACAGCCGCGGTTTGATAACCGTGATTGTGCAATAAAACCTGATAGCGAAAAGAAATTAAACATGCATGTATGACTGTCCGCCTACATTAATTTGTTAAAATAATGAAAAAAACGTGTATCTTCATTCTATCCTACCCACCCGAAGCAGCTAGATATTCTCACCACAATTTTTCATTTATTCATTTACTTATGGACTGTGACCATACAGCCATCTGGATACTGGAGACGTTATATTACAGATTTCAGTTTGTTTAGACAATTCAAAGTAGATTAAGTTAAATTGGTACCTTCATACGAAGTTACATAGGTGAAACAAAAGACAAACATAAAACAAGATTTACAATCACAGTACATTAAAATGCGCACGTAAGACGAAAATGGAACACAGAATACATAGTCGTAGTATATTAGAAATATCTTACTAGTAACACAATAAAAGATGATAAATCGGCCTTGTTACACGTTTAGAATAGTCCTAATTCATTACATATTCATGACCGTGTATAGTAATTAACACTAACATGTTGTTCTTATGAGCTGCAAGAACTCTTTCAAAAACTACAGATAGAGAACTGAATGTTACTGCTGCTCTGTAGGTACCATCTAGACTATGAGTGAACAATTGTTTTGGCCCAGTGGGCACACTGTAGAAGCCGAAGTTAATGGAGGGTCGCAACTTTTCAGATGAGGCGTTCATTAGTTAACATTGCATTTCACAAAAGGTATAAACTGTACCATGAAAATCAATAAATCTGAATGAAATAGCTGTAGTTTTTTACGATTTACTTTGCTAATTTCGTATCACCTACATCAGGAAGCACATTTAGTTTTAGAACCAGTTTAATGAGACAATTGTCTTCTATTACATTTTTGTACACTTTGATATCAAAAGTGAGATTACTTCTTGAGATTATCACCACAGCCTGAAGGTTAATGTCTGTCAAAGAGCATCGATATTTATTCTTGCAAATGGTCAGGCAAAAGAAGAAACTAACTTTGCTCATAATTATTTGTGGACCCAAATATGAAGAATATTTTCTTCCCAGCAAATTTCTTCATACTTGAAGAATTTTCGGCTAACAAAAATTCGTAAAAGTCAACACATGTCGCCGCATAAAGCATTCCTTTCACAGTGTGATCTGAATGGATGGCATTAAGTTCAAGCTGCCGTTCCCCAGGTGCTATGTCAATTTCAGCAGTGATGGGATAAGATAACAAATTGAACTGAGCCCCAGTTTCCTTAAAGTCCAGAAATCTCCTTATGATCTCTTGGTTCAAGCTCTGCAGAAGATTACTAATCTTAGCAGAAATACTGTCAGGCACTTTCTGTTTTCCTAATAAAGGAAAATGACAAAAATTGGCTTCATCTGCTTGCCTTGCAAAACACCCCTAATTTTGCTTTCAATGATTTTGTATGTATCCACATTTCGTGTGCTAACAAACCCTTTCCCTGGAATGTCACATTCAGTTCACTGAAATTTTGAAATATATCAGCTGCAAGCATCATCTCATATCTCCACTCCTGACAGCCTATTTTTAACAAAATCATATCTCCTTCGTGTCCATAAGTAAGAGGATTTCATTTTTCAGGCCTAGACTCGTTTCAACTCTTCGTCCAGGCTTAACCTCGTCACACTGTTGTGGTAAATTACGTCTTCACACTCTGCCCCCACATCAAGAAGAGATGTGAACTGTCGATGTCAGAATGCCCTTGCTCTGAGTGTGGTTACAACATCAATACTAGTATCTACCACATGCTTTAAGATCATTGAACATGTACAGAGGCTCTCCTGATGCTAAATCCAATGAAGAAACCGGACGTCACTGTGTGTGTCTTGTGCTCATAGCTTATTTTTTCAAAGCTTTACCATATACATTTTCCCCACAGAAATCTCTGGCCCTATCTCTTTTAATGCTTACCGTTCTGTTCCAGAACAAGCCATTTTGCTCCACGTAAACTGCAGCACGCTCAAACAAGTCCTGTCCAGTCGCTCTTCCTTTAATTGATTCTAGGCCATGTTACACCTCTGTGATGACGAAATTTTGATTAATTTCACGGATAAAGATGAGTAACTGTATAGTGTCTTTGTTATCTAGGATTCTATCCAATACCAAGGATAACTAAACAAAATGTTTGCTCGCTGTCTTAGCTGTCCTGTGAGTTCGTCAGTAATTAAGACAATGTGCCGCACTGATGCCCCCCTCCGCAATGAAAAGCTCTCAGATTGCCTCTGACGTAAGGACACGGTATGCCTGTACACTCAACTACACACATCAAATAAAGTTCTGCATCACTCCGGTTCCCAGAACTCCTGAAGATAGACGTTGACTGTGGACATTGTATCACAGACACAGTCCCTTTGACTGTTCACATATGTCACTAAACCCGCCCAAAGATGTAAATAGCCAAGCATGAGTAGCGTCTATTAGACGGAGGGGGTATGACAGCCGATCAGTTCCAGTCATTCCACCAGGAGGCAGGTACACGTCTCGTCTGTAGTTCAACCATGCCCAGACTGTCAGTACCGCGGTTCGATCGCGTCCGCATTGTTACTTTGTGCCAGGAAGGGCTTCTAACAACGGAAGTGTCCAAGCGTCTCGAAGTGAACTAAAGCGATGTTGTTCGGACATGGAGGATACAGAGGGAGGGGAACTGTCGATGACATGCCTCGCTGAGGCAGCCCAAGGCTTACTACTGCAGTGAATGACCGCTACCTACGGATTATAACTCGGAGGAACCCTGACAGCAACGCCACCATGTTGAATAATACTTTTCGAGCAGCCACAGGACGTAGTGTTACGATTCAAATGTGCGCAATAGGCTGCATGATGCGCAATTTCACTCCCAACGTCCATGGCGAGGTCCATCTCTGCAACCACAACACCATGCAGCTTTTTACAGGTGGGCCCAACAACATGCCGAATGGACGGTTCAGGATTGGCATCACGTTCTCTTTACCGATGAGTTTCTCATATACCTTCAACCAGAAAGTCGTCGGAGACGTGTTTGGAGGCAACCTGGTAAGGCTGAACTCCTTAGACACACTGTCAAGCGAGTGCAGCAATGTGGAGGTTCCCTGATGGTTTGGGGTGACATTGTGAGGGTTTGAGGTACGCTGCTGGTGGTCATGGAAGGCGCCGTAACGGCTTTACGATACATGACTGCCATCCTGCGACCGATAGTGTAACCATATCGGCAGCATATTGGCGAGGCATTCGTCTTCATGGACAATTCGCGCCCCCATCGAACACATCTTGTGAATGACTTCCTTCAGGATGACGACATCGCTCGACTAGAGGGGCCAGCATGTTCTCCAGACGTGGACCCTATCGAAAATGCCTGGAATAGATTTAAAAGGGCTGCTTATGGACGTTGTACTCACCAACCACTCTGAGGGATTCTACGCCGAATGGCCCTTGAGGAGTGGGACAATCAGGACCAACAGTGCCTTGATGAATTTGCGGATAGTATGCCACGACGAATACACGGGCACATCAATGCAAGAGGGCGTTCTACTGGGTATTAGAGGTACCTGTGTGTACAACAAGGTCTCGCAGTATGGTGGTACAACATGCAATGTTTGGTTGTTATGAGCAATAAAAAGGGCGGAAATGATGTTTATGTTGATCTCTATTCCAATTTTCTGTACAGGTTCCGAAACTCTGGGAACCGAGGTGATGCAAAACTTTTTTGATCTGTGTATAACTTCTGAATAAAGTCACCATCCAGAAAAAGCTTGTTGCGTTAAGCAAAATTACAGGCTCCCCTGGAACTTGTTTTTGTAGGGCTACTTCTATAGGGCTATTTTGAAGTGTTGATTGCTTTGTAACTAATGTTTGTTGCTTCTTCAGCGTTTTCACGTAGTCTGCAGCTTTTATTTTGCGTTCTACCTTGGAAAGTTTGCAGCCAAATTATCTACGTTTGGTTTCGCTATGTCGCTTCAGCTTGTGTTCCCTAAAAAGCGGGTATGGTTTCACGACATAATAAACAAGCTGCTTTGTTCCCTGTATTAACAGAGAAATATGTATTGCTCCAGTCGTCATTAAACGCACGACATTCATCATTGATTTTACGTTCTTTAGGATGATTCATGATTCACTTGAGTTGGAAATTTCTATATTTACTGTTGCACAGACAAAATGGAAATAAACCAGATAAACCGAAAAAAGCACCGGGCGCAGTGGTTGACGGGAGTAGCGAGTGTCAACTTGGTTTGCACGAACAGTATCTACACTGAGCATGCGTACCGACGAGGAAGTCCTAGTGAGAATCTTCGGTTGAACTCGGGAAGGAAATCTAGGTTTTTTTTAATGTCTTGGTGTGCCGGACAATAGCCGTTAGCAGGCCGCTATTTGTACACAACTCGTCTAATTATCTTTTAAAAAATTCTTGTCAGTAAATGAAACGAAAAACTTAAATGTTGGTATGGCACTAATGGCCTGGGGAAGTTCGGCCGCCGACTTGAAACTCCTAAACAGCTGACGCGGCACTGGGTGACTTGTGTGTCATGTATGATGAAATTATGATGAGCACAACACTACACCCAGACCGCGCGCGGAGAAAATCTTCGACATGGCCGGGAATCTAACCTGGACTCGCTGCAGGGCAGTCTTCGTATTCTACCGTTCTGACATGGCCACGTATGACCATAGTTGCTTTTGCGTCCTAAAACAAAACAAACAGAAGCGTTGAACACTCAGCTAAGTTGGCGGACATTCTTTGCAGTCACATCGCGTTACTAATCTGAGTCACTGTTTTTAACAGAGTATTTGTCTCAATTCAGGGCATCTTCGGATTCAACGTATTTAAAACCTTACAAAGGGAGGATATCGGCGAGGAATGGCTTAGCTACGGCCTTGACGTTACTTCCAGAACAAATATTTCTGTCCGCAGAGGAGTGTCCTCTTTTTCGAAACTTCCAGGCAGATTAAATCTGTGTGCCGGATCGTCTCTCGAATGTGGTCTGTCACACAGCCTGGAAGTTTCAAAACAACGGGCATTACACTGCTGACTGAAATATTTATTTTGGGATCAGCCTTATGCTCTTCTTTTCTCTGCTTCTCCTATTCTGTGCTGCTCTCCCCATATCCAAGTAATTTTTATTTTTTCTCGCCTCCAAAATATCCATTGCATTTATTTATTCGTGATATTTCTTCTGATATATTCGCTTATGAATTGATACGTCTTAATATATGACATGAGTGATTTGGTTTTGCTTGGTGACAAGCACTGTCTGTTACGTATGTCACATCAGTGTTCCCGCATCGTCGTCTCCATCTCCTCTGAATGCTCCAAACGCCTTGCCCGAAAAGCGTTCCGCCATCTTAGCGACATAGCAGCACAAGCTAAACCAACACGTCGACAACCGTTTCTCCCATTCCATTCTCAGTAGTCTTAAGTTTTTTACGTCTGCTTTCTACAAAAACATTCTATGCTGCTATATCTATTTTTACTACATCGGTGCTTTACTGTCCTCATTAATATCAGGTATTCTTATTTCGGAATTAAATGTGCTGAGCGCCTACAGTTTTTGTTTGGTAGTGTATACAGTGGTCTTCCTCGTGATTTTTTAAAATTCCGTCATGCAGTGTTCACTACAGCATTTTGACCAGCAAATCATATACAGTGTAGGGGAACACTGTTTTAATTGAAGCTCTGGTAATTTTGAAATTCTTCACTACTTTCTCAGTGGAAAGGTTATGCAATATAGTACGACTGGTCAACTTTCTCCTTCTGTTTCCTAATTTTAGCTTTTGGTTGTTGTTTGACCATTTCTATCTTCGCACTTTTTTAACAAATATATGTATTTCCCCTTCAAATGGTTCAAATGGCTCTGAGCACTATGGGACTTAACATCTGAGGTCATCAGTCCCCTAGAACTTAGAACTACTTAAACCTAACTAACCTAAGGACATCACACAAACCCATGCCCGACGCAGGATTCGAACCTGCGACCGTAGCGGTCGCGCGGTTCCAGACTGAAGCGCCTAGAACCGCTCGGCCACTTCGGCCGGCTGTATTTCCCCTTCATCAGTAGTGTAATTCATCTTGGAAAAACAAATTTGGGTTTTTTCCAAACAACACGACTCAAATACTAGTACAGTCACTAAGTGGAAACTCAAAGGCCACAGATTATTTCACGGCACTGCATGGTTAAAACCAGTACTGCTTAGTAGCTAATTCCAGCACAAGCAAGGGGAGGCGTGGAAAATCATTTAAATACCCACTCTGTAGGTAGAATAGTACATTAGCTGCAGTCGATGAACCTGTACATGAGCCCAACCAAAAAAACTGTAACTTCGTAAACCTGGTTAAATTGTAATTATATCTACCGTATAATAATTGAAGTAGCGACAGGTTCAATATAGTTTTTATTCTTTGAAAAGTCCACGCCCAACCCACTAGAGAAAGTATGAAAGACTTACTTATTAAAAGCAATCCACTTGGCATATTTCAATATGTCAAAGGTACCGCGCGTGCGTGCTGGTTTTGTAATAATGGACCGTAATTGGATTATTCTACGTTTTCCTGCGCTGGATATTAAAAGTCGGACGCAGTAGGTTGTACGGACCAGTCGATGTGCAGGTGTGCGGCGTGTCTGGGGCGGCCACGTCAGCGAACTTGTGAAACTTCTGAATCTCTTCGTTCAATTAGAAAAGTTTTCCAGAATTATTTAGGACTTGATGAATTCTTGATCGAGCTCGCGGGTTAATCTGTTGTTGTTAAACAAGGTGAAAATAAACATTTTTTATTTTCTAAAATGCACTCATACTGTACGAAGGACTATATCCTGTCTACACTTTAGTCAATTGTCTAGACGTTAGCTAAGCAGTAATAGGGCACTGTGACCAGTGTTTGCCGGCCGCGGTAGCCGAGCGGTTCTAGGCGCTCAGTCCGGAACCGCGCGACTGCTACGGTCGCAGGTTCGAATCCTGCCTCGGGCATGGATGTGTGTGATGTCCTTAGGTTAGTTAGGTTTAAGTAGTTCTAAGTTCTAGGGGACTGATGACCTCAGATGTTAAGTCCCATAGTGCTGAGAGCCATTTTAACCATTTTTTTTTTACCAGTGTTTGAGCATCCTCAGAATGCCTACTCAGATATTAAACATTAAAATCGGTCACATACTGTATTAAGTCGGATAGGGACGGTTTCTCGAGGTTATGTTTTTGTATGAAACGTTCTCAGATTTCTTGCCGTGAAGACTAATCGCTGGAACCACTGAAGGGATCCTGATGCGGTTTTTGATAATAGATTCACAACGTAGATTTGTTCATATAATTTATTGTCAATACGCCAGATCAGTTGTCCAGCTGTAGTATCCATGAGAAGCCTGGGCGGCTCGCTAGGTATAACCCTTACGCTTTCCATGATTTCCTCCACCGTCTTCCTCAGGAGCGACTGAGTGTTGTACCTGCTGTTGTCGTGTCATTATATACGTACTGTCCTCCATCAACGATGACGCTTGGTACGATATTCAGTAGCATTAATAATAACAGTGGCATTTCCCTTGTCAGCCTGAAGAGAACTAGACCTGCAACTCTCTCGAGTGCACGAAGTCTGCTCAGTCTCTGCTCTGCTGATGTTTCACTTGGGAGGGTTGGCTGTGGCTAAGATTTGACTTGTGGCAAATCTTGCCTCATCGGAGACGTCCTGTGACGGATGCTGCACCGCCAGTTCCATTCCAATAAGAATATCCACAGTAGGCACAGTATGCGGTGTAGAGGCGAAATTCAGTCCTGTATTGAGGACCAAAATAGTTCTTTCATCTTTATCCTTCTGTAGAAGGATAAAGATCCTTCTGTAGAAGGTTGACTAGAGTGATTTCCGTGTCATGAGGTGAGTTTTCATAAAATATTTGGAAGAAACAGCGATCTTAATTCAATTGTAATGAAATAACCTGTCCCCAATTTTAATCGGAAAACGGAAATGTTGTTCTACTAACAGCGAGCAGTTTGTACAGATCATCTTCATAAGGCCTCTCCTTCAGAGATTCACGGAGATGCCGTGTAGAGCTGAACTGCATGCTGGAAAGTACACTAGTTCAAATGTTGCAAATGGCTCTGAGCACTATGGGAGTCAACTTCTGAGGTCATAAGTCCCTTAGAACTTAGACCTACTTAAACCTAACTAACCTAAGGACAGCATACACATCCATTCCCGAGGCAGGATTCGAACCTGTGACCGTAGCGGTCGCGCGGTTCCAGACTGTATCACCTAGAACCGCTCGGCCACTTCGGTCGGCGTACACTAGTCAGATGAGTACTTAACGAACGTGCGTTCCAGAGTACAGTCCTCGAATGAACGGTTGACAAAAGTGTCTTCCAGCATACAGTCATCAGCTGAGTAGTTGACAGGTGTGCTTTCCAGTATACTCTTGCAAATGCTCCAATGAGTAGTTAAGGAGTGTGCTTTCCAGGATATGGGTGTCAACTGAGCATTTGATGAGTGTCCCTTCCAGTATACAGGTGTCCACTGAGCAATCGATGAGTGTCTCTTCCAGTATACAGGTGTCAACTGAGCATAGAGGTGTCAGTTGAGTAGTTGATGAGTGTGCCTTCAGCACACACTGATCAAGTGAACAGGTGACGAGATTGCCTTCGAGCACACAGCCGTCCACTGCTCAGTTGACGAGTACACCAGCCAGCAAACACTTCAGCTCCCCTTCGCATCCTTGCGGATCACTGAAGGACATGCCTTATGAAGAAGAGGCCGGCCGAAGTGGCCGTGCGGTTCTAGGCGCTACAGTCTAGAACCGAGCGACCGCTACGGTCGCAGGTTCGAATCCTGCCTCCGGCATGGATGTGTGTGATGTCCTTAGGTTAGTTAGGTTTAAGTAGTTCTAAGTTCTAGGCGACTGATGACCTCAGAAGTTAAGTCGCATAGTGCTCAGAGCCATTTGAACCATTTTTTATGAAGAAGATTTGTACAGACTGAAGCTAGTCACTATTGATAAAACAGCATTTCTTTTTTAGGTCAATGATCAAGATTGCTCATTTTATTACTCATGAGGTGAGACTGTTCTTTGCATAGCTGCGAGCCGTTGTATTACTGTGGTCAGCTCTTTGGTGAGCTATTGTTGTCATGTGAACCTACTTCCAGTCGAGCAGTGAGAGAACGGCAGACAGAAAGACGTGGAAATTATATAAACGGCGTGCGTTACTATCCGGTTACGTACGTGGTACGTCGTATCCTTTATTTAACGATCACCAAGCTGAATTTCCGGAAAAGTATTATCCACTGCTGATGACCTTCAGTGATTTTAACTGCAGAAAACTTGGGCACGAGCTCCTTCTCTCGACAGCGTTACAGAAGTGAAAAATTACTGCACAACTACCCACATTTCGAGTTGTTATCAACCTCTTGGGCAAGATGGTAGATGGCAGTAGCGTTTGAGCCTTCAACAGACGACTGAATTTCACTTCTACACCACGTACGAAGTCCCTGGTCGTTGTTTGACACTCTATAGATAAACAGTAGATTAATTGTAAAATCACTGTAGAATAAATATAAAGTACAAAGTCAGTAATATACAAAATCAGGATAAGCGCGAGCAGAACCCGTGCTTAGTGTGTTCCGTAGAAACTTAATTGAGTACATTGATGGTTTACCCGTCCCACAGGTCGATAATTTCGACGATTTTAGCCTGTTACCGATATCGATACTGACAAGATATCAAAATATGTTATGTAAATGACTGCATCTTTTTATTGCTATGATGCAGCTGCTTAAATTTTTAGTATGTGACATATATTTCAACTTGATAAGTCTACCCGTTCCTGAGAAAAAGGGGTCTTGACAGCAGGTCAGACAGAGAGACAGACAGACGAACAATTAAATGATTCTATAAGGGTTCCGTTTTTACCAATTGATGTACAGAACTACAGAAAGGGTAAAAGTTTACATAAAGGCACATGAACCACGCAGTGACAAAGTTTCCGTTGAAATCAGATATAGGTAACAGCACGCAGAGATCCAGATTTTTAGGCAGAATCAGATCTTCGCTTCCACGAAAGGAGCATCCTCTTTGGTAGAAGTTGCAGTAACATTAATTAGGGTAAAGTGATACAATTTTTTAACAACTGTTTAACAATTTTTAATTTCTTTTTAAATTTGGTAATTTGTTGGTTCAAATGGCTCTGAGCACTATGGGACTTAACATCTGAGGTCATCAGTCCCCTAGAACTTAGCAGTACTTAAACCTAACTAACCTAAGTACAACACACACATCCATGCACGAGGCAGGATTCGAACCAGCGACCGTAGCGATCGCGCAGTTCCAGACTGAGGCGCCTAGAAACGCTCGGCTACTCCGGCCGGTTGTTAATGCGTATAGACGAACTTCTGGGAGTGGTTGATAGTGTCGTGATTACGTGGGCGCTTTAAAGAAGTGAATCACTGGACAGTACCAGTAATTTAGTAAAGGAAAGTCATAAAATGGGGGAAAGTAGTCACGTGCATATCATGTAAATTAGCTGAAATGAATATAAGGTACACGCTGACGTCTAGGTGGCGCTGTATTTCTGTAGCCGTTAGGGCATTGCCTCCTTGCATCGTGCTATGCTGTGCTGTGCTGTGCTGTGCTGTGCTGGAGGACGGCACACTCTAGTGGGCTACTGCGGCCAGGCACCGGGCATTAGGCTCTGTACCAATTATGCCCAAGTGGGGGAGGGGTGATTACGCACCGAGGGGTAAAATAAATTTCTTATGGGTCTAAAAAATGGGTTCCATTGTGTTTCAATCACTAAACTAAATTGCTTTTAAAAGATCTACAATATTATCACTATTTAAAACAACTGTACTACTGCTTACATAAGTTACCAATAATTACATTTTTTTGAAACATAACCGTCAACACGTGACTCATTGAGGTGGAGGTTACTTTAGTGCTCGTGAGAAAAGGGGAACAACACGCTACAACGTCAGGTCACAGGTTGCAAAGACCATACCATAGCACAGGTTCATTATTACGGCCAACATGTCGTAGAACGCTGAGTTCCTCTGTTATCTCTGACTGCTCGAAGAGTGGGGGGAGGTGGGGGGATGGAAGAAGATGCAAAGAATCCTAACGGTGCTTCGGTAGAAGTAATCACATTTGCGATATAAGGAATGACTAGTTTCGACATTTATAATAACGTCAGTGCACCATCACGAAATGTATAGGTAAGACACGTAACAAAATCGAACAATTGTTCTTAAAGAATAATACAAGTGCTGTCATTAGAAAGACAAATGACATTCAAACACTTGTGGAGCATTTTAAGTAAAAGAAGAAATTACAATGTAGGAGAAAACTTTTTCGGCACATTTATCTTATCGTGTCTCAAAATATATTTCCTTAAAATCTCATACCTTTTGCAAATTTTCTAACGGATTCTGGAGTCCTTTCTTCCATTCTGAACCTGGGATAAGAAATGCAAGTGAGTAAATTCAGCAAGTTATCACGTTCCTTCCTTGCTTGAAACATAACTCACTATTTCTCCTAAAATGTCTATCTTTTTCCTAAATCTGTTACACCTTTAAGTGTTATTGAGAAAAGTCAAAAAGAAGATTCTCTTTAGCCAAATGTGCATCTAAAACAATTTTATTACTAGGATATGCGTGATCTTTAAGTTGTATATCGAATGTTGTATATCGATTGTTGTATCAATTTCGCCTATACATTTTGAATTTCAGCGATGGGATTACACCTTATACGCTCCCGAACGATCATACTTACTCTCTTTCTTCGGTAATTTAACTAGTATTTGCGTTTTAATGTTCTTTGTCGTTCAAAAGGCAATTCTTCTATTATGCTTTAGAAGCAATTGTTCGTTGTTTACCAGATGTCCTATCCATATATTTCAAGGTGGTGAACTGAAGTTGTTATAATTGTCGAAACTTATCATCCAGTACGTCGTAAACGTGCGTATTTCCACCGAAGGACCCTTAGGATTCTTTGACTTCCCTCCCCCCCCCCCCTCCCCCTTATCGCAGTCAGAGATAACGAAGAACTCAGTATTCTACGACAAGTTGCCCGTAATAACGAATATGATAGCAAAATAGTTGACTCCATGCGTAAAGAATTAAGATAAAGAATAGTTCTATAGGAAGTAACTTAAACCCTTACATAATAAAGTGTTTTTACCCCAGCAACAGGGTGAAAGAGAGATTCCAGAATCCGTTCGAAAGTTCACACGAAAATGTACTGAGGCACAATAAAACGAGTTGTATGAAGAAAATGCTTTTCATTCATTCGTTTTTCATTTTTTAGTTAAAATGACGCACTTGTATATAAACAATTATTAATACAATATATAGAAATTACTCACACCCGGTATAATTTCCAGTGAATGTTAGCATTAACTCATTACACACCTTTGAAGGTTCTTATTCGTCACGGCATCAACAGGACGTGATATGTTATTGGTAAACAGCTTGTGGCTCATGAAGTGGGTTAAGAACTTTTAATAGACGGCGAGACATCTCACTCTGATCTCGTTTCTGGTAACCTGATTGTGCTCCACCTAAGTCGCTCAGCGTCAGTGATAGATCAGGCAAGCAATCCAGTTATGAGTTTAATTCCGCGTTGCAGACCCGGAACTCTGCTCTATCGGAAAGCTGCTTATCACTAGCTCGATGTCCAGACTTGGGAACTCATCTTAAGATCAGTCTTCTGGTTGCTCTCCCGTCGCTTATAATCATAGACTGTTAGTTTCATTAAGGTCGACAAGCACATTCTCCATCGATCGAACAGTCGCATTAAGGAATATGTTACATTGCAGTTCAACGTATTCAAGAAATAAGAGTACACGTTTCGCGAATTGGGCGACACGTATTGCATACTTTAAAATTACTTACGGGGAGAATCCGATGTAGGTCGCTTTCTGACAGCGTCAAAAGTTCGGTTGGTGAAAGAAAGGTGAACGCTCATTAGTTTCAACCGGGGCATCGCTTTCCTCGTCCACGAGTCAATAATGTAAATAAACTGCTCCATTTTTAGGCAAGGTCACAAAAATTTGTCCAAAAAGTGATGACAGGTGTGTTTTATGAGTTTTCCATATTTTGTGGCAGTTGCGTACACATTATGAAGCCGTTCCATTATCTAGTCTTGATGGACTCGACGACTACATTTGCCACCGACTCCTAGGAGTTATACAAAAAAGGTTGGTAATAATTTTCACGGAAGTGTTACTCCGCAATTAACTGTGTAAGAGTTCACAAGTACAACACAGCTATCGTGGTGTAGGACCCAAGTAACAAGCGGAGGATGAACTCGAGATACATGTAAAACGATCGACTCGCGGGTGTTGGGTCGTTCTGCACAATTTAGAAACAGTGAGCATGTAGTTACTACGCTCAGCATGGTGGCAGTGGGAAATGGTTGCAGTAGCCTCAGTGCTGTCGGAAAGATTACAATACAAGGCCTCAAACATCCGCTGAGATTCTTTCAAGGGAAACACAGAATTTGGCAGCATCGTGTCACCAATTATTTCTGCACCAAAGAAAGACATACGATTGCTTAGTTATTAGAAACAGATAGATTCTTTCAGCTTCAAATCTCGACTATAGTTCTTGAACTCAGTCCTGATTTCGTCATAATTACGGACCAAACAGAATATTGGTAGGACATCTCTAGCAGGAGACCTTAATCGTCCTGAGGTTAAAACGTTACAGAAATAGCTGTTGGACAACATAAACATAGGAATTTGTCACCAGTTTCTGGATAAAATTTTGTGAGCCGTTTCTCGTGGGATGGGAAATGCTCCCCACTTAATATGATGGCCTGGTTGTCGATGAAATCGGAATATCGACGTGTTCGTTAAAAGTGATTCCGCCCACATGCATACCATTCTGTCAAACCTGCGACGAGAACTCCTCTGAGCGGTGAAGAATTACGTTCTCCGTCATAGAAGTATTTCCGTTCTCATCGCGCAGCACACAGAAATCACAAGCAGAAGCGATGCAATTAATAAAATACAGGCCTGTATCTATACTCAATTTGGCGCTCCAGCTTTCGAGAAAATACTTGGTATGGTTGGTTTGCCGTGAAATTACCGCCATAGGGCGATGTATTTAGTAACGTTAAAGAGGTTTTTTGTTCCTCATGATATTGACACTAAATAATGTGATTGTGGCGTATCTGCCTTCACAAGTTGCTCGTTGTGCTGTGATTGTTTTTGTGATATATGTCTCCAAGGGGGAATGTATTGGGTCTCCTGAAGTACAAAAGTAAAAAATTAAAGCAGAGAAGGAAATACTTGATTTTTTTCATTTTGAAATACTCTTAATTATATAAGGTTACGTAAGATTAATGACGATAAAATCGATTTTAATAAGACTCGAAGTGCATATTTCTTTTATCAATAATCCCATTGTATTTCTCCCTGTCACAAAAAATATTGACGTCATTGAGGTTACATACTTCCGCGTCAACAAAAGAAAAAGAAACACACGGTAGGAACTGAACATGGACCCCAAAAATTCCAAATAGTCGTCTTAGCCGCTACCGTACTGACTCGCTTGCTTTAATACCGCGGGAGCGAACTGATCAAGTAACATCAAAAGTTTGACTCATTTTATCTCAAACTATTGAGCGTTAGAACCTAAGTGAGAACCGGTGTTCCTTTACTTACCCCCTTCTGTCGCCCAGCGAGCGACCTAAGGCGGTTTCCCCTTACTAGTAACACGGTCAATACTGCGGAAACATGTCTTCATCTGTCACAAATACGAGTTAGGGTTCCTCTGTGACGCTACAACAGAGATATGAGGTAAACATTCATGTAATGTTTTACAGATAATTTTATGGAAACAACTTTGTTTTCTCCAGATTTCATTCTGTAATTCCAACATTTGACTGTTTGTGAAGCTCTGCGAAATGTGAACAATAACTGTGACATGTAAGTAAATACATGGCCGTCCTCCCGGTTAGCCGTGGGGTCTAACGCACTGCTTTCCGGGCGGGAAGGAGCGCCTGGTCCCCGGCACGAATCCGCCATGCGGATTTGTGTCGAGTTCTGGTGAACCGGCCAGCCTGTGGATGGTTGTTAAGGCGGTTTTCCATCTGCCTCGGCGAATACGGGCTGGTTCCCCTTATTCCGCCTCAGTTACACTATGTCGGCGATTGCTGCCCGCCGGCCTGAGTGGCCGAGCGGTTCTAAGCGCTGTAACCTCGCGACCGCTACGGTCGGAGGTTCGAATCCTGCCTCGGGCATGGATGTGTGTGATGTCCTTAGGTTAGTTAGGTTTAAGTAGTTCTAAGTTCTAGGGGACTGATGACCACAGATGTTAAGTCCCATAGTGCTCAGAGCCATTTGAACCATTTGATTGCTGCGCAAACACTTTCTCCACTGGCGGCCGAACCGCACAATAACCCTGGGTTGGGTGTGGGGCGGCGGTGGGGCCAGCCTGTTGTGGGGTTGTGAACCACGGCGGGCTCCGGGGGGGCGAAGCCTCTCGTCCGCAGCTCGTGGTCTCGCGGTCGCGTTCCGGCTTCCCGAGCACGAGGTCCCGGGTTCGATTGCCGGCGGGGTCAGGGATTTTCACCTGCCTCGAGATGACTGGGTGTTTGCGTTGTCCTCATCATTTCATGGTCATTCATGAAAGTGGCGAGATTGGACTCGGCAACTGTTAGGAATTTGTACGGACGCTGATTACTGCGCAGTTGAGCGCCCCACACACCAAACATCATCATCATCATCATCATCAAGAAGCCGCTCCGTCGTTTCTAGGTCCCCAGTTCCATACAATACAATACAATACAATATAAATACATGGTCAACCTCCAGAAATATGAATCAACAAAATGTATATAGCTGTTATCCAAAAACAGTAGAAAAGTTTGGGATCACCACACAAACACAAAACTATAGAGGTTTCATGTCATTTGTGTGTTTTTATTATATGTCAGTAGGTTTAATAACCAAATTATACCTAATTTTAATAAAATAAACATTCTGTATGCACTCGATTGGCCATCATACCCATTTTCACTCATTTCACAAGGTTTTCGTAAAACTACTTATTCTCCTCTTTCACAAATGGAATCATTTTAGCTTACTCCCATCTCCTTTTTTCAGAGAACCTAGGTTCACTGTCTTGTGTTTCCAGTTGCACCTGTTTAACACCGGAACGCTTCAAATTCCTCTTTAAGATGCCGTGTGCCTGGAACTCTTCGCCGGCCGGTGTGGCCAAGCGGTTAAAGGCGCTACACTCTGGAACCGCGTGACCGCTACGGTCGCAGGTTCGAATCCTGCCTCGGGCATGGATGTGTGTGATGTCCTTAGGTTAGTTAGGTTTAAGTAGTTCTAAGTTCTAGTGGACTGATGACCTTAGAAGTTAAGTCCCATAGTGCTCAGAGCCATTTGAACCATTTGGAACTCTTCAATTGCATTGAGAGTTGACAAAACTCGCCGTATCCCTAGGCATTCAGCAATCAGTCTGAAATACTGTGCTTTTGAAACTGGTGCCGGCCAGTGTGGCCGAGCGGTTCTGGGCGCTTCAGTCTGGAACCGCGCGACCGCTACGGTCGCAAGTTCGAATCCTGCCTCAGGCATGGATGTGTGTGATGTCCTTAGGTTAGTTAGGTTTAAGTAGTTCTAAGTTCTGGGGGACTGCTGACCTCAGATGTTAAGTCCCACAATGCTCAGAGCCATTTGAAACTGGTGAACGCATTCTGTGTTTTTGCAGTAGCTGACTTAAAGCCGTTATGATCTCTCTCTTGCTTAACACTGTGAATGGTGTCGAGTGTGTAGATTCAGTGATGGAACCAACTAAATCTTTCGGAATTTCACCTGTTTCGTTTCTCAAAGTGGAGATTATCTTGGTAGCAAGACATAAAAGAGTCCTTTCACCAAAAACTTGTGTTCTGTTTTCATGTGTTGTACTTCATTTGCGACACTCCTTTCGGATTATGAGACCAGCCGGTGTGGCCGCCCGGTTCTAGGCGCTACAATCTGGAACCGCGTGACCGCTACGGTCGCAGGTTCGAATCCTGCCTCGGCCATGGATGTGTGTGGTGTCCTTAGGTTAGTTAGGTTTAAGTAATTTCTAAGTCCTAGCGGACTGATGACCTCAGATGTTAAGTCCCATAGTGCTCAGAGCCATTTGAACCATTTTTTCGGATTATGACTTTAGTGTGATATCGACGAACAGTGGGCCAATTCTCTCCAAAACCTGGATTTAGTAGAAAAATGGATATAAAGTCTGCAAAACTATTCTTTTTCGATCCTGTAGGTCACCGACTATGAATCCGATATAGGGATTAGAAAATTCAAATTGGCGGATCCAGTTTGGCGGATCAAAAATTATAAACTTGTCAGATTCGAATAAAACTTCGTGAATAAAGTATTGAGAGGTCGCTGATAACGAGTTAGAAGTCGAAGTAGCTGTACTGAAATGTTTAATTCGATATTTTACTTTTGACAGTCTAAATAATAGTCACATTCATCCCTCGTGTCATTATTGGTTTCAGAAGCATGGCTGTCGATTTGTCCGCTGGGAGATGATCCATAAAGCAGATCATTTATCTTAGATGGCATATGTTTACACCTCTTTCAGTTGTCTGGACTATCGAGAATGGATGGATCCGAAGATGCCAGAAGCCCATGGGATACGATATGTATAGATATTTCACGGAAATACGTGTGTGTAGTTCTAGGTGACGTTGGATATCCTTATTACGAGCTTCCTGGGCAGCTTCAGATAGCGACCAATCGACAAAGTAGCAGCTTCCGTTGTGGCATATCCTGGTATCAGGACTACGTGGAATGATGTCGGCATAGGGCATTACTATAGAATATTACCATTCCGGTAAAGATGGCACCAGACTTTCGGGAAATATGCATTTTTTTCAGATTCCTTTATAGATATGTTTCAATTTTACAGCTCTCTGTACAAAATTTGAATAGCTCTGCAGCACTTAGCGAAAAAAGAAAACAATATTACTTGGGATAGTTTTAATCATGTATAAAAAGTATTTGCCAGCTTGCAAAAAGAAAATTATAATCATAGTTTCGAATAGCTCCCCAAGAATTCTACAGAAATTCCTATCGACATTTTTTTGTGCAGATAAAGGTTTATGAGGTAATTGGAGTACTCAGAGACCCATTTTTACCTTGTAATACTGAGGGACCCACTTGTACCTTGTATCTCTGCCCCACGGTAGAAAAATGACAGTCCAATAAAAACGTGCAAGTATGTGCAGGCAAACAAATTTGAACTCGTTAACTATTCTATTAAGGCAGTAGGAGAGCCCTTTAGTAGATAGTTTGGTTTATTTCGATTTAACATCACACTGGTTAAAAATACCATAACCTCTGCAATGCTGCCAATCTTATTTTATCCTGACACCAAGGCAGGATCGCTGTCATATACCAAACAGGCCGGACAAACCGTATCTGGGAAATGTCTGGTTGTCCGTCATACGTCGTTTACCGTCACGGCACGTACCATATTGACCTGAGACTGGAGCGAGGCAGCGGAACCGGCCACGTTGCCACAGTGCAATCTGCACGAGACTTCGAGGGACTGGAGTAGGAACGAGCACTTTTTTTCCCATTCTGTTCAGGGTTTGAAGCGAGTTGGCCCGCAGTGCGACGTGGTAACAAGTTCTCTGCACTCAACTCTCAGCCGCGGTTGCGAGCCGGCTCTGTTTCTTTACGTAATCATTCTCCTAGGTCTTATCGCTCTCTCAAGTCACTGTCAGGTAACATACTATGTATGCCTTTTCTGTTCTGAGAAAATTCAGTTGCCTTAGGTAATTTATGCAAAATTTACATGAAACAAAGTAAACAATTAACCTGATGAAGTCAGCTTCATCTGTTTCAGGTCGCTTTCATATTGACAGTCACAAAATTGCATAGTACTCTTGTAAAAGTAGGATTGTATGTTTACGAGATATTCCACGTTTACGAGAAACTGAATATTCTCGATTTCTAGCACTAGAGACAAACGGAAAACCTTATTTGATGCGGCGCTATAGGGATCTTGTGTGCAAAGTGAATACCTTTATCGTCTCCGTAAGAATAGTCTTCATTGTCACTGAGATTGAAAAACATAGAATGTTTTTCCTTTGTTCGCCGGCCGGGGTGGCAGAGCGGTTCTAGGCGCTACAGTCTGGAACCGCGCTACCGCTACGGTCGTATGTTCGAATCCTGCCGCGGGTATGGATGTGTGTGATGTCCTTAGGTCAGTTAGGTTCAAGTAGTTCTATGTTCTAGGGGACTGATGACCTAAGAAGTTAAGTCTCATAGTGCTCAGAGCCATTTGAACCATTTTTCCTTTGTTCGTTTTAACTCCTTTGTATCAAATTGCAGACACTGCTGTTTATTAAAAGTATTTTTTCTCTACATAAGATGCACCATAACGCACGGACAGTACCAGTACTACGAACATTGTGTGAGGAACGCTCGTTAGAAAAACGGTTTGGCTCTCCATTTCTGACACTCCTCAATCCTTCCACTGAAACATTCTGCTGCTTCCATTTCTATTGTTTTCCAGCCGATTTGTATTATGTATGTGGAGACTTATTTTATATTCAATTTGTGTGACGAAAAAACGGAACGTTCTGATAGGCTCAACAGTAAATAAAGTAAGTGGACGAGTTTGGTTTTGGCTCATTGACAGGATAATGGGAAAACACAGTCCACAGAGGAAACTTACGAACAAACACTCGTGCGACTAATTCTTAAATATTGTTCAAGTGTGTAGCACCCATGGCAAATAACAGGAGATATCAAACATATATCAAGAATAGCAACAGCGAATGGTGACAGATTTCTTCGACCCACTAGCCGGCGCGGGAGGGGAGGGGGGGGGGGGGGGTTGAGAGGGGGGAGGTTGTTACTGAGATGACAAGCAACGAAGCCGTCTTTACAACGTCTGAAGAATCAGCATCAATGAGGAACAAAAGATGAAATAATATGATTAACACGCACAGCATCCAGAGGCACATGTAACTGCCTAACCATAAAGGCTACCACATCTTTTGACAGACTCCATTCAAGCTCTATTTAAACTCCCAGTTATGTCAGTATGCCACAGTTCACACCTGATGAAACTTTTCGGTTATCACGGCCACACATTTCCTTAATTGAGAATTGCGACTGATTGATTTTCTTAGTCGAAATTGCTCTTTCATTTGTCACTCTCAGTTCCTTGAAGTGTCTCCTACGAATTCCAACTTCAAACTGCCATAATAAACACGTACGCTTTTTCTGTTTGTACTGATAATGGATTGATGCTGACAAGCAAAGATACTCCATTATAGGATCATTCAATGAGAACTTTTCAGTGATGAACTTGGAAATTAATTTGTTGTTGTGAACTGTGGAGAACATGTTGTCATTCCTTAACGAATTATTTCCAGTTTTACTGCCGTCATGCTGTAGGACCTAATCGTACCGGCATAAACACTAGAGGCAGCTGTTCCAAAGTAGATACCTTCACAGTTCGCAATGTGCTTGCTGCATAAATGGGCATGAAGACTTGAAGTCTGCGAGAACTGAACGACGGAAGTGTCGTTGTTTGTACAGGAAACATGTTTCATGTAGGTGTACAACGTATGTATGGCACATGTGCATTATTGAGAATCACTGTTCTGATCGACTCACCAAAGTCAGAAAGTCCACGTATATCAGATAAAACACTACACGGAGTAAGACAAAATTTAGAAAACGGTTCTGCAAAGTCAATGTGTCATCCACTTTTCGAACTGGGTATGACTGTCTGGCGGGTACTGGATACAACTAAAAAAAGTTTGTGCCTTAAATCACGCACATTTATTATTTTGTTATAAATAAATAAAACAGATGAAGTGACTCGGTAGTCGATTTGTAGTGAAATGTGAAGCTGGTTGAGTGAAATCAAAGCGTCAATTTGAAACATAGGCCTAGGTAAGTGAGCTTTCCAATTTAGTGGTCAAGTGGACAGACGCAAGTGTGTGTTTTAGAGCAATGAAACACTACAGCAATCTTCACTGTTATTCCGTGATAAACCGAAAAGCTTATGTATTTTGTAAGTTAAGCAAGATGATTCTTGAAATAAGAATGATTCTTTAAGTTAGAACGCAGCAGATTACTTGGCCCTTATATGACGTGAAATATGTTAATACGGTGATATCATAACACCTATGCCAGTGAGGTTGACAAACCAGCTGTTGTGTTGTGTTTGCGCATTAAGGTTACATGAATTGCGGAAACTGCTTGGTCGAGATACAATTTGTACTGCTGAAACGGAACTCACGCTTACCTGTAACTTCACCTCTGCTCCATGTCGCGCAGTGGGTACACCCAAAACTCTCAATATAGCATGCAAAACAACATCTGCAGTAACTAATGAAAACGCCTTGGTCGACACCATCTTCTCAATACAGAATTAACAAAGCTAAGGCAGGAGAACACTACAACCAAAGCTAAGTCAGTTTATGATTGTTTTTATTGTATTTGTCACACCCAACTTAAAATATCTTTCGGTTACTTTCCCCGAATCACTATCTATATTATACATCGGCAATATCTGCTCTAAAGCTGCTGGGTAGGGAACAGCAACAACAACAGAGCAAAGTAAATGATACCAAAAGTGTGCAGCACTATAGTCAAACGTATCAGCCAGTAGATGAGTTATGAACACCAAAATGGCACATACTGTCGTAACGATCGTGGAATAGAAAAGCAGCTGCAATCAGTTAGTAGTGTATACGCATCGGGACCAGATGAGATACTTACAAGATCGCATAAACAGTATGTGATAGAACTTGCTGCCTTTCTAGTAGCAGTTTATCATAGACTGCAGGAGCAATGAAGGGTACCCAGCGACTGGGTAAAAGGGCACGTCAGTCCCATTTTCAGGAAGGCCCATAAGACAGATGCACATAACTACACCTCTATACTGTTGACATCGATCTGTTGTATAGAAATGGAACGCCATTATGCTCACGAATTATTACGTTTTTGGAGAACGAAAATTTTCTGCACAAAAATCAACACGGATTCTGCAAACAGAGATATTGTAAAGCTCAGCTCGCTCTTATAATTGGGTAGGCTTCCGCGACCAGAATCAGTCCAAAATGAAAATTCTGTGGGTATGGTACTGCGTCATAATTTATAAAACTAATGCTTCTGGAGAATAAGCAACGTTTCGGCCACGGCTGTAGCGGCCTTCTTCTGGGTCCGCTGGTGCATTCTAGCTATGCAGTGTCCCTTATAATTTGTTGTCACTTGAAATGCCTGGGCTAGCAGGGCAGAGCGGATTAGGCTGTGAAAAGGGGCCAAAATAAAGTGCTGTCAGTTGCACTCAACATACAAACTTTATTTATCAACACACAATATTACAACACGGTTGCAAAACACTCAACACTTTAATAGACCTCCTTTGATTAACTTTAGATCGGCTGAAGGCCACAATCAAAATCCAAGACACAGGGCCTAAACAAGAAATTGAAATACAACGTTCTTCTGGAGGTTTCACGCAACAATATTTTCTGGATCTTCACTCTAAACAGGCTGAAGGCCTTAGAAATTTAATTTTAATGGAACTTGTCTGGAGGCCGCATATTAAGCAATAAGAAGAGTTTCAATCAAAAGGCAGAAGGCCTTATCTTAAATCACTTCAAGCAAAATTCGGTTTAAGGCCCCATACAAAAGCATAACAATCTTATGCCTTAAGGGCAAGACCAAGACGTTAATTTAAGAGTTATTAAAACGCGGCTGAAGGCCGCAATTCAGCAAATAATTTTACGGCTTAAAACCTAGAAAAAGAGTTTCAATTTAAAAGGCACAAGGCCTGATCTTCAATATCTGATGTAAAATTCGGCTGAAGGCCCCATATAAAAGAATAACAATCTCATGCCTAAGGGCAAGACAAGAACATTAATTTAAGCCATATTGATACTCGGCTGAAGGCCACACAACCAAATAATTAAAACCCAGACGGGTAAATTACTATGTAACACACAAGGAACGGCGCTCAGAAGTTTCCAAGGGTCGGCCTGGGACTGTAACACTAACGGCCGCTTAGGTGAGGCAGGCAGCCTGTCCAGCGACTCCTTAATCTGGAGTCAAGCCAACCGACAGACAGACAGCTGACCGACCAATCAACAAAATCAGTTCCGCTCTACGCAATCAGCAAAACGACCACAAGATTTCGATAAAACGACACAGAATATTGTCACCCACAACGACCAACAACACCTCAGCTGTCGAACTACACGCTGCGCTGGACAGCAACAACACGACGAGGCAAATACACTGCCGAAAATTACGTCAACGACTGGCAGATAACCGGACCGTCAACGGCCACAGGGCCGAAGATACCGCTGTACAACTTCAAATAACAGAGAATAAATTAAGCTAAACTCCACAGGAAGACGGCTTGAATCTTGACCGACTTGAATACACACACGTTGTTGCACGCGGGAATGTCCCAAAAGCGACAACCAGGGTCAAACGAAGAAATGTAGACAGTTGAAGCTCGATAGTAGGTTAGGTGAGGACTCAACTTTTATGTCCATGATCGGTGGGCGACGACTTCGTAGCACTCGCAAGCAGCACCTCGCACTCCAACCCCGCGTGCACACCGCCGGCGGTCCCAGGCAGAGTACGTGCGACGGAGACTTCCTTGCTGCTCCACGCCAACCGGAAACTATATCCGCCACACCAAAGATAGTACAGCAGTACTAGTATCGATATACGCTCCTGCTGCCACTCACGGAGAGGACAGCAACATTATCGCGATAACCGCAGGAGAAATAATGCCACAGGACTGCAACTAAGGTTTAATGCAAGACAAGTATGACTCGAGCCAGCCACTGCTCATTATTGTTCACTATGCATGCCATTACGTCATAATTTTAAAAAAGATAGTTTCATTGGTCACTTAAGTATGAAGGAGAGGGAACTTTATTTAAAAAAGCTATTGCGGTGGAGGGAGAACGTAACCACTGTTGCCAATTGGCTTAAGTGTTATGTGCAGGATTGGTGGTCAGCATCAAACGAGAAGTTGGCTGCTGCTTACCAAATGCTGGACGTCGGCCGTGCGGCGGCAGTTACTAGCCGGTGGTGCTCGCGCCTCGTGTTGACAGTGCAGTCTGTTGGGCTCTGACTGCTGGCAGCCAAGATGGGGCAAGCCTGAGTCCAACCTCCCTATTCATGTTATTATGGTGTTTAACTATTTCGATGTCCTATCTGATTTTGCGTTTCGTCATTACCGGCTGCTCGGCCAACACACAGGCTTCGCTGTATTTTATTTCTTTTCCGCAGTCTTGCTGATGTTCTGCCACTGCAGATTTGTTGTGTTGCGCTAGACGATTATAGCGCTCGTGTTTCCGAATGCGTGTTGCTATTGCCCTGCCAGTCTCGCCGACGTATGCCTCTCCATATTCGCCTGCAGTGTGTAATGCATCCACTTTGTCCTTAGTGGAGCTTACAACGTTCTGGATCCTGCGACCACAGTAGAAGACAGGCTGCACCCCAACCCGGCGAAGGTGTTTGCCTATTCGGTCAATAACATTTTTCACATAAGGTAAGCACACTATTGGCTGCAGTTTGTCTATTTCTTGCTTATCTTTCTTACTTGTGTTCGTCGACAAGGCTGTGTGTATCGATTTATGGCTGTAGCCACTGGCTAGAAACGTTGTGTGTAGCCTTTTAAGCTCAGCTATTATGTTTGGAGCATCACGTTGGCGCTGCGTACGGATTGTCAAAGAATGGGTGACCGAGTTCTTCTTCGCTGGGTGGTGGTAGCATTGAGCATGCAGTACCTGTCTGTATGCGTAGGCTTGCAATATACTCTGTGCCCCAGTGTGCCCTCCGTTGTCCTGTGTACTTCGACGTCTAGAAATGGAACTGCACCGTTCTTCTCTCCTTCGAGCGTGAACTGTATCTTCCCGTGCTTGTTGTTCAAATATTCGTGAAACTTGTGTAGCTACGTTTCACCATAAGGCCATATAGCGAACGTGTCGTCCACGTATCTGTACCAGCAACGTGGGCGTAAAGGAGCCGAACCAAGGGCCGTTGCTTCAAAGGCTTCCATGAATGAGTCGGCTGCCAGCGGAGATAGGGGAGACAGCATTGCTACGCCGTATGTCTGTTCGTAGCATTTTCCTTGCCATTTGAAGTACGTTGAAGTCAGGCACAACTCAACCAGGTACCATATATGTGGCGGGACATGCTCCTCAAGGATGCGGATAGTTTCATCTACTGGCACATTCGTACATAGTGACTTCACGTCAAAACTGGCCATGATGTTCGTAGGTAGAATTGTTTCTCCCTTTAGGCGTTCTATAAAGGGCGTCGTGTTCTTCACGTTAGAGTCCGTTCTGCCAATTAGACGTCTTAATTTGCACGCTAGATACTTTGCGAAATTGTAAGTAGGCGAATTGATCCCATTCACTATTGGCGTGAAAGGATAACTCTCCTTATGTATCTTTGGAACATCGTAAATTCTAGGAGAGACTGGTACTCTGGGAATAAGGAGACCCTTGGCTGTGTCAGCGTCAGTTCTCGAGTCCTTAATCGAGGCCTGCGTCTTTCGAATTATCTTCGCCGTAGGGTCAACCTTAGTTCTTTGTAGATAGGATCATTTAATAATTCTCTCATCTTGTCAGCCGGCCGCTGTGGCCTAGCGGTTCTAGGTGCTTCAGTCTGGCACCTCGTGACTGCTACGGTCGCAGGTTCGAATCCTGTCTCAGCCATGGATGTGTTTGATGTCCTTAGGTTCGATAGGTTTAAGTAGTTGTAAGTTCTAGGGGACTGATGACTTCACATGTTAAGTCCAATAGTGCTCAGAGCCATTTTTTCATCTTGTCTTCATACTGCATGGTGTCTAAGATGACAGTAGCATTGCCTTTGTCTGCTGTTAATATCTCAATTTCGTCGTTATTCTTCAGTTCCTTGATGACCCAATGGTATGAGCAGTGAACAGTAACAACAAAATGTAAGGGACACTGCTCAGCCAGAACGAACCAGTAGACCCAGAAGGAGGCCGCTGCAGCCGTGGCTGAAACGTTGGTCATTTATTCTCCAGCAGCAGTAGTCTTATAAATCATGACGTGGTACCATACCCAGAAAACTTTCGTCATCAGCTCGCTCTGTTCCTCCACGAGATCCATAGCCCTCTAGACAACAGAGCCCAGGTTGATGCCGTGTTCCGTGACTTCAGAATGTCATTTGAAACTGCCCCGGACTAGTGGGTAATCTGCCCACCCACGGCCAGACACTCTTCCTGTCCCCCACCCCCCCCACCCACCCACCCCCGCAACCCTCCCCCCCCACCCCCTTCTGACCGCCTGAGTGGGTTTGGGTTGCCGACTAATCTGACTGTGTGGGCACACGGCGACTGAGTGACGGACCCAACCTGCACACAATCGCATGGCAGCTTTCATCATGCCAACACCAAATAGAAGACAGCAGAAAGTTGGGTGGCAGGTTCGGATCTAGCAGGCAGCAGTGCGCCGATTGAGCCGACGCGTCCGGACCTTGGATCCGTCCACCATGATCGCCTACCGAAAGGCGAGTGCCTCAGGGCGGACCAGCTTGGCAGAGGGAAGGGTTGGCCGATTTGTCAGTCTGTGAATAGGGGAATCTAATAGTGGGAAAAAACGAGGTTATCGAGTATCCCACCAGACCTACAACTGGATTAAGGACTTCCTTGTAGATAGAATCCATCGCGTCGTCCGCACTTGAACGAAATCGACAGACATGAAGTTAATTTCCAGAGTACCACAAGTAAGTGTGACAGGATTGTTACTGTTCCTAAAATATGTAAATAAAGCAGTAGAAAGTGTTGGAAGCTATTCATGACTTCGCAGATGATGCACTTTTTTATGAGAAAGTAGCAACGCCAGAAGACATATCGATTTGCAGAATGACCTGCAGTTGCACTGGCAGTTGATCCTGAACGTGAATAAATGTAACCTATTGTGCGTACGTAGGAAAAGAAGTCCGTTACTTAATACCTACACCATTGATGACGAACTCCTGGAACAGTATCCACTGTGAAACCTAGTGGTAGCTATCCAGAGCGACCTTAAATAGTAGACAGGAGAATGGGAATAGCCATTATAGGCGCTGTGATAATAGTAAAATAGTGTGCCATATTGAATAGGAACTCTTATTCAGTATGGCATCCTTAAACTGACTTTGTACATTGTGTGGTGTCTGTTCCCTTAATTGAATCTCATGATATTTTCTAAACACCTCTTCAAAAGTAGTGGTCACCAAAATACCTGTGGCTATTTGACTACTATCACACCGTCCATAATAGCTACTTTCATACTCCTATCTAGTATCAACATGGGCGCACACCTCATTTGCGATTTTACATTGCAAAAGGGACCTTAAGTAAGATGAGCACATAAAACAAATAGAAGGGAAATCAGATCTCAGACAGAGATTCATAGGAAGAATCTTAAGGGAATTTAACTCACTCACAAAAGAATTGGCTCATAACGGGTCTGTTCGAGCGATTCTTAAGTATTGTTCACCAATATGGGACTCTTAGAGGGTAGGATTGAAAGTAGAGACAGAGAATATGAAGGAAGAGAGTCGCGTTTCGTCACGGGATCGTTTAGTTGGCGAGAGAGCTTGACGGAGATGCTAAACAAACTCCACTGGAAAACGTTACAGGAGAGGCGCTGTGCATCACGGAGATGTTTACTATTGAAATTTCGAGAGAAAACTTTCCAGGAAGAGTTGGGCAAGATATTACTTACTCCCACATATATCTCGCGAAGTGACTACAACGAGAAAATTAGAGAAATTGAAGATAATACAGAGGCTTACCGACAACCGTTCTGCCCAAACGTCTTTCGCGAGTGGGCTCGCCAATCGTCTTGTTGGACTCTCATCTTCTCGACTAGTCCAAGGCGAGCAGGACTGCTGGTATCACACCTCTGTGTGATCAACAGCTGACGTCGTACCAAACTGTTTGCAGCCCTCGAGCCGCCTTCTACCTGCCCTTTAAAAAAGAGTACTTGTGAGTCTTGAAATCCTTTGTCAGCCTGCCTGGCTGAAACTTCCAAATTCTGTATTTGGCCTGACATAATTTTTTCAAGTTACCACAATACCTGACACTAAACTTTTTGTCGCCTTAGATGTGTATTTTATTCCATCGCAGTATGCATGTTAAACAGCATTCATTTTTTGAAACTTCACTGGAAAAATCATAAACAGTTTATTTATTACTAACAGGTTTCACTCCAAAACGTAATAGTTCTTTATTACGTCTTTTGAAGCGGTTTGTAGCTCACTTTCAGATAGGCTTTGGATTGGGTTGTGTGACAAACAAGACACCAGTGTAATCTAGCTTGCTTCCTTCGTCAAAATAAACAGCATAAACTTTCCTCGATGAAGTTGAAACATATCCTTCTAAAAGACGAAATTTTATCTAATGCTTAAAGAATGACGAAGTATGAGAACTACGTAATAGAAAAGGAGCACAATGTCATGCATAACAGAAATAATATTGGACGTAATCTATAGCCTATTTACACAAGAAACATCAAGAATAACTTCTAATATCCCTTTAACTTTTTTCGATAACTAAAGTTTGTAATGCAATGGTTTCTTCCTCTTTTAATTCTCTTCTGTTGTCACTTTCAAAGCGATCAGAGGTACGTGTTGGGTGCTCTGTGTAATTTCTAATTACTATTGAATCATAATTGTCACTTTTCTATTAAATGTGTATGCGATTATTTGTAGATTATCTTAGGAAGAATACATTAATTTGCTTGTTTAAGTGCCACGTTACAGGCCAGCGTATCAGCATTGTGCACACATTGAGAGCAAAACGGCAGGTAACTTATCACATCGTGTCTTATGTTTATTTGGAAATAAAATCGAACTTCTGCATTATTTACTGCAAAGTCCGATCATACTTACTACCACTTTGTGTGTGGAAGTCACTATAATGTTTTTCGCAGTCAATACTTCTGAACAATGACAATTTGCTATAGCCACGAGGTCCTGATACGACAAGAGGAGAAGAAGCGAACCATGCGGTACATTAATGTATAAGGTTATGAAGTACACGAGGTTCGTTCAGTAAGTAATGACCCACTTTTTTATTCTCAGAACATATTAATTGTTAAGAATTAGAATTTGGTGACAATATACATCAACATGGATTGTCCGTGACCTTTTTCTTCATAGTCTCCATCACATTCTACGGCCGTACGCCAATGTGGACAGCATGAATTTCCTGGTGATAAAAGCTCTTGTACTGTAGGCGTAGCCATGTTTTCACAGCATGACTGACACTCTCGTCATCTTCAAAGTGTTTTCCCCATTGAGAACCTTTAAGCGTCCCGGAGGTACGGAAGTCCTAGGGTGCCAGGTCTGAGCTCTAGGGTGGATGAGGCAATAATGTCCAACCCAATTTCGCTACGCGTTCCCTGGTTCTTGGACTTTCATGTGGGCGTGCACTATCGTGTTGGAGCAAGATAGTTCTGGGTTCTTGTACGATCGAACACAACTGACAGCAAGAAATAAAATGTTCCCTTGTTGCAACTGTCGTAATTGGGCAATTAAACCATATATATATAGCCAGTCGACTGTTCCTTTCGTTCAGTCTGTTTTTTCATTCGAATGAAACAACCAAATGAAATTAGTGTCTGCTGCCAAGTCAGCTATATGAATGTATTTACTCAGTTTCCGTGTTGGAATGGTTTCACTCAATGTAAGAAAACCGACTGACTCTAGTCACTGACAGTTACACCACTTACATGAATGTTTCCACTCAGTCACCAGATTTTAATAATTTTACCTAACTTACCTACTACTACTACTTTTTCGGTCATACAGACACCACAACCAGAGTTGCCAATTATTATTGACACATATAACGTAAATCTTGTTTGAAGCAAAGTTGAATAAAAAGTATATAGTTTCCAAAATAAAGAGTTTTCAAAATTAACATATTTGGTTAGTTTAATGCGAAGTTTCTGTACTTCTGACATTACATATGGATTTTTACTTGGATTTAATAAGTCACTTATTGGTGCTACACTGTAAATTTATTTTTAAATAAATGAACATTTACTTTTTTATTTAAACTTGTGGAAGGTCTGTCTGTCCCTTTATGCTGATTTGCACCCATCACTGCTAATTCTATTTCGATAGAGGCTGAGATGACCTGAACACAACGCATATAAGATTAATTATTTGGTAACTTAATCATTTGCTTTCTAAGCACACAGTATATAGCCACTTGATGGAAGTATTTTTCTGCGAGAAGTATTTGTCTTCATTTGTTAAATGATTTTTTTCCATTCAATGCCCCTGCGTATTTCGGCATTCCGATCCAGCCAAAAAGTTCAAGACGAAGGAAATACCTGTTCAAGAATGTGGACGAAAAATTGAATTTTAAGCTACTTTTTGGCACTCAATGAAAGGCAAATATCGGAATGGCAGTAACATTGACGGCACGCAGTACCAGAGTACAGTCAGCAACAATGATTTAACTACGGCAAAAAAACTGAATGTTTCCGCTCACGTCAGAACTAAATGCGTCCGACTGCGTCAAGTGTTTTCATTCGATTGCTCCCACCTTCTAGTCTCATTCTAAAGAAATGAAAGAACAACAATACAAGGTGGCTAAATTAAATTTTCGCTCCTTGAAAGGGCTCCATGAGAAAAGAGTGTCTGTGGGACAATGAAACTTCGTGGAAACAATAGTAATGAAATGCGGAAGAAAAGCAATTGAAGGAAACACATTTCAACTTCCTCGTGAGAGGCAAACGTTGCTTAATGTGACGACTACACTGATCACGCAGAACATTACGACCACCGACCCACTTTTTAGCTTTATATGATCCCGTCCAGGCGGTGGCAGCGTCCCCTGTCTGTTCAGACACACCCACGGTGCATGTGGTACCAGTCAGCATGCTGACCGCGTGTAGAATGGGGAAGGCGAGCGCCCTGTCTCAGTCTGACCGAGGGCCGATTGTGATGGCCCGGAGGCTCGACACGAGCATTTCGGAAACTACTGTTCGAGGAGTGCTGTGGTGAGGGTCTTCAACACATGACGAAGCCAAATTCATACCACGCCCAGATGTCGTGCGATCGGGCGGCCATCTCTCTTTACAGGCGTCAGACGTCGCAGGCTGGGCAGAATGGTAAAACAGGACAGGAGGCGAACTATGCTGGAACTAACATCAGACTCCAATGCTGGACAGAGTAGAAGTGTCTGAACACACAGTGCACCGAACACTCCTAGCGATGCACCTCTGCCTATGACAACGCATTTATGTGCCTATGTGGCCATCGGCATTGGACGTTGGCGAAGTGCCAGAGCGTTGCAACTGTTCAACTGTGTGTGAAATCTTATGGGACTTAACTGCTAAGGCCGTCAGTCCCTAAGCTTACACACTGATTAACCTAAGTTATCCTAAGGACAAACGCACACACACACCCATGCCCGAGGGAGGACTCGAACCTCCGCCGGGACCAGCCGCACAGTCCATGACTGCAGAGAGCGTTGCATTTTCTGATGAATCCCAATAACTACTTCATCATGCCGACTGGAGGGCGCGAATCCGTCGTCTTCCAGGGACTCAGCTCGTTGATACGTGTTGTGCAGCACGGAGACAAGATGGCGGCGGCTCCAATATGCGCTGGGGCATCGTGGACATTCATGAGTCCAATGCAGCTCGCGCAAGGCAATGTGATGGCCAATGAGTATCGTACATTGGTTGCAGTATAGCCCGGAGCCGCGCGACTGCTACGGTCGCAGGTTCGAATCCTGCCTCGGGCATGGATGTGTGTGATGTCCTTAGGTTAGTTAGGTTTAAGTAGTTCTAAGTTCTAGGGGACTTATGACCTCAGCAGTTGAGACCCATAGTGCTCAGAACCACTGCTTGCAGACCACATACACCCCTTTACGATGATCATGTTTCCTGACATACATGACATTTTTCAACAAGATAAGGCGCCGTATCATAAGGCCAACAGTTTGATGAAGTGGTTCGAGAAACACAGCTGCGAGTTCCACCTGATGTGCTGGTCCCCCAGCTCACCACATCTGAACCCGAATGAAGACAACTGGGACGTGGCCTCAAAGATCATCGCTCTCCTCCCTGGAATTTGCGGGAATTAGGTGACATGTTTGTGTAGATTGGTGTCAACTCCCTCCAGCGACGTACCAAAGCATCCATGTCACGGGATGTTGTCTACCTCCCTCGCTACGTGTGTCAAAAAATGGTTCAAATGACTCTGAGCGCTATGGGACTTAACTTCTCAGCTCTTCAGTCCCCTAGACTTACAACTACTTAAACCTAACTAACCTAAGGACATCACACACATCCATGCCCGAGGCAGGATTCGAACCTACGACCGTAGCAGCAACGCGGTTCCAGACTGTAGCGCCTAGAACCGCTCGGCCACTCCCAAACGTGTGTCAGTGTCCCGTTGATAAAACCTGTCCTTCCGGTAACCCCACTGCCAGAAATCACTTGGGTCCAACTCTGGCGATCGTGGTGACCATCCAGTTTGGAACGATCGGCTAATGTTCAGTTTTCCACAAATTTGTTAGTGACCACACGGGAGACCTTACGAGAAATATGAGGCGGAACTCCATCGTGCACCACAACAGTTGAGTTTGCACGGATTTCACATGTCTTCCCAGCACTTTGCCAACGGTGGACCACTGGATGTTCAGCAGTCGTCACACAGCTCGTGCACTGCTTTAAGATCGCAGATTGTGTCCAGCATTCTCAGCCGTGGCAACAGTAACGTCTTCAACAACGTAGGGTGCAATTGGTCGGCGACCTCTCCTAGGAGCAGTTCCCCAATCTGGAATTCAACTTCCGAACCATACTCTGCAACTCCGGTGCGGAAAGAGGACCTCTCCATACTCCTTTAATGAGTCGATACTTAAAAAGAGCAGCAGCACTGTTGCTGTTATTTTCATAAAACAGATTTATGAGTAAAGCCCTGCTCACTTTAAGCCCTGTTTCAACCCTATGACGACGTCCTGGCATCAGCGCCCAACGCCAAGTCATGACATTAACGCAACTAACAAAGTAAGTCCTGCAGCACATAGTCTGAACATCATTCCTATAAACTTTGGTATCTATACGGTGAATAGTATTCAGTCTACGCTGCCACAAGTAGTGAAAGTTTTATTATAACTAGACTGTGTACTACAAGTACGTAAAACTACAGCCATCTGAATCGGCTGTTTTCATTCAGTGGTTCTCATCACTCAGGAAGAAAGTCAGACCAGCACATCGGCTGACGAGAGGAGAATAGCCCCGCAGCGAGCGGTAGGGGGGAGGGAAGAGGGAGCAGGCCACGCCTCTCTCTTGTAGTGCAGCACCTTTATCTGTACTTCATGTTACCAAGGAAGCACAAGTCACGCACGGAGGTAAAAATCACGTAAATATCGCTCATAATCGAAACTAAAATCTTCGTACGGATTAACAGGTTTAATAAAGATCCTAACTGGAACAATCAGTACATTTATATGCGGAAACTGCTTGAAATAGAGAAGTACAACACAAAAACAAAACATATAATAGTGGTTACCACACATCGCACTGCCTGCTAGCTACGTTGTCTACAACCGAAAACAAATGACTGTCGACCGAAGCCTTTCAACTTATACCCACTTCTAATTATTCAAGTCTAGAGAGCAGATCGGTCACCTTACGCTGTGTAGGGTAACGGTAGTATTAACCAGACGTACACAATTTTCTCTGTTGCACTCTGCTGGCCATTGTCGGCGCCCCTTAACGTCGTCTGTGAGGGAATTTCGGGGTACGGCTGTTTCAGTTTTAGCAGACAATCTGAAGACGACCACTGTCTGGTCGACACCAGGTACGGTAGGCCTAGGCCACGTTGACAGTCCGAAAGTGGCCACTGGCTGGTCGACAGCGGCTATTGCAACTTCACATTTATGTGACATTCTGAAGAAGACTAGTGGCTGGTTCCACACCAGTTATGACAAACTTTAGCTTTTGTTGACAGTCTGAACGCGACCACTCTCTATGCGACGCCGGTTACAGCCACTTTAGATGACACTATGAAGTTGGGCTGGTTACCGCAATTTTAGCTTTACTTACCAGTTAGGAGATTACCCCTGGCTCGTGGACACCAAGCTATACGCGACAGCCTGAGGATGAACACTGGCTGGTCGACTCCAGTTACCTCTACTTCAGCTTTAGCTGATAGTGCGAAGATGATCACTCGCCGGTCGACACTGGTTGTGGCAACTAAAGCTTTAGGCTACACCTCAAAACTGACTTCAGGCTGGTTGACACCAGTTGTGGCAACTTTAGATTTAGTTGACCACTGGTGGGTCAACAACGTTTGTGGCCACTTTAGCTTTAGGTGACAGTTTGAAGATGAGCTCTGGCTGGTCGGCGTTGGTTTTGGCTACTTTGGCTTTCGTTGGTAGTAAGATGATTATTCTTGGCTGTTGGACACCGGCTACGCCAACATCTTTAGTCGACAGTATCAGAATGACCACTCTAGTCGGGTGCCGCTACAACCACTTTAGATGACAGTCTAAAGCCTTACTTACCAGTCTGAAGATCGCCAATGACATGAGTAAACCACTTTTTTCAAATTCGCCAGTGACTGGAGTAAACCACTTATAGCAAATTAAGCTTTAATGGGTAATCCCACGATGACCACTGGATGGTCGACACCGTTTATGCCTGGTCTACCTTTAGTTCGCAATCTGAATATGACCAATTGATGGTCGACAAGATTTACTGCAATTGTCAAAGCATCAAGTGGCATTGTGGTAAGAAAATAAAAGAATACTTCTGATGATCACTGGTTCCTCCCTGCCCGCTACACAGTGGTGTTAAACGCAGCTGCGGCCCATTCTATTCTAGTAGTCATCAGCAACCGGACGCACCCACCCCTCGCCATAATTGTATAACTCGGCATCTCGCAATCTGTCAGCGCTGTTGTCTCGAGGGAGTGTGGCCATTGACGACCCATGACGGCAATGTGTTTTCTCCTTTATGCTGGAAGCGGAAGAACCGAGGATGTCCCATATGAGGACACGATTTTACAACATGTGTCGGAATTCGTTTCAAGCAACGAGCAGCAAACCCGGTCGGGAGAGGAACTACGTGACGTCGCGGAACGCAAGTTGCCAGCGTCACCTTCGAAATCACCTGCCTATATGTTGGGCGCCCATTAGGTCCCAAAACACACACACACACACACACACACCTGCCTATAATGTCCGCAGCTCGTGGTGTAGTGGCTAGCGTTGCTGCCTCTGGATCACGTGGTCCCGAGTTAGATTCCCCGCCTGTTTGGGGTTTTTCTCTGCACGGGGATTGGGTGTTATCATACCATCATCATCAACATCATCATCATCTTCCGTGACAGTGGCTAGATTGGATTGTGAAAACATTGGACCGTGTAAAAATTGGGACTTCATATGAACACTGAGGATCGTGCACTTGGGCGTCCCACAAACTAAGAATCATCATCATCATCATCATCATCATCACCTGCCTATAACCACCGAGCATCGCGGTTTCCGTACCCCTGCCCAGCGAAGTATATGTTTATTACTCTGTTGTAATTGTTCATTCACGATCTAATCTTCTTTTCTATAACCTTCGTCGGAGTAGTGCAATGGAAAGGACTGGTAGGAACCTACCTCGTAAAAGGTCAGTCTGGGTTCCAAAGAAATGTAAGAAGATTTTAGCCGGTAATAGACCCTATGAGTTATGTTGGAAGATAGATTAATGAAAAGTCGACCCAGTCTGCAGTATTTGCAGATTTAGAGAAAGCTTTTGACGATGCTCCTTTAGAAATTTTTAGGGTAGCTGGGACAAAATGTAGTGAGAAAGATTATGTACAACTTGTACACAAACCAGCCTGCAGAATTAAAGTCGAAGGACATGAAAAGTTGGAAGTAGTTGAGAAGAAAGGGCGATAGCTCTATACAGTCAGTCCTGTATGTTATTCAGTTTGTATCTTCAACACACAGGAAAGAAAACAGAAGGAATATATAAAATGGTAATTGAAGTTGAGGGAGAACAACTTACAAGTTTTACATTTGCCAGTGTTATTGTAATAATACTGCATGAGACGGCAAAGGACTCAGAAGTGAGTTGAAGGGAATAGGAAGTGTCTTGGAAAATGGTAATGAAGTTACTATCAACGGTGAAACCATGATAACTGAATGTAGTCGAATCAAATCGTGGGACGGTAATGTAATTTGATTAGGAATTATGACACTAAAATTAGTGCAGGAGGTTTGCTTTTTGAACAGCAAAATAACTGACAATCGCCCATATTTATCTGACAGACTGGCAACTGGAATAAATCAGTTTCTGAAAAAGTGAAATATTTTAACATCTAACACAAATGTCAGACTTAGGAAATCTCTTCATAGCGTGTCTGTCTGATGTACTGAAGTGTAACACTGCATGAAATTGAAACCTGCACGATTAATAGTTTTGATCAACAAGAGAATAGAAACTTCGGAAATTTGGTGCAACAGAGAAATGTCGATGCTTTGGTGGGTAGATCAGTTTACTAAAGGAAAGATACTAAGTGGGAAGAAAAGAAATTTATAGCCCATCTTGACTAAAAGTAGTGGTCTGTTGAAAACACACATCAAGAGGAATCAAGGAATCGTGAATTTGGTAATGGAAAGGGATCGACAATACAGTAGAGTCTCGATAGTTCGAGTTTCCAATAATCCGAGCCTCTTTTTCAAAAAATAAAAAATAAAAAAAGGTTGCAACGATCTACTTTCTTCTTTTTACTGACATGATAAATAATGAAAACATCATTGCAAAAGATAGATAGGGAGAGTACAGCTCAGTGACAAAGCAGACAACAACGCAATCAACACCGACGATTAGCTCTATGCCCTGTTGCACGGACATCTGTTGTCAGTGTGGCACGAAATACCCCGACTGCTGCCGGCTGCTACCGATCAAAACTGGGGAGTTCATACGCTCCTGTAGCTCCCAGTACCTGTACTGTACAGTGTTGTGTGTCGTTTTGTTTGTTGACTGTGGGTTGCGTTGTACACCTTACAACGATGAGTGCTGTAACAAAAAAGAGGAAATTTGTTCCTTTGCATATAAAATTAGAAGCATTAAGACGACTTGACAAAGGAGAAACAATAAAAAAACTTGCTCTCGAACATGGTGTCGTGAAGTTACTGTTGGTGACTGGCGAAGAAACCGACTTAAATTGGAACAGTTTTCTTCACAGTAATGCTCACACGAATCTCTCAGTCGAAAAAGTATAAAGAAGTCAGCTGCAAGAAGGAGATGACAATTTCGCCGCTAGTGTGGGCTGGCTCGACAAGTGGAAGAAGAGGTATGGAGTGCGTCAACTAGACGTATGTGGAGAAAAACTCTCTGGTGACGCCCAGGCCGTTTCAAAATTTATCTTGGAGTTTAAAAAAAATCATAACTGACGAAAATTTGTCTAATCAACAACTATATAACTGTGACGAAACTGGGCTAAATTTTAAAATGTTACCAGCGAGAACACTTGCTTCTTGTGAAGAAAAAAGTGGTCCTGGGGACAAAAAGAAGCAAAGAGCGGCTCACAGTTATGGCTGCTTGAAATGCAACTGTAAACCACAAACTAAAACTGGTTGTGATTGGGAAGTCTGTCAAACCAAGAGCATTCAAGAATGTATCCATCTCAGCTCTACCGGTTGTCTATACACGTCAGAATAATGCCTGGATGAATCAGGAAATCTTCAAGAACTGGTTTTTTAACTCATTTGTACCTGACTGCAAGAATTTTTTTAAAAGAAAGGGGACTGCCATTCAAAGCAGTTTTGCTCATGGACAATGCGTCCTCACATCCGAGTGCAGGAGAACTGCAGTGCGACGGTATCCGCGCCTTGTTTTTCCCACCAAACGTCACCTGTCTCATTCAACCCACTGATCAGGGCGTTCTGGAACGTCTAAAAAAAAAAGTATCGATGGCGCTTGCTACAGTCAATCCTGCATTCCGAAGACAACGAAAGCATTGTAGGAGCTTTGAAGAAAGTGACTTTGAACGACGTCGTGTACTGGATTAGCGAATCTTGGAGTAGACACAATTTATAAGTCATGGAGGAAAATTCTACAGGAAAGTATGCCAGACACAGAAACTGAAGATTTAGCAGACGAGGACGATCAACCATTGTGTAATTTAATCAGAAAATTGTCAGGGTGTGAAGAGGCAGAAGAGGTGGAAGTAGGCGAGTGGTTAAATTCGGGCGAACAGTTGGAAGTGACAGACTCTTCTATGATTGACACGGCTGACATTCCATCGCAGTGTGAGAGTGACGAGGCTGACGAGGCAGAGGCTGCACCGATGACGAGTCACACCGATGGCTACGCTGCTCTCGAGGCCGCCATATGCCACGTGGAACAACAGCCTGAGGCGACACCAGCTGACCTACTGCTCCCGAGGCGGTGGCGTGACGTGGCCGCGAAGAAACGTTGCAGCTTCGGCAAACAAAAGACACTTCACTATTACTTGTCTCAATAAATAATTATTGTTATTCTGCCAATGCAAATGCATGTGTAAATACTTTTATTTTAATAAAGTTCATATTTTGACCTATATTACTCACAATATCATAATATTTCTTTTTCCCATTTAAATTCCGAGTTTGCGATAGTTCGAGGTGGTTCCGGTTCCGTTCACCTCGAACTATGGAGACTTTGATGTAGTAAGTAGATCAAAATGGAAGCAG
Organism: Schistocerca serialis cubense; assembly: GCF_023864345.2. Lineage (NCBI taxonomy): Eukaryota > Metazoa > Arthropoda > Insecta > Orthoptera > Acrididae > Schistocerca > Schistocerca serialis. The sequence continues at coordinate 13,043,033 of NC_064644.1, forward strand.
CTTCAGTAGTAGTTATGCAGAGGTGAAAATGCTTATTCTGTATACACTAGCATGGAGAGTTGTATCAAAACAATCTTCGGAAAGAAGACTACACTGATTACAATATTACTTCAGAGTTACGTCGTGTAACGCTAAGACACTGCACTGATATTCGAGACAACGGCTGTTCAAAACGTCCAGACATTCATATTTAAGATCCCTATGGTTTCCCAATAGCATTTATAGGGACTATTGGGGGATTCTTCTGAAACAGTCACGACTGATTCCTTTCCACAGGTTTCCTCAAATCGAGTGTGCTTCTTCTCTAACGATCTCCTGGCAGACGGGGTGTGAAGCTCTTACCTTCCTCCCTTTCGGATCCACGCTTTTACAAATTGATTTCATCAAGTTGTCGGCACGATTCTCCTCTTTTCCAATTGTTCACTACTGGCCATTAAAAATGAAACTCTGTGAAGGCAGAATGGTACAAATGTCGAAATGACATGAAGCGCACTACACGCTGTAATGCACCGAGCGTCCTCGGAACTTTCGCATGTCAACCGAAATGTTCTACACTGCATAAATTTTGACTAGGCTTTGGTTAATTTTTTTACATTATGGTCTTCTTATCTGCAGATATTACTGAACATATCTGACTGCAAAAACACAATTTCTGTTAATGATTTTTTATTATTCATGTTCATTTTGTAATATCGATCTTGTACCACAAAAATTAGTAATCACATTTGGCAACGTAAATGACCTAAAACCAAATTTACTGTAAATATAACACTGTTCTGCTTCAGTTTTGTATAAACAAAAATACTTTCTTCATTTATAATATTTCTAATTTTACTATCCACAATGAAATGAATTTTGTAACCACTGTCCACAGATCGAATCCGCCCAGCGGATTAACGACGAGGGCCGATATGCCAGCCAGCCTGGATGTGGTTTTTATGCGGTTTTCCACATCTCGCTAGGTGAATACCGGGCTGGACCCCGCGTTCCGCCTAAGTTACACGACTCGCAGACATTTGAAAACGTTCGCACTCTTTCATGGCTTACACTAGACGCAGACAGCTGGGGTACACCAATTCCCCATTTGGGGTCGTGACAGGAAGGGCATCTGGCCACCCCTTAACACTAACACTGCTACATCTGTAGTAACAATGGCCGACCACGCGTTGAAGCCCAAAGAAAATGAATGAATGAATGAAATCAATTTTGGAAAATAAAAGACAGCTATTTTTCATATTGTCTAACTTTTCAACCTCTGTTATTTATAATTAGGCCTATAAATCTTCATTTGAAAAATTATTTTCAAAAAACAATATATCAATTAAACCTGAAAAACAACTTCCATTAAGACAGTCATGTTAATTTTAATTTGGCCTATTTTCTGCTCTAAAAGGTACTGCAAGCTGGGTGCGTAGCACATGTACTATTTTGTGGCGCCAAACGCCACAGAGCAGAGTAGAATAGGATTAGCACTTGTAGAGTTTGGTAAATGTTGCTCTCGAGCCTGTTATGTTCTTTGTATGGTGCAAGGATGTTGTACAACTCGTACATTTGAAAAAGTATTAATCATGTGATTACAAAATATCTTTTAAGAAACGTAAATAAAAGAAGAATGTGGTTAACAGCAACATGTTGTTCCAGTGGTTGGTCATGTACGTGAACCCTAATCAAATTCTTTTCATTAGGCTATACAGAAACAACAGAAGAAGGCGTGACCCGAGATCAACTTTAAAGATAAGTCAAACAAAGGAAAATCCAGGATGGAATAATGACCATATTATCTGAGTTTGTCCGTTATAAATTGTTTTTTGAAAGCCTGCGACAGTGAAAGCAACGGGTTTCTTTATAAATAACTTTTCTGCTATCAGTCGCGATTTTTTTAATCGTTTTTGAAACGACGCGTCTGGAAGTAAATGCGGCATATTCTTTTCACGAGAACCATCCTGACATTCAGGCAAGTAAGTTCAGAAATTTGTAAAATCTAAATCTAGATGGTGAGATTCTAGAGCAGCTACTGTACCCAGACTCGCCTTGAGTTAGCACACGTGCTCATGACCACAGTCAAGAGCCTAAAAAAGGGAGAAGCACTTAATGATTAATAACCTGCCCATCTAATTGCAGATTTGGGACCATTTCTGAACTGCCAACCCACGGATGAATTCGGTTTGAAAATACATGTTTAAATCCAGAGGGACGTATAAAACATCATCCGCAATTGTGCTAAACGAAATCTCGGAAAATTATTTCAAGCAATTAGTACATGAGTCCACTCGAATAGTAAACGGTTGTGAGAACACACTTGACCTCTTAGCAACAAATAATCCTGAGCTAGAGCTGGCCGGGGTGGCCGAGCGGTTCTAGGCGCTACAGTCTGGAACCGCCCGACCACTACGGCCGCATGTTCAAATCCTGCCTCGGGCATGGATATGTGTGATGTCCTTAGGTTAGTTAGGTTCAAGTAGTTCTAAGTTCTAGGGGACTGATGACCTCAAAAGTTAAGTCCCATAGTGCTCAGAGCCAGCCAGTCCTGAGCTAGTAACGAACATCAAAACGGATAGACGGATTACCGAACACGCGGTTGTCGTAGCGAGACTGAATACTGTAATTGCCAAATCCACGAAAAAAAATTAAAAACATACCTACGCAAAAAAGCAGATAAAGATTCGCTTCACGCCTACCTAGAGACAATCTGTACTCCTTCCACATTAACAATCTAAGTGTAGATGAGATATGTTTTGAATTCAAAGAAATGGTATAGACGGCAATTGCGAGATTCATGCCAAATAAACTAGCGAACTACGAAGCTGATCCCTCACGGTATGCAAAACGGGTCACTACACTGTAGCAAAAACAACGACAAAAGAATGGCAAATTTAAACGAACGCAAAATTCCCAAGAATGGCGACCTTTTATAGAAGCTCTAAATTGCGAGATGCTTCTAATAGTTTCCACAACGAAACGTATGTAAAATTTGTTAGCGGCAAGACACAATCAGTGCCTTGACTGCGCGGTAGCAATGGAAATACTCTCGATGATAGTGCTGCTAAAGCAGAGTTACTAGACACAGCCTTCCGAAATTCCTTCACCAAAGATGACAAAATAAATATTCCAGAACTCTAATCAAGAAAAGTTGCCAACATTAGTAATTTGGAAGAAGGTACCCTCGGGGTAATGAAGCAACTTAAATCACTGAATAAAGGAAAGTCTTCCGGTCAAGAGTGTGCACCAGTTAAGTGATGATGCAACAGCTCCATACTTAACAATCACTCGACGAAAGACCCCTACTGAAAAACTCGAATGTTGCGCTGCTCACACAAATGTTCAAGAAAGGCAATAGGAGTAAAGCACTAAATTCCAGGCTCATATCATTAACGTCGATATGCATCAAGATTCTGGAACATATACTGTGTTGGAACATTATGATTCTCCTCGAAGAGAACGGTCTATAGACACACAGTCAACACGGATTTACAGTACACCTTTCTTTTGAAACAAAGCTAGTCTTTTACTCACACTTGGTGCTGAATGCTGTCGACAAGCGATTTCAAATTTATTCCGTATATCTGGATTTCCAGAAGGCTTTTGACACGCACCACACAAGCGGCGTGTAGTGGAATTGCGTGCTTAAGGAATATCGTCTCAGTTATGTAACTGGATTGTTGATGTCCTGTCAGAGAGGTTACAGCCCGTAGTAATTGACGGAAAGTCTTCAAGTAAAACAAAAGTGGTGTTCCCCAAGGTAGTGTTATAGGCCCTATGCCGTTCCTTATCTGTATAAACTGTTTAGGAGACAATCTGGACAACCATCTTATGTTATTTCTAGATGACGCTGTCGCTTATCGCCTAGACAAGTCATCAGAAGATCAAAACAAATGGCAAATCGATTTAAAAAAGATGTCTGTATGGTGCGAAAACTGGCAATTGACCCTAAATAATGAAAACTGCGAATTCATCCACATCAGTGCTAAAAAGAATCCATTAAACTTCGGTCACGCGATAAACCAATTCAATCTTAAAGGTCGGAAATTCAGCTAATTCGTAGGAAGTACAACTAGGAACAACTTAAATTGGAGAGACCACATAGAATCATAGATAATGTTGTGGGAAAGGCAAAGCAAAGACTACTTTTTACTGACAGAACACTTAGAAGGTGCAACAGATCTATTAAAGAGACTGCCTACACTAAGGTTATCGGCCCTTCTTTGAAGTACTGCTCCGCGCTGTGGGATCCTTACCAGACCTGATTGACGGAGTACATGGAGAAAGTTCGAAGAAGGGCAGCACTTTTTGTATTATCGAGAAATAGGGGAGAGAGCGTCTGCTTGGATATCATTAAAAAAAATGAGTTTCTCTTTGCGGCGGGATCTTCTCACGATATTTCAATCACAACTTTCACCTCCGAGAGCGAAAATACTCTGTTGACGCCGACATACACAGCGAGAAACGATTATCATAATAAAATAAGAGAAACCAGAGCCCGCACGGAGAGGTATAGCTGTTCGTTTTCTCCGCGAGCTGCTCGTGAGTAGAATACTAGAGAATGATTTTTAAGATGTTCGCCTGCTTAGCTGGATGGTAAGGTGCTAGCTTCCCATTCACTGGGCCGGGTTCAGATCCCGGCCGGGTTGGAGATTTTCTCCGCTCGTGTCTGTGTGTTGTGTTATCATCGTCATTTCATCCTCATCATCGGCCGCAAGTCGCCCAATGTGGCGCCGAATGAAAGAAGACTTGGCGACCGAACACCAATGGAACCTCCCGGCCAATGGTGGCATACGATCACTTCATTTTTCGTTGTGAAGGTGTTTCGATGAACCCTCTGCGAGGCACTTAAGTGTGATTTGCAGATTAGCCATCTAGATGTAGAAACTATTAATTTTATGTCGAGTCTCGTAATGTATGAATCGCAGATTACTCCCTTGATAAAAGTTCGCAGAGAAAGGAGAATACTGAGGTACTGAGGAACTGAAATGCGAAATCTACAAGAAGTAGATAGCTTGCTCGCAGTAGTGACAACCATTACCATTTGCGCAAAATTTCAAACTGCTTCTTCTCCGCAGCGTGGGAGCGCAGGGATGCAAGGCAACCATTTTCGACGGCTGGAACTGAGACAGAAAGAGAAAGCTCTGTTTACAAAAGATGTCATCGGTTTCCTGTGCCGCAACAGGCACTCCTTGGTCTCAGCTCCTCCCGTGATTCACTACTGCCCTATTTTTTATGGCTGGAAGCTCACAGATGTCCAGCGTCTCTCTCCGATGCCATGTAAGCCCAGAGCGCACCCACCGCCACCTCCATTTTGCATGCATAAGGCCCAACTCGAGAAGAATGTCATAATAAGGAGCTTTGCTGCGGTCACCTCCCTCGTTGCAGCAAAACACAGTTGGCCAGCCCCTTACTTTGAACAGAACTTGACGAAATCATTCGCGCTCAGATGATACCGTTTTTACTCGGCATGTGTGACTGCATGGCGTCCCTGCTCAGTCCACAGTAAAGATTGGGCGTGATGTAAATTTAAATCACAATGGCTTCTTAATGTTATCCGCACTGGAGGCCAGGGCAAATTCCTTAAGAACTACCATCGAGAGGTGTCCTCTAACAATGAGAGGGGGTGATACACGAGGGGGGTTCGACTGTCACTTCTCCAGTATTGCAATAAATGAGTCAATGACAGTGCAAAAATGCAAGTTTTTCTGCTGGTCTCCTGTAAATATAAGCAATTGCGCGAACAATGGAATCTATTTACAGTGGTTATTGGGTATTGTCAAGGGGCATGAAAGGGAAGCAGTGATTCGAAAGGGAGTGAGACAGGGTTGTAACCTATCCCCGATGTTATTCAATGTGTATATTGAGCAAGCAGTTAAGGAAACAAAATAAAAATTCGAAGTAGGATTTAAAATCCATGGAGAAGAAATAAAAACTTTCAGGTTCGCCGATGACATTGTAATTCTGTCAGAGACAGCAAAGGACCTGGAAGAGCAGCTGAACGGAATAGAGAGTGTTTCAAAGGAGGGTATAAGATGAACATCAACAAAAGCAAAACGAGGATAATGGAATGTAGTCAAATTAAGTCGGGTAATGCTCAGGGAATTAGATTAGGAAATGAGACACTTAAAGTAGTAAATGAGTTTTGCTATTTGGGGAGCAAAATAACTGACGATGGTCGAAGTAGAGAGGATATAAAATGTAGACTGGCAATGGCAAGGAAGGTGTTTCTGAAGAGAAATTTGTTAACATCGAGTATAGATTTAAGTGTCAGGAAGTCGTTTCTGAAAGTATTTGTATGGAGTGTAGCCATATATAAAAGTGAAACGTGAACGATAAATAGTTTAGACAAGAAGAGAAGAGAAGCTTTTGAAATGTGGTGCTACAGAAGATTGCTGAAGATTACATGGGTAGATCACATAACTAATGAGGAGGTATTGAATAGAATTGGGGAGAAGAGAAATTTGTGGCACAACTTGAGTAGAGGAAGGAATCGGTTGGTAGGACATGTTCAGTGGCATCAAGGGATCACCAATTTAGTACTGGCGGACAACGTGGAGGGTAAAAATCGTAGAAGGAGACCAAGAGATGAATACACTAAACAGATTCAGAAAGATGAGGGTTGCAGTAGGTACTGGGAGATGAAGAAGCTTGCACAGGAAAGAGTAGCATGGAGAGTTGCATCAAACCAGTCTCTGAAGACCACAAAAACAACAATTAGGTACTGTAATCCATTGTTGTTACTTCAGTTTGTTTCTTATTCTACGAGGTACTGCGACACAGCTGCAGAGTCCGTGCAGAATAACGTGACCAGTAGACGTGCAGTCGTGAGGGCACGCGTGATGAGAGCAGGAGGAGTGCGGGTCGCAGGCATGCGCTGCGAGGGAAATGCTGAGCACCAGGGTGGAAATGCTATTCTGAACTGATGCGGGCATGCGCACGTTCTTTGTCAATACTAAGTCGATCCCCTCCATGCCCACACTTGCATGGTGACCACTCAAACAGATCCGTTACCTCTGCTTTGCTTAGGATCTAAAAAGAATTCCGCTGAAAATGTAGTGATTTATTGGCGCCTGACTTATTAACCATTTGTAAATTCCAGGGAAGCGTTAAGAGTGGCGAATTTTCAGTAAAACCTACACATTCCTCTTGTTGCTATGTTAAAATCTGTTTCTTTTGCCAAAACACAATGAACTTTACACAGTGTCACCTTATGGCACATGTTGTGCCCACGCAGTTGTGAGAGAATTCTGGAACAGTGGTTTAGTAAGTTTATTGAATTGAAGACACATACTTGGTACAAAAATAAACGTGTAATGTCTTTACTTAGGTTGTTCCAAAACCCATAGCATTTCTCGTTTCACCAGCTATCGATGGCATTTAAAAATTATATTATTTCGTCGAAAAAGTCTGTAGGTATTGGAATAACATCGTAGATAATGAAGTTTTACATAATAACGATATGGTAAAATACTTTCCTCTCTGCTTTGTATCGCTTGTCAAAATGTCATTTCGGTGCCTCAGACCGTTTATGAAATATAAGGAATGCTGTGGATATTTTACTCTGGCTTTATCGCTGGCGCGGTGCGATCGCAAATGAGTGTGCCACGTCTGATGAAGTTTCTCGAGACTGGTGACAGACCACCCACGTCTAAATAAAAATTCATTATGTTAGCTAAATTTCATACCCATCACAATATTACGTACTATCCAGCAAATGCAAAATCATAGCGGCCGCTATTTTTCATTACAAACTTTTAGAATTTCGTCCAGTATCTTACTTCCACGTAAATATCACAATAACTATGACTATTAACGAAGTGATGGGCACATCGTCCGTGAACCTGACATATAACGCTATAAGCAAAGCAAATTTTTTTACGAAATAATTTCTGTGAAATCGCTTGAGAAAGATTGCAGGGGGTGCGCCTTGATTCGCTGGTCGGCCGAAAGGTGGAAAACAGTTGTCGGCCTTCCCTTCCGAACACACGAATGACCTCGCCCGGCGCTTGGGCGGTTACTGGTCAGTGAGCATCGCCCACCGTCTCATGCGCCGTCTCTACAATAAGCCCCTAGGCCCATCCTCAAGACAGGAGAATTCGTGTCTCCAAACGGCGCAGTTTCAGGTGAACTGATACACTATTGTAGTGGCCAGAGAGATCTGACTCCTATCCACTTCATGTTTGATCTCTAAGACAGGAAGGTAATGCTACCAGAATGAAAAATGCTCCTATAATAGCGCAAGAAAGGCGAATATTTCATGGACAGATTTAGCGATAAACTCGTACAAGAATATAACTAGCTTTTCGACTTACCTCACATCTTCAAAGACATTAAAATCAGAATATCTTGGAATATTCACGCTTTTTTAATTGTTAATATTAGTATCCGTTCCATGTAATATTAATGCATCGTGTCAAAGTAACATGGTACATGATGTCATTCCCTCCCCCCCCCGCCAAGGAACAAATCCACTCTCAGAAATTTTATCTCCCACGCTACCACCACCACCAGAATACAGAATAACTTTTTAGCTATTATATGTATGCTCTTCATCCATATGATATTATGTACTATTTACTATTGCTGCGTCCGCAGCTCGTTGTCGTGCGGTAGCGTTCTCGCTTCCCACGCCCGGGTTCCCGGGTTCGATTCCCGGCGGGGTCAGGGATTTTCTCTGCCCCGTGATGACTGGGTGTTGTGTGATGTCCTTAGGTTAGTTAGGTTTAAGTAGTTTTAAGTTCTAGGGGACTGATGACCATAGATGTTAAGTCCCATAGTGCTCAGAGCCATTTTTACTATTGCTGCGTGCTGGCGAATCTTCTGAATTTTGAAATCAGGATCTTCTCCCTATAAATTGCAAGATTCTGGTGTGCCAACTCCTTGAAGGCAAGAGATCTCACAGCGCTGGGGAAATAGGATTAACTTTTTTAAAAAAAGCTCGAATACTTCAAAATATTAAAAAACTAAAAACCCGCCTCGATTGCGAAAAAAGCACCTAGTGTTAAGTGTTAACCCAGGTTTCGGCGTAGATAACTACACCTTATCTACGCCGAAACCTGGGTTAACACTTGATACTAGGTGCTTTTTTCGCAATCGAGGCGGGTTTTTAGTTTTTTACTATATTAACCAACGATTGCTGACGCGCTGCGACGTTGAAGGTTCTTATACTTCAAAATGTTTTGATTTGTCTTTGGAACTGTCACATATCTCGGAAAGCTAGTTCCCTTCTTCTACATCTCTCACTCTGCCCAGGATACATTCGCCTTTTTTGTGCTATGATAAGAGCATTTTTCATTCTGGTTCTCAACTTTTACTCCACTATAATCTGTAAATTAGATCGCCACAGCTTAGCAGCCTATGTACAAACCTACGTACCATTTTGTTAACTCGGGCGACGACTGATCCAGTTCCGATTTTTTATTCGTCTTTCAAACCATGTTGACTATATCGTGGCAACGGATGAAACTTTCACAAAATTACGGAAGAGCCATTAATTACATGTAATTGTCTATCTTCTTACGAAATTTTAAGCGATTCGCACCAGTTTGAAACATGTAACTGGTGCGCGTAATAACAACTCACAAGTTTTTTGTTTTCTGCACTTAACCTGTGAGTGAAACTAGGTTTTTTAAAGTGAATTTTCAATTTTATCGTAAGAATGCATTTCTTATTTATTTTAGTCACTTTAAACCGTTTCCGCACATTCAGTTCACGTAAGAATGAACTTTACGTGCTACATGTAGTTCGACATTAAACCATCGTATCTCGACAACGGATAAAGATCAGTCATTAAAAAAATTTCCTTTTGGGTTTATACGTATATCTACCTCAGTGCAAAGTTTGAATCGATTCGAAGGGATTTAAAGTACAGAAGTCGCGCACTTCACCCACCTCGCAGAAAAACGTGCTTTTTGCACATAAAATCCAAACAATGCACATTCAAATGGTGGCAGTAGAAGAGCATTAATTTTAGGCCAATTAACATCTTTTGCAAAAGGAGTTATTCGATTCGCAAAATTTGTCTGGGCCCCAGCTCCGCTTCCTCGTTCAAACCTCGCTTAGTATACTGTAACATAGCTACAGTTAAGATACACAAATGGCTTTTTGTGCGAGCATCTGCGGTCATATACAATGTACCACAGCTGTGGACTCCGCATAGTGGCTGGTCCTTCACACATGTCGAGACACCATGCATTCATATAACTGATTCACCTAGATGAGCACTGGATCCACCTTCCTCAGTGCGGATGCGCGAGTACGTCCAGCATGTATCTCTCTCTGGGTAGCGAGCATGGAGGAAACGGACAGAGACAACGGATACGTGGCACGCGATGGAAATGTGGGCCGGCCGTGAGGCGCCCCCGGGTACTCCACGCAGTTACGCTAACACTGTGTCCCGATGGCACAGTGGATAACGCACCTAACAAGCAGGAGAGCCTGGGTTCCAACCCTGGTCTGGTCCTACATTTTCGCTCGTCGCCGCTGATTCCATGTAATGCCCCAATGCGGCTGACATCAGTAATCCGTTGCCTTCAATTTACGTACGAAGAGAATGAGTGACTCGTAGGTATGGCGACGGCGAGAGCATTGTCCGGACTGTCACGGCCGCGCCACGGACGAGAGAGAACACCGCCATTTAGCTCCTACAACGGTGATTCCAAATACGCCGGTCGAATCACGGGCCTGTCACGGCGCTGTTACGTCACCTTTAGTCAGTGACTGTGTGTTGTATCTTAGCGCTGTGTCGATTGTTAGTTACTGCTGCTTCACGTCAGTATGGATGCTTGGTTACGGACGGGGTCTTGCCGTAAGACGAAGCAGTCAAACGATGATTTTTCATATCAGATTCTATGAGTAGTGAGACTATTAGTAAGTCAGCTTCTAGTCTAAGTATCAGCAAAGTAGCTAAGAATGCTAAAATTTATTTTCGTAAATGTAATTCCGAGTTTATAAAACTCGGTTTTTCGTATTCTGGTGCTGAGGAAGAGCCTTTGCTTCAGTGAGTGTTTTGTTTGGCGATTTCTTTCAAATCAAGAAAAGAAATTTCTCTATGGGCAAAACCACCATGGAAAAGTCTCGAAAACACAACATACGAAATACCGCAGTTTCTTAAGAGCTATCTCACTTAATTGCAAAGGTGTATCAGCTCACATGGTCGGGGAAATTACTCCACCCGAAGCAATACGTACTTAATTTTTTTGAGAAATAGATACAGATATAGATTGAATGTGCCTAGTGATTTGAACTAGAATTTATCAGTCTTAATCCAGACATTGATTCGTTCGTTGGGAAAAGCAATGTCAAAAATCCCATCCCGTTCCTTTTATCATTGACGACTCCATTTTTTGTTTTTATGTCGTTGTGACACTGTGTATTTGGTTACTGCGCCTGTAAGCTTTTTCTTTTTTTACAAAGTAGGTGGTCCACGCAGCTAAAAATGTTTGGAACTACTGATCTAGAGTAGTCTGAATGGTATGAACAGTCTAATGAATACGGAACATGAATTGAGAGTAAATCGAAGAAAGAAGAAAGTAATGAGAAGTATCAGAAAAGAGAACAGCGAGAAACTCATCATAATTGCTGATTATGAAGTTAAGAAATTCTCCAACCTAGGCAGCAAAATAACTCGAGATGGCGGAGCAAGGAGAACGTAAAAAGCAGACTAGCGCTGGAAAAAAGGATATTCCTGGCTTAAGAGAAGTCTACTAGTATCAAACAAGGCCTTAATTTGAAGAAGAAATTTCTGAGAATGTACGTCTGGAGCACAGCATTGTTTGGTAGTGAAAAACAGACTGTGAGCAAACCGCAACAGAAGAGAATCGAATGTTGAAAATTAGGTGAACTGATAAGGTAAGAAATTGAGAAATTTCTCCGCAGAATATATGGACAACACTGACAAAAAGGTGCACGATGGCAGGACATGTGTAAAGACGTGAGGGAATGATTTCCATGGTACTGGAGGGAGCTATACTGGGTAAAAACTGTAGAGGAAGACAGAGATTGGAATACGCCCCGAAAATAATTGAGGACGTTGGTTGCAAGTGCTACTCTGGGATTAAAAGTTTGGTATAGGAAAGAAATTCGTGGCGGACCTTATCAAACCAGTCAGAAGAATGGCGTGTCAAAAAAAAAAAAATCTTAATTTCTGAAATACATTGTTCTCATGCTTCACTTGGTTTTTCAGTTTCTTGTGTCTTACCTGAAATTTTACTCCCTAGAAACTGATGTATTGTCGGTAACAAAGAGACCCACTAAATATACTAGGGAGACATCTATTTTATTTAATCAAAATTGGATCACGGAAAATGAGAAATCCATACATATTATAAAAATGTATGTATGTATGTTCCACATATCTTCCAGAAACAATGGACCGATTTCAACCAAACTTGGTACACGTATCACCTACTATCTGCGAAAATCGCCGTGGGGGAAGAACCACCTATATATCAAATGGGTTGGTGTGAGGTTGAAAAAGTATTTTAGCCCACGATGAGTGAATACCCATACTTTATTCACATAATGTTTGAGAATAAGAGTACTTAGTGACTTGCAAAATAATTTACAGATAATTTCAAATCTTATCGAAGATTTTTCTAGTTGACAACTCCCACGAAATAATCACAAGGAAAAGGTTTATTCCTTACTACATTTTCGCTGTTCACCCAGTGAAACTGTCGCATTAGGCACGGGGTTTTACTTTGTTACTTCTTTACTACCAACTGTAAATCGCGATACATTTTGCAGGCGGTATCCTCATATACCACTGAATGTGCCAGCTAAATTATATTATTGTATGGCACATAGTTCTGGATGTATGATTTCATGAACACTGAAACGCATGAAGAACTGCGACATCACGTGTGCCGTTTAAATTGATTATGTATTTGCTACTAACTCTATTTGCAACAGACATCGCACACGGTAATCACATATACCATTGAATGTACCTACAAAATTGTATCACTGTAGAACACCTAGTTCAGGAGAGATGATGTCATAAACATTGACCTACGTGAAAACAAAACTGCAGGGTAGAAAAAGCTAGAGATACAGGTGAAATATGTGGACAAATACGTTAAATATATGTGACTTGTGCCTATGCAGGCACAGCCGGGGGTAAATAATTCGTCTTAAACCCCTGAATCGGTTTCAACCAAAGTTGGTACACATGATACATATTATCTGGAAAAAAATACTGTGGGAACAAGAGGCAGTGTGGGATGGTTTGCCTTCTTTTGTTTTCTTTGTTTGTACAACACTGACTACTTTGAATAATGTGGCCGATAGGTCCACAGCTGTGTTTCCCAGTAGTTCACTTTCACTGTTCACAATCCCCCAATAATACACAGTTATATATGGCCAGTACAATATTGTTTTAACTTTCCATAAGCCTCAGTAATAGTTTGCAGACAAACCTCCACTTACTGCTACAATAGTTTACTACTGAACATCTAAGAGCAGTAAAAACCAAACCAAAAAGTTCACAGTTCTTGAAGAATAGAAAGGTACGTATGGAGCAGACACTGTCATTGCTTTGACACACGGCCTAATTGTGTTACACTTATTTCACGGACGTATTGTTGTTGATCTAACCAATAAAGGTTCCTCGTCTGGAACTGGGCTGTGCACTGATTGTCTTGGGACCAAAAATCGGGCCCTTATATATCATTACAATAATAGTTACTGAAACTACACTTTGCTTGAAGTAAAATTTACAGTAATTACAATTAAAACTTAACTCATTAAATTAACTGAATACATCGAAAAATTGTTTCTTTTTAACAGTTTCTTCTGCTACAAGAGTTAGGCCGAATTATTCGTTTAAATCATGAAACAAACAAATATTGTTACGAAAATAATACTTTTGACAAAACTATTAATTACTGTGGAATTAATTAAGGGCTGGATTTGCTAACATGTCGATAGAGAGAGAAGGGGGGGGGGGGGGGGAGCAGGGAATAAAGATAGAGAGAGGGGAAAAGATGAAACAGACCAATAGAACTAACATAAATACATACCCGAGAAAAACTTTCATGAAGTCCGCTGTCTGGCATTCGGAATGACCACGGAGATCCACAAAACACAATGTCGAAATCTGGTTCCTTGTACACAGTTATGTACAAGGAAAGTTAGAAGTGAAAACTTCCAGTTTCCTACCTACAGTACAATATTAAAACTGTTTCATTTCTACGCTAATTCCAACTGTATGCAGAACACACATTTTGAATGATTTACGATCAACAAGAAGCTCGTAAGTTACATTTCAATGACAGGGAAAGATAACTGTGCAACATCCATTGCACCTGTCCAACATATACGTTCGTTGCGGGTGACCTTCCCAAATGTTGCGGCAAGCCTTGTTTGTTGCATCCACCAAGAACTCCGTAACGCGTGGATAACGTCTCTATGTGTATTATGTACCTCTATGATGAAATAAAAAGTAATCTATAGAGGAACCGCAATTTGAATTTCGAAAGACGACGAGTTGAGATGTATATACGACTATGGTTGGCGCATATCATATACTGCATTCCATCAATAAATCATTGATATTACTGGGCGAGCTAGATAAATTAGTTAACATTCTTATTATTATTTCACTGATTCGATTTTAAGAGTTGTTTGTCCATACGCCGGGAAAACATATCGAGACACTGAATGCTGATTCTTTGCTCATTCGTCTAAAAATACTTACGAATTTTCATTTTCCTAATTTGGTCTTAAAACATAAGCAGTTATGCTACATTTAAGACTGTCGACAGGTAGTGTAGACAAATACAATGAAGCGCCAAAGAAACTGGTATAGGCATACGTACTCAAACACAGCGAAATGTAAACAGGCAGAATATGCCGCTGCGGTCGACAGCGCTTAAATAAGACAACTGGAGTATGGCGCAAATGTTAGATCGGTTACTGCTGTAAAATGGCAGGTTATCAAGATTTAAGTGAGTTTGAACGTTGTGTTATAGTCGACGCACGAGCGGTGGGACACAGCATCTCCGAGGTAGCGATGAAGTAGGGATGTTCCCGTACGACCATTTCACAAGTGTACGGTGAATATCAGGAATCCGGTAAAACATCGATCTCAGACATCGCTGCGGCCGGAAAAAGATCCTGCAAGAACGGGACGAACGACGACTGAAGACAATCGTTCAACGTGACAGAAGTGCAACCCTTCGTCAAATAGCTGCAGATTTCAGTGCTGGGCCACCAACAAGCGTCAGCGTGCGAACTGTTCAATGAAACAACATCGATATGAGCTTTCGGAGCCAAAGGCTGCACAACACAAAGCTTTACGCCCTGCCTGGGCCCGTCGACACCGACGTCGGACTGTTGATGACTGGAAACATGTTGCCTGGCCACACAAGTCTCGTTTCAAATTGATCGAGCGGATGGACGTGTATGGGTATGGAGACAATCACATGACTCCATAGACACTACATGTCAGCAGCGGAAGCTCTGTAATGGTGGGGGGCGTGTGCAGTTGGAGTGATATGGAACCCCTGATACGTCCAAATACGACTCTGACAGGTGACACGTACTTAAGCATCCTGTCTGATCACCTGCATCCATCCATGTCCGTTGTGCATTCCGACGGGGCTTGGAAATTCCAGCAGGGCAATGCGACACCACACACGTCCAGTATTGCTACAGAGTGCCTCCAGAATCATTCTTCTGAGTTTAACACTTCCGTCGGCCACCAAACTTCCCAGACATGAACATTATTGACCTGGGCTCCACCCTCTCGTGCTCTTACGGATTTACGGACATCCCTGCTGGAGTCATGGTGACAATTTCCTCCAGAACTATTTCAGACATTAATCGAGCCAATGCCACGTCGTGTTGCAGCTCTTCTTCGCGCTCGGGGGGGCCCTGCACGACTTTAGGCAAGTGTACCAGTTTCTTTGGGTCTTCAGTGTATTTACACTACGTTATGTCTACAATGTAAATTATCCAGTGGAACTACACTGCTCGACGCAATTAAAGGATCACTTTTTGAAACCCGTAATGTATCCCATTTGAGGAAGAAGTTTGAAATTTGGTTCAGAGATGTCTCAAACCTTCCTCTTTAATGGCGCAAAAGCGTAGCGTCCTGCGACGTCACCTTCTGGTTCGGCGACACCTTAAACTTCACAGTGTGTACTCTGGAGGAAAAAGGCTACAACTCAGGAGTTTATGTGAACTGTAACGTGGGTTAGTGATGCCACTGTGACACCAAATTTCACCACGATTCTGCCCAACACCGCCGTGGGTTCGTCACATGCCCTTCCTACCCACATTTAACCCCTTGTTTTCAGGCCTTAGCGATGGAGGTCAGAACCGCAAAGCCTAGCGTTGAACTCACCCGAGTTTCCTAAGAGTGATCGACAAAAATATATCGAGGAAATCGACACGAAAAGGGCTCAGGCGGTGACAAAGAGCGTCAATGAAACCACCTCTGCCTTAGGAGAGTTCCTTCTCACACAGATCGAGCTCAAAAACGACAGTTTGCAGCGCAGTGTGCAAGAGGACAAAGTTCTTGACATTTTGCCGTTGATGACATTCGACGATTCAACTCTTGTCTGAAGAGAATGCGGGGCTTCAGACCTACTGAACATGACCGCACCAAATTGGGGAGAAATGTGGCAGCAAGTTTTGCTTTGGTGTGCAGTGTGGAACGACAATGACAGTTCAAAACCATTCGACGGAATTTCAACATGATCCCAAGCAGAAGAGGGTGTTTATGCTTTTTCATCCCTCCTTTTTCGCGCACCCTTGTGTCGTTTACACTAAATGGTGCAACAACAATACGCACGTGAATGAAAAGGCGAAGGGTCCCTCTAAGCGCACCGCCTCCCTTTCCCCCCTCCCCACCCCCTCCGTTCGGCAACACCTTTGAGTTCACTCTGACGCCTTTCGTTTGCTGGGCACTTTAAATCTGACACTGTAAAGAGATACTCATTGGCCAAACTCTGGATGTGGAACAAGCAACTATCTCCACACCATCGCCTGCTGGCCGCCTACGACATCAGAGGAGTGTCGATAAACTTGCCTATCTAGCCTGTGAGTAGAGATCATAGATGAATATCTCTGTACGGAGACATTTTAAAAGTGACCAACAAAGGTGCGCAGATGGTACCGATGCTGTTTGGCGAACTGGTGATGGAGTGGGTGGGTGGGGGGGAAAGGGTGGGAGAGGGTCTCTGAGGGACCCTTTGCAGTGTCATTCGTGTGCATTTCAGTGTAGTATCCCCCGTGCACACACCACAGGACTGGGGGCAAAAAAGGAGGAATGAAAAAGCAATACTGCCAGCGAAATAAAAGATTCTAACTGCTAAAGGCACTAACTACTGATAGACGGTTAGCAAATGAAATTTGATAGAGAACAAACAATGTGTTTACCTTAATAAGATTCAAAAGTCATTATATATATTCGTTCATGATATAAGGTATTACAAATGTTGTCTTTCTGGTGGACACACGTCCAGATCGTCCGCTCTCAAAATTCTACCATCTCTCTCCCCACATCCACCACTGCTGGCGGCTCACCTCCAGGCTCCAACTGCGCAACGCTACGCGCTGTTCACATCCAACTGCCCAACACTACAACAGCGAGTATTTCAACAATGCCAACCAGCCACAGACTGCACACAGCACAGCCAGTGATTTTCATACAGAGCGCTACGTGACGTTACCAACATAGAAACCTAAACAGCCTACTTACAGGGTCAGATCACTTTCAATGTGGTTGGAGCACCGCCATGTCATCTGAACAGGGATGAGCGGTACCGGACTTACTAGCACTGCATACATTTGTCAAGATAGTCGTCCTGCACTGCAAACTGACATTTTAGAGCACGATTTGAGTGACAATGAACGCCTCTAGGAAACGGTTGGTTTCATTGACGCCCTGTATGTCTCCTCATGAACCATTTCCCTGTCGATTCGGAGCGGCAGTGTGTTCGATATGTTTTATTTAGTCACTTATGAGGTACACGCGTAATCTCAACTCTTGACGTCACGGTTCCGGCCTCCATGGCAGAGGGGTGAAAAGAAGGGGTGAAATGTGGGTAAGAGGGGCTACGACGGCCTTCCCATCGTATAACACGTCCACAGTGGCCTCGAGCAGAACTGAGGCGAAATTCTGTTTCGAGGTGAAATCATGAGCCCACCTTAGAGGTTACATGAGCTTCTGAGACCAGCCCTTTTTCTTCGCATGTATCGACATCTTGCCGTTTGAAGCGTCGCTGACGTTTTAGGGCACCACGCTTTTCCGTCATTCCAGAGGAAATTTGGACACATGTCAGAGCCAAATTTCAAACTTCTGCGTAGCAGTACAGGACAATTACGGGGTTAGAAAGAAAGTTGTACTTTAGCTGTGTTGCGCAGTATACACTACTGGCCATTAAAATTGCTACACCAAGAAGAAATGCAGACAAATATATTATACTAGAACTGATATGTGATTAAATTTGCACGCAATTTGGGTGCATAGATCCTGAGAAGTCAGTACCCAGAACAACCACCTCTGGCCGTAATAACGGCCTTGATACGCCTGGGCATTGAGTCAAACAGAGCTTGGATGGCGTGTACAGGTATAGCCGTCCATGCAGCTTCAACACGATACCACAGTTCGTGAAGAGTAGTGACTGGCGTATTGTGACGAGCCAGTTGCTCGGCCACCATTGACCAGACGTTTTCAGTTG